>NC_134838.1:131424785-131748357 GCF_965363235.1 Mytilus galloprovincialis | reverse complement strand
TTGGGATGTGCTTTAGTTTCTTTTAGTCTCTGATGCATGATTTTCTTTTATTATTAACGGATGTTGGCTTTTAAATAGTAACTGCGTGTACTCTCAAATCTCAGTTTAATGTTGTTGTTTTTTTTTTAACTACATAATAATTTTATTCATCAAATATTGCTTGTTACATAAACCATCAAGATTCCAAGCTTCTCTTGGCGTACCCTGTTACAATCCACTGACTACCCAGGGAATAATCAGCTGATTAAATTAATTGACATACATTTAGTTTACAAAACTCTATTATAACAATATAGAAATTATTCATTGATTATGTTTCTTTTAATTGAAAGCAACATTGGACTTATTGTCTTATGTCCATTAATATTGGTATCTACTCTCTTGGTGTATTCATTAATAAAAATTCTGAATACGTCTATGTTTTTTGTTTTCTGCTCAGATACATAATACGACTTATATATTGAAAAACTAATAATTGTAACCAAAAAATTTATTGGGTAATACTTGCTGTCTGTAATTTTGTATCCAAATATCATGTGTTGTAATTTTATTGAAAAATCTAAATTACTCTTTTTTAAGAGATCGTTTATTTGTTGCCGAAATCTTGTTAAATAAGAGCAATTGAAAAAATAATGAGCATAGTCTTCTTCTATGTTACAAAAGTTACACAAACTGTTATTAGTTATTTTCCATTGTAATAAATGCTTTTTGGTTGGTACAATAAACTGTAGTAGTTTCCATCTGTATATTTTTAATCTATTTTCAGTTAAGTATTTGAAAATAAAGTTATATAATGAATTCATATTTGAAGCTTCTTGCAACGGTAAAATTTTGAGCCACCTGTTTATCCCTACTGACGTTTCTTTTTTACTATTCACTAGAGAGTCATATAACATTTTATTTGAAAAAAATGTAGTCTCAAAATAACGATATTTCCATGTGATCTTATTTCTCTGGATATTTACTTTACTTTGGACAGAATTTTCTTGTTTAACTATGTCAATCCAATTTTGTGGAATGGATTGTTTCAATTTATGAAATTCAACAATCCAGTTTACTTTACACTTTAATTTGTTCAAAATATAATTTTCTGAAAGTGACATAGTGTCATCTAGAATGTCATTCAAGTATATTATATCACTTCTAATCCAGTTTTCAAAAATAATTGGTTTCTTATGAAATGAAATAAATGTATTCTCCCAAATTGTTTGTTTTCTTATATCAGCATATGTCACTGCTTGTTTTGTTTGCCCACCCCCAGTCAAAATCCAGGACTTTATTACTTCTCTATAAAATTCTGGAACATATTTAAAATATTCTAAATGTTTTATATCATTTAAATTCATATTGAATATAACTAAAATATTATTAGACACTTTTAAATATTTAAAAGGTATAAGCTTCCAGTTGGCAAATTTACCATTAACTAGTCTATATACCCATGATGCTTTAAGCGATATAAAATAACTTTTAAAATCGACCATTTGTAGGCCTCCTTTTTCATAAGGAAGTGTTATCAGGTTTCGTTTTACTTTGTCTGGTTTCCCATCCCAAATATATTTAAAGCTTCTTGTTTCTATTTCTTTAATATAATTTTCAGGAGTTAAGCAGACACTTCCCAAAAACGTAAATAACGGCAAAATTAATGCTTTAATAATTAGTATTTTCCCTAAAATTGATAGATTCCTTTTTTCCCATGTCTTGAACAATTTCATCATTTTCTCTATTTTACAATTCCAATTTGATTTTTTTGCATGCATCTTTATCATGTCCAAAAAACACCCCTAATGCTTTAATGGGTTTATCTCCCCAATTAATTCCCGCAATTTTATCTTTACATGATTTTAATTTCCCGATCCATAATCCTTCTGTTTTATTTCTTTTTACCAAAAGTCCTGAAAATGAGCCAAAAATTTCGATTATATTCATTGCAGATATTACATCGTTTTTATCTTTACAAAATAATGTTGTGTCATCTGCTAGTTGTGAAATTTTAATGCTGTGACTTTTACCATCTAACTTAATAGTGATTCCTTTTACTTCGTTGCTGTTCCTCAACTTAAGAGCCATAATTTCAACAGCCAAAACAAACAACAATGCTGATAAAGGACAGCCTTGTCGGATTCCCCATGAATTTTTGAAATTTTCTGATACCCACCCATTGTTCATAACACATGTTTGAACATCTGTATACATAGTTTTAACCCACTTAATGAATGATTCATTAAACCCAAAATGTTTCAAAGTTCCAAGCATAAAATCCCATTCTAAAGAATCAAATGCTTTTGTGAAATTCACAAAAACAATTGCTCCCTCTATTTTGTATGTTTCTGAGTAGTCTATAACATCTTGGATTTGTCTCAGATTAAACCCAATAAATCTATTTTTAATATAACCGGTTTGATCCCCATTTATAATTTTTGGAAGTACCTTTTTTAAACGTTGCGCAAGAACATATGACAAAATTTTAAAATCTATATTAAGAAGTGATATTGGACGATAGTTTTCTAAAAGTAATGGATCCCCCTTTTTAAATATCAAAGTTAATATACTAGTACGTTGTGAATATGAAAGACTGTTTCTATCGTATCCTGTATTTAAGACATTTACTACTCAGTTTAATGTTAATGTGACCTGTTGATACTATTATACAATTATGTTTTTGGCGGCAAGATTATTTGTACAAGGTAATGGTTTACTTTCTTTTATTTAACATTTCACAGCTGTATACTACTGTTGCCTTTATTTATTCAGCCCTTATTTGATTGATTGTGTCTTTACATTGTGTCATAAATCTAATTGGTTTAGTTTAGTGTATGCTCATTTGTCTTAATATATGTCCTTTGATTGATTTAATTGATATTTAATAGTGTGTGTTTCTATGTGGTGATTGTTTCGGGTCAGGGTTAGTACCTTTGAGATAAAGACAACAGTAGTATACCGCTGTTCAAAACTCATAAATCCATGGACAAAAAACAAAATCGGGGTAACAAACTAAAACTGAGGGAAACGCATTAAATATAAGGGGAGAACAACGACATAACATTAAAATGTAACACACACAGAAACGGACTAAGCATTACACACAATACTATGAGAATAACATATATAACATCAAAACCAAATACATGAATTTGGGACAGATAAGTACCGTGACACGTCTTATAGTAATGTGAATTCACACTCAAAAATAAGAGAAAACAAACGACACAACGGAAACACAACGTTAAAACGTAACACACACAGAAAACGAACTATAATATAACACTGGCCAATTTCCTGACTTGGTACAGGACATTTTTAAAGGAAAAAATGGGTGGGTGAACCTGGTTTTGTAGAATGTCAAACCTCTCTCTTTTATTGCCATGTGAAATATAACATTAAAATGACAACACAACATTACAGGACTACAATATAAATAAATAGGAGAACACATTTGACAAAGAAACACAGATTAAGCAGTAGATCTTTCGAAGTTTTGAGAATCCACATCTGGTTAACACCACTGGTAGAATATATCTCATCACAATATTTTTGAAGCCCATCTTTAACTGTAGAAAGAATAGCAGTCAGTACTTTAGAAAGATGTTTAGTCGAACATTTTGAAGACCAAGCTATTTATCGTTCTTTATATGGATTTTTGTGCAATTTAGGTATCCAGTATAATGAAAGTAAGTTTTCTTCGTTTTCTTTGATGTTGATACCAAAAGAAAGAAGGACAGATTTGTGATTTTGTAAATTTCGTCCTTGGTAAATGATGTTAAAGAATATGTAGGGTTACCAGTAGTTTTGTTTATTCCAAGTTCTGTTGTGAGACATTGCAAATAATGTTTTTCACATATGAAGAAAATATTATGGAGGCTTTATCTGCTGGAACAACGACATGTTTGTCATGCAAAGAGGATAAAGCATCCACAACATCCGGATTCTTCAAAGGGTTAGTAACTCTTGTACTCATATTACATCGTAGTTTTTGTATGCGCCTCTGAATGCATGATCGAATAGCTTTGATCCATTCAGACAAAGTGTCCAGTTCTGGTTTGTCTTGTTCGCGCTTTACCCATTTTCCTGCATAGTCCTCAACTGCATCCATCAGTAACTTGAAATTCTTTTTCCAGTTGATGGGCTGGGGGATTCTATCTTTGGTCCCTTGGCTAACAACTCTCGTAGTTGTTTATTGGTAACAATTCCAAGGTCACCAGTAATAACATGACCAGCTGGACTATAATTGTATTGTGACGATGCATATGAGCAATCCGGAGGCTTGGATTTTGTATTTTTGAGGTTAAAAGCCTCTAAAACTCTTGGATGCAATAGACTTGGTGTAAGTATAAGAAATAACAGGGGTAGCTTTATTTTTTAAGTAATCAGGTATAGTTTTTTGTACAGATTTTTGATGGAAAATATTGCTAATATTTACAGCATCTAAACCTTTATTGGCGTACCTTAAAAAATAACGTTTTTCCTCCCTATTGGATGTAGTCGATATGGGTTTGAAAAGTCTATGTTTAGCAATGTCCATGATTATTGCAACTAATCTATACAAACAAAATGTTTAAAGTTGCTGCATTGGTTTGCACCTGTCTAAGTCAGGAACCTGCTGTTCAGTAGATGCCGTTTATTGAAGTGTTTCTCGTTTTTCGGTTTTGATATATATTAGACCATTGCTTTTCCTGTTTGAATAGTTTTACACTAGTTATATTGTATGGCTCTATATAGCTTACAGTTCGATGTGAGACAAGTCTCTGTGTTGAAAACTGTACTTTTGACCTATAGTGGTTTTTCTTTTACAAATGGTGACTTTCATGGAGATTTGTCATTTTGCACTAATACCACATCTTCTAATATCTATATAAGAATGCTTTCTATAGGAGAAATAGTAAATAGCATACACATCAGAACATTAAAAAGACACAATGAGTTGCATCACGAAGGTGTTGCTGGACTGCTGTTTCATTTCGTTTGATATCTACCAAATGCAGAGTTTATATAGATTTTTACATGGTATTTTTCATATTTGCCCGGGTATCGGCCCTAGACACCCATATCAAACCAGAAGGTTTAAGCCAGAGAGCTTGATATGATACCAGTGCCAATATGGAAAATGACGTAATAATCTATTTATTAAAATATTTTCCACCGGTCGAAAAAGAAAGCATATATATTAAATTATTTTAAATAATTTCAACAAAAATTAAAAAAAAAAAAAAATTGAAGAAATAATCAAAAATATGTACATGCATGTGTGATAATAACTGTTATCGCTATTTTACGACTTTTTCATTTGATCTTGCTGACTGATAGTTTTCTTTCTCTGTGGAGTCGAATGATACGAAAATTATCGCTAGAAACTACGGACGCACGTGCCAGTTGTCATGAAATTAATAATGTCGTCAGAGGTAAAAAAGCGATGAACAGATTATCAAAGAGACCAGAGGGATAGTCAAACACATAGATTGAAAATAAACTGATAACGCAATGGCGCAATATAAAAAGACAAACACACAAAAAAAGTACAGAAGACACAACATAGAAAACTAAAGACTAAGCACCACGAACCCAACCAACAACTGGGATGATCTCAGGTGTTCCGGACAGGTAAACAGATCCTGCTCCACGTGTGGCGCCCCTCGTGTTGCTTATGTTATTACAAATCCGGTAAATAGTCTAATTCGGAAGGTCACATTCATGAAAGAAAAGGGGATTGTAGTTACGACGTAAGGAACATATCCGATATCATTTGTGAAACGGTTATTCCATAATGGTCAACAACTCGTGATGGCGTCCATAAAATTTACGAAGGGATGATTTTAACTTCACAATTTGAAACTCTTGGTTTAATAGCTTCCTTGTGAGCAGGAACCCTCTATCAAGAAAATCATGATAGGAAATGCAAGCCCGGGAATATCGTATCAATTGGGAGATATATACCCCGTATGCAGGTGCTGCTGGAATGTTGCTGCTAAGAAATGGAAAGTTCACAATTGGAAAGCTGAAATCATCTCTTTTGTCGTTTAGTTTTGTTTTCAACCGACCCTCATTGTCAATTTCTAGATGTAAGTCAAGATATGAGGCCGACTTAACTGTAACTAAAAGATCTTTAAATTTGTTTTAGTATCAACATCTGATTCACGCAACCTCTAGAATAGGCAGTTTCAAAATAACTTTGGTGCCTGGCTTTGATTGCTGATAAAACAGATGTTCAAAATTTAGAAAGAGGTTTCATAGTGCACTTGGAAGAACCAGCAATATACCGTTGTTTGTAAGGACACTTATGTAGTTTAGGTATCCAATACAGTGATGGTTCATCTTTTCTTCAAATTCCAAAGGAACATAGAGTAGACCTATGATTATCCAGGATTTCCTCTTTGGTAAATGTCGTGAGGGTATATGTTCCGTTTCCATGTGAATTGTCAATACCTAATTCATTTATCAAGCAGTTTGTGTAATGATATTGACACAAAAACGATGTTGTTTGGAGCTTTATCTGCGGGGAGAACAATATATGTGTTGTCTTAGAGGAACAAGAGGAACGACTTTACTATAAGTTTAACAAAGTTTTTAACTGAACAGTATCATGAAAACGTAACTATAGAAAAAACAAATAGTGATTTGATTACCAATAAGACAACTATTCACAAGAGACCAAATGACACAGCAATTAACACATATAGGTCATCGTACGGCCTTCGACAATGAGCAATAGTCAGCTATAAATTAAAAGGCCCCGGAATGAAAAATGTAAAACACTTCAAATGAAAAAATTAGCGATCTAATTTATGTAAAAAATAAATAATGAAAAAAAAGTCATGTTCCTTCTGATTTCGGATCGACTCTTTTATTAAGTAATAACACACAAGTAGAGAAAAACTCTCTGGTTTGTTTTGTGCATTGATGCATTTATATATGTGGATTTTGACTATATCTACTTAACTTGGGTTTGTTTGTTATAGTCATTTAAATAAAACACTTCAATAAAAGCTTTGTTTAAAGTATCAATTTCAATACGGCTATGTTTATGAATAACCTTTAGTGGAACGAAATTATGTTTTTATTAATGTTATAATGAACACGTGTATTTGTTTGGACATTTGTCACATGACTAGATATCGGTATAAGGTATACTCTGAGTATTTCACGAGCAAAACTAAGCGGAAAGAATTGTAACGGTAAATCTTTGTGTAATTTTGTGTCATTCGACGCTTGCTTTCGGACAATTTAGTCTGTTCATTTCTCTTCAATATAACCGAACAAACAGAATAAAGTCTACTTCTACAGGACGACTAATTGCTTGATATCAGCAATGATGTTGCAACCAGATCAATCTATGCTAGGAACTTACACGCCCCTTCTCTGTATTTAAGTTGTACATGGACGGGAAAATGGATAATCTTGAATCCAATTCAATACGCGAACAAGACGCGATGTCCAATAAGATAAAGAAAGAAGTTTGTATCAAGTTCAAACAGGAATTCAGTTCAAGTTTAACGAAGAAACCGTTAATGAACTTAATAAGCTTTATAAGTTTATTCCGTCAACAGAAGCACATAGTATTCGTGTTGTTTTGGATTTGCTAGATAAAGTTAAAGGCGGTTATAAGCTAATATGGATCGCAGATTCTTCACCGACAGGATGGTCAAAAGTCCGTGAGTACGATTATAATTTTATACTGATATTGCTTTTGACAGTGAAGATATGAAGAAAATTTGCCAGGCGGAGATCCGAACCATGCTCACGAAGAAAGATAACTCAAAAGGGAGTCTTGCTCCGTATTCTAATAAACCCAGATTGCCTACAGCCGAATCCTATGTTAATCCCACCTACGATCAACAGCTACTGGGGCAGCCCTTTCGTAACAGCGTCGAACGGCTTGAGGCATTCCAGTTGACTTTTTTTAAGCAGTTTGGAGTAAAAATTGCTCCCTCAAATCTGGATCCGTTGGTGGCGGATCGTCTGAAGTTGCCAATCTGACGTCAATCTGCAGATGCATTCAGAAATGTAAATGATAAGTATAATTTTACTGATTTTGATTGTTATGAATGTGAATATGGGTCACAGTATGAATTAGATAATTTATCAACTCAAATTCATTATTTTGAAGAAATTAGTCATAATTTCATATCATTTACGGGTGTTAAAGGACGGTTAGCGAAGCATGTAAAATTTTGGAAAAGTATTGGAGCAAATTCTTTTGTTATTGACACAATAAGAAACTGTTATGTCATTCCATTTATGGCCCCACCGTTTAAAATGCTCTTTAAGAGTAATATCGAATAACAAATCGGCACTACTGAATGAATCATTTGTCTTGTTATCCCAGAAAGACGTGTAGATGATCTGCATGTATCCCTTGTATCAGTTATTGGAAGATTTCCAAAACTAACTGCTTGGAACTTAGCTCGGGTTGTAGGTAGAATTATTTCCATGGCTCCAGTCATTGGCAATGTTGATAGAGTTATGATAAAATTTTGCTATATGGCAATAGAGTGTAGAACAGAATGGGACAAATGGATGTTGTTTCCATGTCCTTAAAAAGTCTTATCAGAACTTCAGTTTTGGTTACAAAGTATTACTAATCTAAACATTAAGTTGTTGGGTCATTACTCAAAATCACATGTTGTAATTTACTCTGACGTGACGCCAGTGGTAAAGGGACAGGTGCATATCCAGTAGAACTTGACAAGAAAATTGTTCATGAAAAGTGGGATTTTTCTGAAGCAAAAGAAATTTCAACATGGAAGGAGTTGAAAGCTATAGAGCTGAACTTGATATCTTTCAAAAATGTTTTTGAAAGCAAAACACTTAAATCTAGAGGTAGCGTGAATCAGATGTGGATACTTAAAAATTCCAAAGATCTTTTAGAATACATACAATCTAAATCTCTTTCATCTTGTAACAGTATTAAAACATTTGACTTTTCTTCTCTTTACACAAGTATTCCACATTCCAAACTAAAAGACAAAGTATCTTGTCTTAGGGAGGGATCAATCCTACTTTGTAAAGGATCACTATGATTCAAACAAAACATTCTCTGAAACTAATATTATCATGATGCTTTCTTGATTGACAACATATTTGTCACGTTCGGAGGACGTGTTTTTCAACAGACAGTCGGAATTCCAATGGGAACAAATTGTGCCCCTCTGCTTGCCGACTTGTTTCTTTATTATTATGCGACTGACTTCATTCAGGATCTTCTTAGGAAGAAAGACAAGAAGTTAGCAATATCCTTTAACTCTACTTTCCGCTATATAGATGATGTTCTTTCATTAAATAATTCAAAACTTGGTGACTATGTGGAACGTATCTATTCCATCGAACTAGAGGGTCGGTTGAAAACAAAACTAAACGACAAAAGAGATGATTTCAGCTTTCCAATTGTGAACTTTCCATTTATTAGCAGCAACATTCCAGCAGCACCTTCATACGGGGTATACATCTCCCAATTGATACGATATTCCCGGGCTTGCATTTCCTATCATGATTTTCTTGATAGAGGGTTACTGCTCACAAGGAAGCTATTTAACCAAGAGTTCCAAATGGTGAAGTTGAAATCATCCCTTCGTAAATTTTACGGACGCCATCTCGAGTTGGTTGACCGTTATGTAATAACCGTTTCACACATGATATCGGATATGTTCCTTACGTCGTAACTACAATTCCCTTCCCTTTCACGAATGTGACCTACCGAATTAGACTATTTACTGCAATAACATAAGCAACACGACGGGTGCCACACGTGGAGCAGGATCTGTTTACCTGTCCGAAACACCTGAGATCACCCTTAGTTGTTGGTGGGGTTCGTGTTACTTAGTCTTTAGTTTTCTATGTTGTGTCTTCTGTAATTTTTTGTCTGTTTGTCTTTTTAATTTTTCGCCATGGCGTTATCAGTTTATTTTCAATCTATTAGTTTGACTATCCCTCTGCTATCTTTCGTCCCTCTTTTATTGCCGATATAGACAGAATTTGACAATATTTATAGATTATTGTTGATCATCTCAACGAGATTGATTTTCTCGCTTGAGCCCGTACGTCGAAAGCGAGAAAAGCAATCGAGTTAAGATGACCAATGATAATCTGTTCATCGCTATTTTACCTATGACGACATTATTAATTTACCGAATTTGTAATCACATAAGCAACACGACGGGTGCCACATGTGGAGCAGGATCTGCTTACCCTTCCCGTGCACCTAAGATCACTCCTAGTTTTTGGCGGGGTTCGTGTTGTTTATTCTTTAGATTTCTATGTTGTTTCATGTGTACAATTGTTTGTTTGTCTTTTTCATTTTTAGCCATGGCGTTATCAGTTTATTTTAGATTTATGACTTTGACTGTCCCTTTGGTATCTTTCGTCCCTATTTTAAATGGTACACAGATAACTAGAACTGTGTAAAAATTGTAAAAGCTGGTAGTATGAATGAGACACTACAAATTTTAGCTTTGTCGATATTTTCGGTCTGTATCTAAAGCTGATTGCATCAGTAGAATGGTTGATTCAGATGACTGGGGTGTATCAAATGAGATTTTTTTCAATTTATGAATGATTTATGGGGTCCTTGCACAGTATACTGGTTTGCTTATATTCAGAATGCAAAAATCTGTAGATAATGATATAATTCTCTATTTTGGAACCCATGCGCAATATCTGTAGATTCTTTCAGACAAGATTGGTCAAATCAGAAGAACTGGTGAGTACAACCTGTTAATTCTGTTGTTCGATGTATTAAACACTTGATTTACTGTAAGGCTAATAGTACCTTGATTGTTCCTAAATGGAAATCGGCAGCCTATTGGACTAAGATTTTCGATAAAAATACCAGATGATATATGTTACAGATGTCTTTTTTTTTTCTTTTTTTTTCAACGTAACAATATCTTTATTGCATATTTGCTGTAACAATTTACTAAGTTTACAGCTTTAACTTAGTATCCCTCATGTTAGCTTACCTAATAGTTAAGGGAAGCACTATTTGGCAAGGTATTATTTATTCATAATATTAGTATTCATAACATAAAATATTTCACAAAATATATTTGATAAATTATTATGATCATACACATACATTACATTTTGCTTCTTTTTCTCTTTTTCATAGAATTTTTTTTCCGGAATCAACTCCGTTATCGGTATGATCCGTGTTTCCATTAGTATTGGCCACAGTGTTGTTTTTCGCATGTGCGTTATCGGGTATAGTTTTGATGTGTGTAGTCTAAATTATATAAATATTATCCACTGGATTTAACGATTATATATGGTGAGTTTACTATTCAAGTTTTCTTTAATTATCTACTGATCTTTTTTTGTCGAAATGTATGTGTGTAATTCACAAATAGGTAATTTAAGTGTAACAAGTTGGAACACTCGACATCCGAAATGATACATTATTTTTCCACATTAATTAATAAACGTACGGATACATTTATACTATAACAATTCTTTTTATCTTTTGTAAATACACATTTTAAAATATAAAAAATGCAGTATAATTTATATGTGGTGACTCATGCATGGCTGAACATGCTTACAAATATTGAACATGCATGGTTGAACTTGATTATAAATATTACCATATTTGTCTTGTGTACAATAATCAATTGTGTACACAATATTTTGTGCTTCGTAAAAAGATTAGTCCTGATTCAATTGAATTTTTGCAATGAATCTATTTGTTGTTAGAATTATCTGATTAGTTTTTTTGTTATTAAAGTTGTTTATTTCAATAATTTCTGAAATTTCTTTATTGAAAATTTTTAAAATGTTTATTTTTTTGTCTTCTTTTCTGAGACAAAATGTGATTTGTGTATTGAGAAGGATATAATAGTTAATATGTAATTAATATCAAAGTATGCTAAGTCTTCAATTTTGTACCCTGTTACTAAATTTTCTAGGTTTATAATATCTTTTTCAATACCTAGGGATTTAATTAATGTCATTATTATTTTTAGAAAGTCATTATTATATGAGCAATTGACAAAAAAATGTTCATAGTCTTCCTTTTTTTTACAATGCTTACATAAGTTGTCTTCAGTAATTTTCCACTTGTTTAAAAGTTCATTACTTCGCAGTATGTAGTGAATAAGTTTCCATCTAAATATTTTCAACCTATTATCAGTTAGATATTGAAAAATGAAAACAAAAGTATTTTTCAATTTAGAATTTAAGCGCTTCTCAAATATTTTTTCCCACATAAGAAAACCATTTGGTTTATCACAACTATTTTTCAGTGTGAATATTTTATAGAGTTCTTTTGTACTCATCAAGGGAGTAATTGTCCTGTGCATAATTTTTAAGTCGTTTATAAATTTAACTTTAGTTTTGAATGAATCTTCAGTGCAAAGAATTGTTTTCCAATCAGTTGGTATTGCTTTTTTTAACATATATATTTGCCTTATCCAATTTTGTTTATATTTTAGTTTAGTTAAAATGATAGTTTCAGAGATATTGCCCTGTTCATCAATTACATCATTTATATTGATAATGTCACTTTTTATCCAATCTTCAAAGTTTAAACATTTTCCATTAAACCGGATATTATCATTTCCCCACAAAACTTGTTTTCTAATTTCAAGAAAATTTTTAGGATATTTTTTATTACCTCCCTTTACACTTATCCAATCTTTAATTAGTTGTTTATAGAAGTCCGGTAAATATTGTAACTTATCTTTATCAATATCGTTTATATTCTTTAAATTCATTTTAAATACAAGAATATTTTTTCCTAATTTGTTGAAGTAGAATTTGGGAATAATTGTCCAGTTGTCATTTTTATTTTCATTTAATTTAAGAATCCAGTTGATATGTAGTGATTTTATATAAGCATCAATGTCTGTCATTTTAAGTCCACCTTCCAGAAAATCATTTGAAAGTGTTGATCTTTTTATTCTATCTCTTTTGCCTTTCCAAATAAAATTGTATATTAAAGTTTTAAAGTCTTGCAACATTTCCTTATGAATAATGGTGTTTGATGCAACATATGTTAGGTTTGGTAAAACTAAAGATTTGATGACAACTATTTTTCCTATGATAGTAAGATTTCTTTTACTCCAATCAGATGTTATTTTTTTACTTTTTAACAGTTGTTTTTCAAAGTTAAGTTTTTGACATTCTTGTTTATTATAACCAAAGTAAATTCCGAGGCTTTTGATTGGTGTAGTACACCAATTTATATTTTCAAATGTTTTCCGACTGTGTTTTAATCGACCAAGCCATATTCCTTCGGTTTTTGTTTTATTCAATTTCAAACCTGAGAGAGTACCAAATGTTTCTATTAAATTAATTGCTAGAGATACATCTTTTTTTGATTGAAGAAATAGAGTAGTGTCGTCAGCTAATTGGCAGATTTTCAGGGTGTTACTCTTACCGTCTAATTTTATTTCTAGTCCTTTTAAGTTTTTATTTTCCCTTATCTTTATCGCCATAACTTCTACAGCTAGAACAAATAGTAACGATGATAACGGACATCCTTGTCGGATCCCGCGAGATGCCCTAAAACGGGAGGAAACCCATCCATTATTAATAATGCATCCTTTAATATCAGAGTACATTGTCTGAACCCACCTTATAAAATTATCTTTAAATCCAAATTTTTTTAAAGTCTCAAACATGAAGTCCCATTCTAATGAGTCAAATGCTTTTGTAAAATCAAGAAATAAAATTGACCCATCAATTTTGAAAGTTTCAGAATAGTCTATGACATCTTGTATTTGTCTTATGTTGAAACCAATATACCTATTTTTGACATATCCTTTTTGATCAGTATGTATAATCTTTGGTAGCAGGGGTTTTAATCTTTGTGCTAAGGCATAAGCAAGTAATTTAGCATCATAGTTTAAAAGAGTAATAGGTCTGTAATTGTCTAGAGAAAAGGGATCATTCTTTTTATAAATTAGAGATATTAAGCCAACTTTCTGAGTGTTAGATAGTTCTCTTTTTTCATAGCAGTAATTGAAAGTGGAGACTATAAAAGATTTAAGTTCATCCCAGAATGTTCTATAAAATTCCACATTTAGTCCGTCTAGCCCAGGTGCTTTATTAAGTTTCATTTTAAAAATCGCATCAGTACATTCATCTACAGTTATTTCCCCTTCGCAAGAATTACTTTCACAATCAGTTAATTTCTTATATTCCTTGAGAGAATCTAAATACTTTTTAGTTGCTTCTATTTCAGGGTTTTTTGTAGAATATAAATTTTTATAATAATTTGCTTCTAATTTTAATATTTTGTCTTGATCTCTTGTAATTTGACCTTTATCATCATATAATTGGGTTATTGTTTTTCTACTCTGTCTTGATTTTTCCATCCCTAAAAAATATGCAGAATTTTTCTCTCCTTCTTCAACCCATTTTACCCTTGCTCTTATTTGATTCCCTTTTATTTTTTCGTTATAGAGTTTTCCTATTTCATTTTCTATATTATCTATTTCTTTTAATATATTATTGTTGTTTTTATTATTGCATGTATCAATAATATTATTTAATTCTGTTAAATTTTTTTCCAATTTGCTGATTAGGTTTTTTTTATTCTTAGCTTTTGTTTTGCAATAGCTTATTGTCTGGTCTCTAACTTCTATTTTGAAATTGTCCCACAGTATGTCAAGATCTGTTCTTGTTTTAGCTTTGTTTTTAAATTTTTTAATTATTTTCCTAATTATTTCAGCATAGTCTTCATTTTGAAGTACACTGCTATTTAATTTCCAGTATCCTTTTCCTTTTTGGCCTCTGTTTAAATTTATTTTTAAAGAAACACAGTTGGGGTCTGTGTATTGTAATACTATTGGTCTAATGTCACATGAAACACAGTTTTTGAATACTTCTGGAGCTATTAAAAAATAATCTTTTCGTGTTGACTCTGACCTATCTTTTCTGCTCCATGTAAATTGAACTTTATTTGGATTTTTGGTTCTCCACACATCATTGAGTTTTAGGGACTTTATAAGTTTATTTAAATTGTGAACTTTTTCCTATTTTTTTGTTGTTTAGTTTTACTTTTTGAATCAATTTGAGATAAAATTTCATTATGATCTCCTCCTAAAATAAGTTGACCTAAACTTTTTTCTTCTATTAATGTTTGGACAGTTTTGAAAAAAGTATTTCTGCTTTTTGGATTGTTTGGTGCATAAATATTAACTATTGTTATTATAGTATCATTTATTTCAATATTAACAAGTAAAAGTCTTCCTTCTTTATCTTTATAGTCATCAATTATTTTAAAGTTTAAAATTTTATTCAGCCATATGGCAATACCTCTTGAATTGCTAGAACCATTACTTAGTAAAAGTTTACCTTCAAATTCAGTATTTAAATTGTTTATTAAATTATCTGTAAAGTGTGTTTCTTGCATTAGAAGAATGTCACATTTTTGGGATTTTGACCATTCAATCAATCTTTTTTTTTTATCAGATTGTTGCAGACCTTTACAATTAACTGTACAGATATGAAGATGTTTGTTAAATACCATGATTGGTGAGTAGTTAATTTATTTGTAGTCTTTTTAAATACGGTGTTATGTGTATTTTAAAAGTTAACATAGGTAAATTTCCGTTGAGTGATACAATTGGGTCACACTGAAGTTGACCTTCACAGAGCACGAGACTATAAATAGACATCTTTTCAGTTGTTTTATTTTTATCACTTTTCTCTGTTCTAGGACATTTATCTACGATTTGTATTATGAATAAGCATAAGTTATTGGTTTTTCTTTTACATTTGAAACTTAAATTGTTTATTTTATAGTTTATACAATTTTTACTATTGACAATGTTATGATTGTCATGATTGTTATCTTTGTAAATAATGTTTATAAACAGGGTAAATTTTTTACCTGTATTTGTATTTACAATCCTTTTGCAAAAAGGATGAAATGCGTATTTCGTTTGAATGTTTTTACATGTATTCACAAGTAAAGTGTTAACACAATTTGTTTCTATTAAAAGCATACAATAACAAGTTACATATACATTCGTAAATAGATACAATCTATTGTTTTCTTTTACATATACCCCATAGGTCATTATTTGGGTCATCCATGTGACTTCAGAAACAGGCATTGACATGTGCCTCTTAATTTTAGCACACTCAATGTTTGTTAAACAAATACAAGTACAATTATTTATGTGTTTCATATTGAAATACATATGCAAATCAATTTTAAAAAACAGAACAATATTTATATACATACATGGTAAAAGATATTTATTTTTATTTTTAGGATAAGAAGACCTCTCTGACTGAATTTGAATGAAGAAATATGACCAGATTAATAAAAATTTGATTTTTTCCAATGTAGCTTTACTGGAAACATGTAACAGTGTGCTTGATAATAGTGATTGTAAAAAATAAGTAGTTTGATACCAATTAAATGTTTTGTATTTTACAGTTTCTTTACTTTTTAATCTGTGATAGGTATCACTTGCCAAAATCAGAAAATTAGAATACAGCGGACTACATTCTAAATATATACCAGCAATGAGAAAAGAAAAAGTGAAAAGTGTTATATACAGTGACATTTTTTTAATTTTTTTTTAAATGATAAAAAATAATATCAACTAAGTTGAAATAGTTTATTGTTAATTTCAATGTTCAATATATATGATATCTCCAGAACTTAAACTAGATTTTTGTTGTTTTTGATTTTTTACTTGTGTTGTTATTGGCACCGTCATGTAGTTTCTCTGTGGGCGTCACTGGAGACTTCTCTAAACCACTTCTGTTAGAAGTTTTGACTGGAGTATCTTGATGTTGGTTTCTACGTGTAGACTGATTTGGACCGTGAATAAAACTGGTGATTTGTGATTGACCACGGGAATTTCTGCTGGTAGCCTCACTGGATGTATGTGAGGGTTTGTTCGTTTCCCTTCGACCTGGTTTTATTTTCGGTCTCGCTGCCGGAGGTTGATTTTGTTGATCTCATATAGGGCTCGAGCTCTGGTCCTCAGTCAAGATTGATTGTGATCTTATAGAATCATCGTAAGTGATTGTATTTGAGGCAGAATCGTTTTCTGCATGTGCTTCATTTACAGTTGGTTGCATATCATCAAGGTTATCATTGTTGTATGTTGGTTGTGTGTTAACGTCACTCGTATCATAATGATTTTCATGATTTGCGCTCGTGGCACCTTCTTGCTCCTGCTCAGAAGACATTTCACTGGTGCATTAATTTTGCCTGTGACCTGATTCACCACAGATTCTACACTTCCAATCATTTTCACAATTTTTGGTTGTGTGTCCGAGCTCCATGCACTTGTTGCATTTAATGTTCGTCATTTTGTTGACCTCTGTAAATAACCGTTGCTCTATATTTCCCAATTGGAATAGACTTTGGAATAACAGAGGTCAATGGACCTTCACAATAAACTATTCTGTCACCAGTTTGACAGTTTGTTATCATGTCATTGTAACGTAACCTTTCTCTTAAGTGCTTCAAAATTACACAATTGTACCCCTCTAAGGCTCTCAAAATCTGTCCATCGTCAGCCGAGAGTGGTACATCTTTAATGCGAATTTTCACATCTGTTGAATTTTCTTGTATTCGAACTCTAGGATTCATAGAGTATATAGAGATAGATTTGCCTCGAATTTCAAGACCTTCTGAAAGGAGAAATTCTTTTCCTTTTAATGTGTCAAGATATATTCTCCACAGACCTTTAATTCTCTGAAGGCCCATAACTGATCTGTCTGGCACGACTGCACCTACAGCCTTATACATTTCAGATATGGTTAAAAATAAGCCTCTAGTGGCTTCTTTTGAGATATGACTAAAGACGTCTGATTCTTCCACAAACACAGGTTTTACTGAGGACAGAGAGTCAGTTGTTTCTGATTTAGGACCTCTTTTAAATGCTTCGGCATACGGCGCCATATTGGATTCTTCTTGCGTGTTTGATTTGGTCATGTTCACTATAATATCTTGCTAGTTTTAAATTGCAAATGCAATTTTACGAGTGAATGATTATCATTGCTTGTAGTCTTTACTATTTTAAATAATCTGCATTCAATATTCACCGAGAATTGATACTAAAAGGTTTTTTTTTGCGGAGCTACTCACAGACCCGTTACCTTAGTCAGGGGCCGCAACTCATTTCATGTTACAGATGTCATTGAATTTAAAAATATAGAAGGTATCTTTGTAAGAGGGTCGAAACCAAATTCTATTTGCTCAAGAACAATTCATAACACCAGTCTTGGCGATTATGTTAGATCCTACTAGGTGGCGGTGACACGGTCATAAAGATTAAGTCGACATGGTCACGTGTATAAATGGATTTTACTGATAATATATTGGTGGTGACAAGGTCACTTATAAAACCATTATAGTTGACAAGGTCAAATGTGTAGGACAAGGCTTCTGGATTAATGTGAAGTATGGTCATGATTTTGTATATATATATGATCATGTTTTGAGCTAATTAATTTTTGTAATTTAAACACATTTTCCAGACATTTTCAACTTAGGGATATGACAATCATTGTCCAGCGATATTCATCCTAGTATGCCTAATAATCGTGTACACACTTTCAGATTATGTTCTATCGTCGAGGGCAAACAGCACTAGAAAGAAGTACAAAAATGGATTCAACTCTTGGTGTATTTCTTCATTTCCAACTTCAACTTTACATATTGCATTATATTTAGTTAATATATCAGAAACAATCAACGCTACAAGTAAAATAGATAAGGCTGTAAATGCCATTTCTTGGGCACACAAGCTAGCCGGTTTCCCAAACCCTTGCAGTTCTAATTTGATTACTTCTGTTCGTGAAGGGTCATACAGAAAAATTGGAAACCAAAATGACAAAAAGGAACCTATTATCCAAAATTGTTCATAAGTATGGTAAAAATTGTAACAATCTTAAAGATGTACGCATCGCATGCACGTGCTTATTGAGTTATGCAGGATTTTTACGATTTTCTGAATTAGCTAATTTGAAAAAAATCTACTATAACCTTTTTTTCCTATTCATTTTAAAATGTTTTAAGAACAGAGCAAAACTGATGTATATAAGGATGGCCGTGATGTAGTTATTTCTAAAAATAGAAATAATACTTGCCCAGTGGCTATATTTGAACGTTATATGACGTTATCTAAAATATTAGAGGTCTTTACGTTTTTGTAGTAAAAGTGATACTTATAAATTAAGCGAAAATGCTAAAGATGGTTATATAAAAGAAATTATAGATAACAGATTGTCAGTATCTGAAAAGTTTAGTATATAAGACTTTCTTATAGATATATTTAATTGCTGTAATATAACAAGTATCTGTTCTCTTTCTTTGTTATAATTCGATGCTTAACTGTAATGTCCAGACGAGCTGATATCCCAAATAGTGTTTGTTTCTTTATTTATAAATATCTTATGTTCGTTTGAGTATACGAACAAGAACATACATGTATTTATTAATGTTATAATGAACACGTGTATTTGTTTTGACATTTGTCACATGACAAGATACCGGTATAAGTTATACTCTGGAATACTGAGTATTTCACGGGCTTAAATAAGCGAAGATATGTGGGTAATTATGTGTCATTCGACGCTTTCATGCGGACAGTTCAGTGTGGTCATTTCTGACCCCACCTAACCACCCCCTTTTATTTAATTAATGTTTTGAATTGATGTATTCATACTTATGATTAATGTGGATGTTTATAACGATTATACATGTTTGAAAAGATTGGTAACAAATAAATTATCATAGATACCAGGAATAAATTATGTATATACGCCAGACGCGCGTTTCGTCTCCAAACGACTCATCAGTGACGCTCGAATCCAAAAAAGTTAAAAAGGTCAAATAAAGTACGAATTTGAAGAGCATTGAGGACCAAAATTCCTAAAAGTTTTGCCAAATACAGCTAAGATATTTCTTTTGTAGATAGTGGATAATGAAATGCCGAAGCAGCGGCTATGGACGTGCAGACAAACATTCGAGCATTGTAAATAAAATGAATAAAGTTGCATAACTATACTGTTCAGGCGAGCTGATATCACAAATAGTGTTGTGTTTTTTTTATTAATAAATAGTTTATGTTCGTTTGAGTAGACGAAGAAGAACACACAAATAAAAATTAATTCATGAAAATATTATCTCGATATGGACAACATAATTAAAACAATCAATAACTTCTCTTTAAAGATACAACATTTAATTTCTATAAATTATTAAATTTTGTGAATTAAAAGACAGAGTTTCATATATATAAAATTGTCTTTCTCTTGACTTTATTTCATATACGAGGACACAGTTTAATGATCAATAATCATACTCATGAAAATTTGTCCAAGTGGACAATTATCCATAGACAATAAAGAAAATCCAGTTCTTTTGTAAGACACAGCATTTGTACGGTTCCCTTATTCACCGTCATATCATGTTTTGTGAGTATAATAACGAATTGAGATTTACCTTTGCTAAAACAAGAATAATCTAGAGTTACACAGCCTCCTTGTGATTTGATGATTCAGCGTCCAAAATTTGTAGACTGATTACAATTGTCATACAACTGTTTGAGCCTATGATTTAAGAAAGTAAAATCACAAAAATACTGAACTTAGAGGAAATTCAATTCGGAAAGTCCATAATCACATGGCCAAATCAAATAACAAAACGTATCAAAAACGTATCAAAAACGAATGGACAAGAACTGTCATATTCCTGACTTGGTACAGGCATTTTCAAATGTAGAAAATGGTGGATTAAACCTGGTTCTATAGCGCTAACCCTCTCACTTTAATGACAGTCTCATCAAATTCCGTTATATTTACATTGATGCGTTAAATAAACAGACATAATAAATAAAATAGTCAAAATATGGGTACATCAGTCATCATCGTATAACAATTTGAAAAGGACCAATTTAACAGAACACAAAAACATCTACTATTTACGAACACGTTCATTGATTGTCTGACGTCAGAACATGTTATACGTCACATAATGTTCAATGTGCATACAAACAATTTTAAAATTTACATAGGCAATGTTAGCATACAGGGTTAAAAAATCAAAAGTATGTAAGAATAAATTTCAGAAATATACCGAGATTTAAACTAGTCCAAAAGTTATATAGAATCTATATAGAATTTATAAGAATCCACAAATAGTTAATTCCACTACGCGATTGAATGATTTTGGCGTTTGTGGTTCAACGTATCTTGTAATTCATAATAGAAATATATCATAATGACATATAATAGAACAATATCATACTGACGGGATCTTTTAAAGTACAGAGTCACGTTATAAGAACAAAAGAAATACAAAAAGTCGCATATACAAAATAAACCACAAAAAAATGAAAGCCAATACAAACACATTGACAAGATGTATAAGTACCGAACCACGTCAAACGGATATCACATAAAGCCATTCAACAGTAAAAGTAATATTAATAATAGAACAAAGACAAATGAAAGAACTATAAAACACGTTGTTAAGATGATAAACAACATCAGTACGCAGCATCTATATATCAAGACCATCGTGTATTATTTGAGAAGTTGATACGGAATATTGATCAACAAGGTCTTGGTACCTTCCGATGAACTTGTTTAGAAAAAGGACGAGGACTTTCCACCTAGAATGTTCCTTTGAGTTCGGATTATACTGTTGTATAGGATAAACTATTTTTTCAAAATTGCATATGCTATGCTATAAAAATAGTAAAACCTCAAAGACATTTATCTCTGGAGACCGCTTACTATCTGTAATACATGCAAGGCTGCGAAACTGTAGTAGTATTCTTCAGTCTGATTTGTTTAATGCCTACTTAGGAAAAATTGACAATTGTTTATGTGACCTTACCAATGAAGATGCTAAACTTATTTATTAAATTGTAACAATTTTTCAGCACAAAGGCGTGTAATGATAAATGAATTCGTTTTTGTCCTCAATAATACAATTCATTTAGTGCTCTCCGGTGATGAGTCCTTGAGTTCTGATGGAAATGTACAAAAGTACGTAAATGTACCAAGATTTTTTTCTCGAAATTGTCAACCTTATTTCTGTAACAGATCTTACTGGAATACAATCAACTTAAGCTCTTAGAGATACAATAACCGAATGACTAAAATTATCGGAAACGTTTCGACGGATTTAGTTAAAGAAACAAAAATGAGTTCTTACAATTATTTGTCGATTTCTTCCCTTTTTATATTAATCAATAAGCGAGTTAATAGGTATCACATCATAAACTATGATTGTGTTATTTTAATTCAAACTCATAACTTGTTATGTGCACTAATATATTCTTATTTTACACAGCTCGGTGTTTTGGTATTGATTTATTCTCAAAATAGACGCACTCGATTAGTTATATTAGGTGCAAAATATCCATTGATTCGAGTCTTAAAATTGATATTTAATTATTTTGTATCTCTTCGTGCAAAAATAATAATTAGTTAAAATCAGATATATGTAATGTTCATTCATATGTATGTTCATGTAGGTATTGGAGAAGACCTTACTTAGTTGCAAAACTTGTGTCTAATATATTTGTCCTTTTTTAACAATAACATATGTGTAAACTAAACTATCTAATGCTACTTTTTTTAAAATTCCAAGCACTGCTTTGCCACTTTTTTTTAAATTCCAAGCACTGCTTTTTTTAAACTGTAGGAGAATAACATCGAGTGTGTTACGATATTTATCCAAACATGTTTCCCTTGAACATATTCAAATATTAATTGCTTAGAGCGATTTGTATTCTAATAAGCCTTGCAGATGCTTCTTTTTACTGCAGTTAATAAAGTTCAGATTAAAACTCCTTTAGTGTTGAATATTGTTCATCTTGTTTATTTTTTCCAAAAGACAAACCATTTCATTCTGGTATAACGGATCTGGTACTAGAATTAGTTCGAACTTTGAGTATGAAACTGATATTATCAAGATGCTTGATTTCTTGATTGACAACATATTTGTTACGTTCGGAGGACGTGTTTTTCAACAGACTGTCGGCATTCCAATGGGAACAAACTGTGCCCCTCTACTTGCCGACTTGTTTCTTTATTATTATGAGGCTGACTTCATGCAGGAACTTCTTAGGAAGAAAGATAGGAAGTAAGCACTATCCTTAAACTCTACGTTTCGCTATATAGATGATGTTCTTTCACTAAATAATTCAAAATTTGGTGACTATGTGGAACGCATCTATCCAATCGAGCTGGAGATAAAGGATACTACAGATACAGTTAAGTCGGCCTTATATCTTGACTTACATCTAGAAATTGACAATGAGGGTCGGTTGAAAACAAAACTTTACGACAAAAGAGATGATTTCAGCTTTCCAATTGTGAACTTTCCATTTCTAAGTAACAACATTCCAGCAGCACCTGCATACGGGGTATATATCTCCCAATTGATACGATATTCCCGTGCTTGCATTTCCTATCATGATTTTCTTGATAGAGGGTTGCTGCTCACAAGGAAACTATTAAACCAAGAGTTCCAAATGGTGAAGTTGAAATCATCCCTTCGTAAATTTTACGGACGCCATCACGAGTTGGTTGACCGTTATGGAATAACCGTATCACAAATGATATCGGATATGTTCCTTACGTCGTAACTACAATCCCCTTCCCTTTCCTGAATGTGACCTACCGAATTAGACTATTTACCGGATTTGTTATCACATAAGCAACACGACGGGTGCCGCATGTGGAGCAGGATCTGCTTACCCCTCCGGAGCACCTGAGATCACCCCTAGTTTTTAGTGGGGTTCGTCTTGTGTATTCTTTAGTTTTCTATGTTGTGTCATGTGTACTATTGTTTTTCTGTTTGTCTTTTTCATTTTTAGCCATGGCGTTGTCAGTTTGTTTTAGATTTATGATTCTGACTGTCCCTTTGGTATCTTTCGTCCCTCTTTTACAATATCAGTGTCGATAGCTATTTATCAATGTTCATAAACTGCTTAGACCTCTCGGCCAATGCGACTCCTTTCCTATATTACACTGTTTGTCATTCGTGTAATAAAATGACTGATGAGTCTTTTGTAGACGAAACGCGCGTACGGAGTAAATACCAAACTTAATTCTGGTATATATAATGAGTTTATCTACACAAGACTCATCAGAGACGCTCGAATATTAAAAAGTTAAAAGACCGTATAAAGTACAATGTTGAAGAGCATTTATGACCAAAATTCTAAGATTTGCCAAATACAGTTAATTTAAAGGGCATAATGTTATGGATTAGAACTAAAACATTTTCTGTTGCAATTAGTTTGAGGTTAAATCTTAGATTGACTTAACTATTAGTATTTCAACGATTCAAATGTTTTGTAAACAGTTTATTTATAAATATGACCATATCAATGATTATTCATGTCAGTACAAAAGTGCTGACTACTGGGCTGGTGATACCCTTGTGGAATTAAAAATCCACCAGCATTGGCATTGACCCAGTTGTTGTAAAACACATCATCATAGCGGCAGTTGTAAATCATATTAATTACGATTTCATTTTCATTTTTTACTCTTTGTTGCGTTCGGGTATATTTAATGTCCATAGTTCATAATTATTTTTGCGCTTATCCCAAATCTTTCATAGTTAGGTATAAATATTTTTAAAAAATGTTTTAAATGTTGATCTACAATTAATTTTTTTCAGGCAGAACACCTATTTTCCTTGGTTGTTTTGTAAGTATTGATAGGATAGTGTTTTTGAAAGTCGAAAACATTGTCTCCATGTAATCATGATAATTGAAGTTATTTAAAAACACAGCAAATACCTGTTATAATATTGCGTCAATCTATGCATTTGGTAGATAGCATAGTTTACTATAAAAATTGTATGAATGCACACTTATCCAGTAAATTTTCTGAAATACAAGTTAAATTTGTAAAATGCAATTTTTATATTCTTAACATGTGTTTTTCCACCAATAAAGCAAAGTGTGCCCTTGAAGATAGAAAAACATAATTAATCTTGCAATTTTGGATATTGCAAGTCACAGACTTTTCAAGCCAGTCCTCATTGGAAAAGATGAAAAGATCTTTCCTTAATCTTTCCTTTGCCAACAAAGGTATCGATGGCATCAACTTAGGCAATATCCTTTATCATAAATTAGATCAATCGAAAATACCTCCTAGCAGACGATACTACTCTGTTCCTACATTCTAAACAGGACATTACAGCTGCATTAAATTTAATTGAAACATTTGGTGACTTCTCTGGCCTTAAACTAAATAGAACTAAAACTGAAGGAATATGGCTTGGCAAATTAAAGCACTGCAAAGAAAAATATGAAGATATCAATTGGAGTAATAAACCTATCAAAAGTTTGGGAATTTACTTTTGACACAATAAATCAGAATGTCAAAATCTTAATATTGAAAAACAAATATTGAAATGTGAAAAAATAATAGCAAATTGGAAGAAAAGAAAACTAAGTATATTAGGGAGAATAGTAGTAACTAAATCCTTAATTCTACCAAACTTAACATATATAGCATCAAATACTGTAACACCAAAAGATTTGCTACAGAAATTTAAAACCCTCATATACAATTTTATATGGAATGGTAAAAGAGATAAAATTAAAACATCAAAGCTTACAACAGAGTACAAAAAGGGGGACTTAAAATGATAGACATTGACATTTTTATAAAATCCATACACATAGACTGGATAACAAAATTATTTAATACTGAAATGGACAATTGGACAGTTATACCAAGATTTTATCTAAATAAATTTGGTAATAACTTGATCATATTTTCAATGAATCTAAAAAATATAAATGATCTAGATAAAACAATTTTCAAAAGTGTTCCAGAATTTTACCAAGAATTAATTAAAACTTGGATTAGTGTTAAAGGAGGTGGGTCATCATACCCACATGACTTTCTACAAATAAGAAAACAATTTATATGGGGAAATAATTTTATCAGACTAAATGGAAAATGTTTATTTTTTGAAGAGTGGGTAAAAAGCAATTTGTTTTTCATAAATGACATCATAGATGATAGAGGTCAAATTTCAGAAACATAAATACTTTCTAAACTAAAAAATAAACAAGATTGGATCAGGTAGATATCCTGCATTAAAAAAGCAATACCAAATCAATGGCTTACCATAATAAATCAAGATAATTCAACTAAAACCAAAGTTAATATTCATAAAACTATAAATAGACTAAAAATCATGCTTAATAAAGAAATTAATTCTAAAATGAGTACAAAACAAATTTATAACATTATTATAAATGAAAACAAACCAGACAAACCTATAGGAGTTATAATGTGGGGAAAATTGTTTGCCAAAAACCTTTACTTCAAACTAGAAAATTGTTTCAACTTCATTTTTAACTACTTACCTGACAATAAACTGAAAATGTTTAGATGGAAATTAATTCACTATATACTTCCATGCAATGATTTATTAGTAAAATGGAAAATACTCACAGATAATAAATGTAATCATTGCAGTATAAAAGAAGATTATGAACATTTTTATTTTTCTTGCAGTTACAACAGTGATTTTATATCAAAAATATTGAACCTTCTTAAATTTATAGGTTTCAATGAAAGCATTTTTAATAGGGAAAATCTTATAGTAGGATATAAAATGAATGATGAAGCTTACTATGAAATTAACTTCCCTTTGACTGTAATATTTTTTTCTATCTACAAATCATATTACATCTCTGACTCAAAGAGAACAAAAATAGATATCTTTAAAATATTCAAGGCAGAAATAAAATATATAGTTGAAGTCAATAATGTAATTAAAAAAACCCCAGTAAATTGATCATAAAAACCCTAAACTACATAAATGATCATAAATAATAATAAATATCCCTGAGGTCACATGACCCAAGTATTAAGTCACATGACTTAAGCATGTCAGGTGACAATAATGTACTTTAACATCTAACACATGTTAAAAAAAATGAAAATTTATTATTCAATATTGTTTAATACACACTTTTTGATGTCTTCTTCTTTTACTATTTATTTTATTTTGATTTTGACAACTTTGTGTTGTACACTCTGATGTTGTGTATAATCATGTTTACCTGGGTAGTTTAGATATATGATCTTAGTCTAAAATACCACAGTTTTCAAATAAGTTAAAACTTCGATTATGATTCAAAACATCACGAAAATTATGATCAACTTACCTTTCAAATTAGACAAATTGTCTAAGTATTATGAATTAAATTTATCCAAATCACAAAGATAATGATGGCAAATATAATGCACATTTATCTAATATTAAAAACCACTATCGGACGGAAGTGAAATTCTCCGCTAAACATGAAATCATTTAAAATAATGTAATATTGTAATGTAACATCAATTTACTTTTATTAGATATTCTCCCTGGATACCTAATAACTAATATATCAGGGATACTTAGTGCAATGCTGTACACTAAGTAAATTGTTAACAGCAATAGAGTAATAAAATATATTATCCACGTTAAAAAAAAAGAAAATACCTCCTTATTTCAAAGACCAGTCTGTACCAATCATTTCTTATACCTATACCAAACCTATTGCAACTAAAATTTTCAATTACAAACACGTTTTGCAGGATCTCGATATTGTCAACTTCGAGTCTAAACCTCCTGATTGCACTTGTGCTAATTCGCAATTCACATATAATCCTGCTGGCCACGTTATTACCGGTGACCACAACATTGTTAATAACACTTCCCTTCGACACTTACCAAAGAGGTAAAAATTATAGGTCTGTTCTATATTCCTTAGGAATTTCAATCAAAGATGAAGAACTGGATCTTCCATCAATGTATTGGATATATAAACTACATAAGTTTCCTTACAAACAACGGTATATTGCTGGGTCTTCCAAGTGCTCCAATAAATCTCTTTTTAAATTATCAACATCTATTTTATCAGCAATCAAAGACGGGCTTCAAAGTTATTGTGAAACTGCCTATTCAAGAGGTGGCGTGAATCAGATGTGGATACTTAAAAATTCCAAAGATCTTTTAGAGTACATAAAATTAACTTTCTTTCATCTTGTAACAGTATTAAAACATTTGACTTTTCTACTCTTTACACAAGTATTCCACATTCCAAACTAAAAGACAAATTGAAAGAGTTGGTATTGTTTTGCTTCATAAAAACGAATGGCCAACGTAGATACAAGTATCTTGTCTTAGGGAGGAATCAATCCTACTTTGAAAAGGATCACTCTAATTCAAACAAGAAATTCTCTGAAACTGATATTAACAAGATGCTTGATTTCTTGATTGACAGCATATTTGTTACGTTCGGAGGACGTGTTTTTCAACAGACTGTTTGCATTCCAATAGGAACAAACATTGCACCTCTACTTGCCGACTTGTTTCTTTATTATTATGAGGCTGACTTCATGCAGAAACTTCTTAGAAAGAATGTGTAAAAGAAAACTATTATATTATAATCTTAGCCCGTAATAATTATAATAAGGCTACACGTGCAGCTGAAGCCAGTTTCAAACTTTAGGATTTAAACTTTGCGAAATAGCTTAAACGAATATTGATCTGCAATTAAGCTGCGAATGAAATCAAAATCTTCAGCTAATAGTGATTTAATGATACGTCATTTTGAAATATCGCTAAGGGAGACCATTAAGATATATGCGAAGAATTCATTGGTCTGATTGGAAATATCTCATTTTTAGACACTATTACAGTAGACTCATTAGACAATAAAATCTTAGAAGACGAAATTAAATTTGCAATGAAAAAAACTCAAATCTGAAAAATCAGCCGGAATTTATTTCCATTATCAGCGAAATGTTGTCATCGAATCCAGTTTTTTTCGCTCCAATTTTAAACCGCTTTTCAACTTTATGTTTGAAAATGGCTTTTTCCTGATACGTGGTCGGAATGTATTGTAATAGCGGTTCTAACAAATGGTGACTTGACAGACCGAATAATTATCCAATTATCATCCTCATAAGTGTTTTATCAAAATTGTTTACATCGATATAAACCCAACGATCACTTAAATAGTCTCTGGATGAAGAAAAGTTTATAGACCAAAATCACTTTCAAATGTAGAACTTAAAATTCTGCCACATGTACTAACTCAACGATTAACAAAGTTCCAACAAAAATAGATTCAATTTAAGAAAAATACAAGATATAATAAATAATGCAGAGTCTGACGAAAATGATAATGTTTTATTTTGTCCTTACAAAAGTTTATAAAAAGGACCAAGTGTTTTTCTCAGATTTGACAACATTATTTCTGTAACAGATCTTACAAGAACATAATCAACTAATGTTCTTAGCGATACGATAATCGAATGCTCTTTATGATTGACTATGGATTAATTAAAGAAAGAAAAATAAGTACTTATAATTATGTAATATTTCTTCCCTTTTTTATATTAACTAATAAAAGATTTATTATGTATCACATCATCAATTATGAGTGTGTTATTTTCATTCAAACCAATTAACACACATGACTTGTCATGTACAATTACATGTTTTTATTTTACACAAATATATATACTAGTTCAGTGAAAATGAACGCCATACTAAACTTCAAATTGTACACAAGTAACTAAAATTAAAAATAAAACAAGACTAACAAAGACCAGAGGCTCCTTGGGACAGGCGCAAACATGCGGCGGGGTTAATTTGTTTATGAGATCTCAACCCTCTCCCTATACTTCTAGCCAATGCAGAAAAGTAAATGCATAACAATACCCACATTAAAATTCAGTCCAAGAGAAATCCGAGTCTGATGTCAGAAGATGTAATCAAAGAAAATAAACAAAATGACAATAATACATAAATAATTTTAGACTACATGTACTTGTTTCTACGTTGGCTATTCTTTTTAATGAAGCAAAGCAATACAACTCTTTTAATTTGTCTTTTAGTTTGGTAGGTGTCGGAAGGGTATATGTTGAATTTCCATGTGAATTGTCAATACCTAATTCGTTTATTAAGCAGTTAATGTAAAGAGTTTTACAAACAAAAACAATGTTGTTTGGGACTTTATCTGCGGGGACAACAACATATTTTTCATGGAGGTAGGAAAAGTGTTTTGCAACAGTTGAGTTTGACGTAGCATGAGCATTGATAGACCCATTCAGTTTCTTAATTCTGATTTGTATCGACGACCTCACTGCCTTAATCCATTTGGAAAAAGTGTCTACGTCTATCTTCTCGCGCATAGTCCATTGCCTGGCAAAATTTACAATTGATGGATTTAGGCTTACGATATTTCGGACCTTTCGATAACGCATTTCGTAAAGAAGTGTTATTAACAATGTTGAGGTCACCGGTATAACGTGGACAGCCGGATTATATGTGAATTGGGAACTGAACTAGCACAAGTGCAATCAGGAGGTTTAGACCTGAAGTCGTCAATATGGAGATCCTGCAAAACGTGTTTGTAATTGAAAATTTTAGTTGCAATAGGTTTGGTATAGGTATTCATGGTATTAGAAATGATTAGTACAGACTGGTCTTTGAAATAATGAGGTATTTTCGATTGAACTAATTTATGATGAAGGATATTGCCTAAATTGACGCCATCGAGACCTTTGTTAGCAAAGGGAAGATTAAGGAAAGATCTTTGATCTTTTTCATCTCTTCCAATGCGGACTGGCTTAAAAAGTCCGTGACTTGCAATATCCGAAATTATAGCTTCAAGTTTGTATTGGTTTACATAAGGGTTTGTAACAGTGGATTTCAAACATAAATTGAACAGAGAATGAAGTTTTGAAAGGGGTTAAGAATAAATTTCGTGCGAACGTGATGAATAACTTACGTCGTTTGTATAAATGGCAGCAAGTCATTAATAGAGACATCATGCAGAGAAGGTGATGTATAATGACGATGACCATGACTGCGTCTACGTCGAGGAGTCGAGTTAAAAATATTCATCGAATTCACCGAGTTACCCGAAGGACTAGATAGAATACCTTAAGAGTCTTTGTTTTATCAGGTAAAACAGCATTATTTTCTAAAAGAAATTTATCTTTCAAAAATAATAATATCGCAAATAATACACGCTTTTTTTAATATAATTAAACAAAGAAAAATAGTGTCAAATACACTTACGTCCGATACGTTACTTACGTAAACCACGAGTAAACACATTTCCGCGGGAATTATTTAAACACGAGTTTCACAATTTAAAATTGAATGGCATTATTGAAGTACGTTAGTCTAAATATAACGAAAAGATTAACTTTTATTTTTATTTTTTACAGCAAATTGCAAACGTTGGTTATCGAAATTTGCAAAACAATGATGCTACAATGTTTTGAAAAAGTAATGTTGAATAAATCATTGTAAATATATAAAAAAAAACAGACTTTTCTGATCAAGCTTTTTTCTAATCATGTAATGCTAAATGTTGAAAAAAGGTAATGTAACTCTTGTGATTGCAGGCGACAAATGTGAAACTACAACTTTAATTGCCAATTTAGTTTAATATGAACGTTGCAAAGTTTGCACTGTTAAACGAGTACAAAATGTGAAAAAATGAATAAAAAACAAGTTACGGGAGCAACTATTGAACTTTAAAAGGGGAGAGGGTTCTGGTTTTTTTGTGGTTTTTTTCTCTCGTTTTCTTAGTTTTTCGACGCTTACAAATATTTTTTTTTCATAATTTCAACACAAAAAGGTAAAGTGAAAGTCTGGATTCAGAATTTTTTGTTTGTAATCTGCTTGACCACAATATGTTTTGCATAACCCTCTTGAAGTCTTACATTCAAAGCAAAAACGAAAAACTTGAATGTTTTGGAAAATTCAACCGACTCTCTCTCTCTCTAATTGTATATAACAGATTCAGGTAAAAATCTAGAACTGAAGGCTAGGAATATGTCTGTTGAGAAGAGGTACGCTTGTGCAAATCACTCCTTAATCTGCTCTTGAGCTTTAATTATAGATTAACTAATTAAATACATATGTAGATTGTTTTGTTCATTTACAAACACATATAAATAAAGGCAACAGTAGTATACCGCTGTTCAAAACTCATAAATCCATGGACAAAAAACAAAATCGGGATAACAAACTAAAACCGAGGGAAACGCATTAAATATAAGAGGAGAACAACGACATAACACTAAAATGTAACACATATAGACAAAATCCCACGAGAAAAACAAATATAACATATATATATAACATCAAAACCAAATACATGAATTTGGGATAGACAAGTACCGTGACACGTCTTATCGCAATGTGAATTTACACTCAAAAATAAGAGAAAACAAACGACACAACGTAATAATGTAATACACACAGAAACGAACTATAATATAACAATGACCATATTCCTGACTTGGTACAGGGCATTTTTAAAGGAAAAAATGGTGGGTTGAACCTGGTTTTGTGGCATGCCAAACCTCGCACTTTTATGGCCATGTGAAATATAACATCAAAACGACAACACAGGACTACAATATAAATAAATTGGAGAACACAATAGACAAAGAATCACACGAACAACAGCCAACAAAAGGCAACAAGTTCAAAATTTTAATACGCCAGAAGTGTATTTTGTCCACACAAGACCTATGTGTGACGCACAGATACAAAAGTTTGAAAGCCGAAACGAGTACAAAGTTGAACAGCATCGAGGACCAAAAGATCAAAAAGGTTGTGCCAAAAACGGCAAGGGTTTTCCGTTAGAGTTACCAGAAAATCCCTATAATTTAGAGTAATTTATACTTTTGCAAACAGTAAATTTAATAAAATGAATATTCAAAAGATGTACATGATAAAGCTGAAGTATTAACTAATTACAGGAAACAACTGAAATACATTTACATAACCAGACATTTGAAACACAAAAGTAGACACATCCGAATACGTATAAACCTCTACGCCAAGTGACGTCCTATTTGAAACTGAAAAATGACGAAAAAATGACGTCATTAGAATTAGTAAAACAGAGCATCAAAAAATGAAAAATGACGAAAAAATGACGTCATTAGAATTAGGATTAATTTAAGATTATATATTTGAACTAAATACTGATATTGCATTTAATAACAAAGCACATTTTAATTCTTATTAATATAAAACTGAGGTAGCAATTAACTATATTATAAAACTATGTCAGGTTTGTTATGAATCTAACTTCAAACGTAAAATATCGTACTGATTACTTTGAACGAAATCAAATCTGCTAAATGAAGGCGGTGATTAATTTTCTTTACCATAACACAGAAATATAATAGAAAAGACATCAACACATTTGACCTAAATGTATATCCAGAAAATAAATCTACAGTTTTGCATAATATATATATTTTGGATTTTATAATGACGATTAAACAGAAGATAGACGCGAAGTTGCCACTCATCTACCAATTGCTTATATTTCATGAATGTTCAGTACTGTAGGCAAAATGCAATTAAACGCCAAAATAACGGTTCCATTGCCTGGGAGAGCCTATCTCCGGTGTATCATATATATACACATTAAGGGGGCCAATAAATATTACCCGGGAGAGGCGATGATTCACAAGTTATTGACGAGCACCAGCATATGACATAGTATGAAGATCAATTTTTTTCCTCATTTTATTATTTTGGGCGTTGCAAATATTGAATCAAGGATGTATTTTTTTTTTGTTTTTCTTTTTTTTCTATAAGGGAAGAAGATAATGTAATTTGCTTTGATATTTTCTTAAGTTAAACAATGGTGGAAACATTTGAAATTTGAAGAGTGAGGGAGGGGGCTGGAGCACTTTATTTTTTTATTTTTTAGGGACATTTTTTTTTCTGACTACCCCTTATTTAAGATAGTTTGTAGAGTTATCTCTTTCCAATTGGTGGTATTATAGTTAAACTTATCGTACGTCCCGAAATCATATATATCTGAAGAAAAATCTAATTTAATAAGTGTCGTTATATGTAGGTTAATGGTCCGAAGTTCCATGACTATTGTCTTAATATGTCAAAATATAGGATCCCTAAGACGTAAGTACCTTTCGTCAATTTGTAAGGAAGCTCTAGTAAACTATCCATTGATTTGATTCTTCAAATTTATATGTAATTATTTTATATATCTTCAAACAAAGTAATAATTGGTTCAAGTCAGATATATGTAGTAGCCTATTCATTCATATGAATATTCATGTAGGTATTAGAGAAGACGTTAGTAAGTTGCAAAACTTGTGTCTTATACATTTGACCACTTTTGGACAATAAAATATTTTTTAACTAAGCTAACTAATGCCACTTTTTTAAATTCCAATCACTGCTCTTTTTTTAACATTGTTGATATAATTGTAGGAGATATACATCGAGTGTGTTACAATAGTTATCCACTCCAGACAGTTTTTATAATCGTGTTACCGGATGCATAATCATGTGTCTCTTAAACGTATTTAAATGGTTACTGCCTAGATGGGTCTTCATCGCATCGACAAAATTCAGAACCCGTACAACACACTCATCATAGATAGCCGGATTAAATTTGGATGCATGAAGACGCGTGTTTCACTTACAAAACATTCATCAGTAAGGACTAAAATTCATTAAATACAGCGTCCGTTATCTATTCCTGAGGTAGAAGGGCTAAGTATTTAAAATTCAAAAGTTTTGTAAACAGGTAATTTATAAATATGATCATATCAATGTTAATTAATGTCAGTACAGCATTCCTTACTACTGGGCTGGTGATACCCTCGGAGAATTAAAACTCAACCCACCAGTAGTGGCATCGACCCAGTGGTTGTAGATAAACTCATTATAGATACCAGGATTAAATTTAGCAATTTCTCCAGACGCGCATATCGTCTACAAAAGACTCACCAATGACGCTCGAATCCAAAAAGGTTAGAAAGGCCAAATAAAGTATGAAGTTGAAGAGAATTGAGGAAAACAATTCATAAATGTTTTGCCAAATACAGGTAATGTAATCTATTCATGAGGAAGAAAAGCCTTAGTATTTCAAAAATTCAAAATTTTATAAACAGTTAATTTATAAATATGACAATATCAATGATAGTTAATGTCAGTACAGAAGTAATGATTACTGGGCTGGTGATACCCTCGGGGAATTAAAACCCCACCAGTAGTGGTTGTAAATAAACTTATCATATCGGATTCAATTGAAATTATATTTATTTCGATTTCAATTTCAATTTCATTTATTACTTTTTGTTGCGTTCGAGTATATTCAATGTACATAGTTCACAACTATTTTTGCGCTTATCCCAAATTTTTCATAATAAAGTACACATATTTAAGATTAAACATGGATATATATTGTTCTTTTATTCAAAGTTCCAAAGAAATCATTATACCAGTACAAAATATCTAGTCAGCTATTCTTCTAAAGACATTTAAACTGAATAATTGTGTTATCGTCTATTCATTACAAATATCATTTGTTTTAGTAAAGACCTTTGAACAATTGAACAAAAATGTTTTAATAACTGCTATGGTCGCATGAACTGATTGTTTTCCTAATGCTTCTTTATTTAAACCCTGAGTAACAAAAATTGTATAAAGATAACACAACTCATTGATTCAGTCGTTCATTCCAAATACCTTATTTGTGCTGGTAACCAGTAACGGTAACAGGGATTTTAAAACAAAAACAGACAGAACACCTATTGTCCTTGGTTGTTTTGTAAGTATTGATATGATAGTGTTTTGTAATTCGCCAAACTTGTCTCCATGTAATCATGATAATTGAATTACAAGTCATTTTAAAACAACAGAAAATACCTGTTATCAAATTGCGTCATTCCATGCATTTGGAAGATAGCATAGCCTATTGTAAAAATTGTATGAATACATCCTTATCCAGTAGATTTTCTAAAATAAAAGTTAAATTTGTAAAATGCAATTTCTATATTTGTAACATAGATACCAATATTAAATTTTGTATTTACGCAAGACGTGCGTTTTGTCTACACACGACTCATCAGTTACGTTTGAATCCAAAACAAAGTTAAAATACCAATTAAAGTTAAAGTTGAAGAGCATGGGACTAAAGTTCCTAAAAGTTTTGCCAAATTCAGCTAAGGTAATCTCTCCATGAGGAAAAAAGGCTTAGTATTTCAAAAATTCAAATGTTTTATAAACAGTTAAGTCATGATTATGACCATATCAATGATAATTCATGTTAGTACAGAAGTGCTGACTAAAGGGCTGGTGAAACCCTTAGGTAATTAAAACTTCACCAGCAGTGGTATCGATCCGGTGGTTGTAAATTAACTCATCATAGCGGGCCTTAGTTGAAATTATATTTATTTCAATTTCATTTTCATTTTTTTTAATATTTTTTGTTTCGTTCGAGTATATTCAATGTACATAGTTTATAACTATTTTCGCGCTTATCCCAAATCTTTCATAATAAAGTACAAATATTAAAATGTTGATCTACAATTGATTCTTTTCATAGTCAAAACCATAAAATTTAGATTTATTTTGATAATATACCTTAAAACAAAAGATTCAAGATTAAATGCAGGTATATATATTGTTCTTTTATTCAACGTTCTAAAGAAATCATTGTACCAGTACGAAACATACAGTCTGACAATCTACTAAAGACATTTAAACTGAATAAATGTGTTATTGTCTTTTGTTTAGACATATCATTTCTTTTAGTAAAGACCTTTGAACCATTGAACACATATGTTTATATGATAACTGCTATTGTCGTATGAATATAGATAACATACCTAATTGATTCAGTCGTTCATTCCAGATATCTTATTTGTGCTTAAAACCGGTAACGGTTACAGGGATTTTAAAACAAAGAGGACGGAACACATATTTTCCTTGGTTGTTTTGTAAGTATTGGTAGAATAGTATTTTTGTAAGTCGCCAAATTTGTCTCTATATAAACATGATAATGGAATTCAAGTAGCAAATACCTGTTATACTATTGCGTCATTCCAGATAGAATACCCTAATGTAAAAATTAAATGAAGCACCCTTATTTAGTAAGTCTTCTCAAATAAAAGTTAAATTTGTATAATGCAATTTCTATATATTTGTAACATAGATACTAGTATAAACATTTGTATTTACGCCACACCCGCGTTTCGTCTACAATAGACTCATCAGTGACGCTCGAATCCATAAAAAAATAAAAAGGCCAAATAAAGTACAAAGTTGAAGAGCATTGGACCAAAATTTCTAAACGTTTTGCCAAATACAGCTAAGGTAATTTCTTCCTAAGGAAGAAAAGTCTTAGGGAATCAAAAATTCAAAAGTTTTATAAACAGTTAATTAAAAAATATGACCATATCAATGATAATTCATGACAGTACAGACGTGCTGACTACTGGGCTGGTGATACCCTCCGGAATTAAAACTCCATCAGCAGTGGCATCAACCCAGTGATTGTAAATAAACTCATCATAGCGGGCTTCAGTTGTACATTATAATTATTTCTATTTTATTTTCATTTTTTACTTTTTTGTTTCGTTCGAGTATATTCAATGTACATAGTTTATAACTATTTTTGAGCTTATTCCAAATCTTTCATAACAAAGTACAAATATTAACATGTTTTAAATGTTGGTCTACAATTGATTCTTTTCATAGTTAAAACCATAACGTTTGGATTTATTTTGATAATTTACCTTAAAACAAAGATTCAAGATTAAATACAGATATATATTATTCTTTTATTCAACGTTCTAAAGAATCATTATACCAGTACAATATATCTTGTCAGACAATCTTCTAAAGACATTTAAACTGAATAATTGTGTTATTTTTAATTGTTGAGGCATATTATTTTCTTTAGTAAAGACATTTAAACCATTGAACAAATTGTTTAATACGATAACTGTCATTATCGCATGCACTGCTTGTATTTCTAATGTTTCTGATTTAAATCCAGACTAACAAAAACTGCATATGGATAATACACCTCATTGACTCAGTCGTTCATTCCAGATACCTTATTTGTGCTGGTAACCAGTAACGGTTTCAGGGATTTAAAAAACAAAAAAGACGGAAACAACATTTCCTTTGTCGATTTGTAAGTATTGATAGAAAAGTGGGTTTTTTTAATTCGCCAAATTTGTTTTTGTCTCCATGTAATCATGATAATTTAATAACAATTTATTTTAAACAATATCAAAAATTTCTTTATGCATATAATTTAGACCGAAATCTTGTAAACAAATGTCCATCATTTGGTCATAGTCGGTACTGGTTGGGAAAGAAACATCACTCAAATTAAGAACTGCTTCTGTGTTGGTGTGTCTGTTTATTATATATCGGAATGGTGATCAAATATCAAGTCAGTCAATTTAAGATGTCAGACCAAAAATTCACAAAATTCAATCTAGAACATGTAAAAATTTAGCCATTCATTGATAATCAAATAGTGTTATTCATGTCATTGTTTACTTAAATTTACCAAAACATTTGCTAAAATGAAACACTTGGTGAAAGTGAAATATATTTAAACTATTTTAGTCCAAAACTGACTTTGCCATGAATTTGCATTACCAATTGAGGACAAATGCGCTCCATAGTATACTCATTTAAGATTTCCAGAAAACTAGTTATTCTAGTAGCATTTGCCTTCCGAAAATTGATGTTTCATTACATAACTTTAAAAATTGATTGGTTGAAAATTGGTATGCATTATGGTGCTCCATGTCATTATAAAGATAAAGGTATGAGTTGACAACGACCTCGTACGGAATGGCGTGGGACTATTGTATTCTTGAATTGTAAAACATCTTTACTTGCAAAACTTCTTGATTTGTAACTTGTTGTTTTTCTCAAAACACGGAATTTCTCGTTGGCTAGCAGCGATACCCATTACACTGACACATTTTCCAATACGTGATTCAAATGTGAAAAAAAACTCATTTAACAAATTAGGAAATGACGAATTTTATGTAACGAACGAAGAAAATACGTTAAAAAATTATAAACTGTATTAACACAGTAAGAGGTTACTTTCCCCAAATCAAGAAATGTAGAAATGTATTTAACAGATTGAAAAAAATAAGAAATTACTTTTTACAAATTAAGAAATTGCATGTTACATATTAAGAAAATGCATGTTACAAATTACGAAATAAATAATTATGGCGGATATTTTTTTCCAAAGTTACCTACTTTATATAATGTTGAGTTTTAGTAAACGAAAATCTTTCATTACCATAACTGTATACCATTTCTTCTTAAAATGTCCAGTACCAAGTCAGGAATATGGCATCAAATATCAAAAAGTCTGTTTCTATGTATGTTGTTTGTGGTAGTTTTTTGTTGCAGTTCAGTTTTTTGTTGAGACGTTGTTGACCTCTTATAATTGATGTGTTTATCTCAGTTTTAGTTTGTAGCCCGGATTTGTTTTCTCTTCAGCGATTTATGACTTTTGTACATCGGTATACTTATGTTGCTTTATTTATTGATCAATTAATGTTCAATTGCTGACAACTGATGAAAATACAATTATTCCTCAACACTTTATTACCTTTGATTTTATTTTATTGAACTCATGGTTAAAGCTGTGAAGTGTGTTTAAAACAGTAGAAAAACAAAAAACAAAAACTATTTTACTAAACTTTATCTTGATTTTTTTTAAGATGTCATTGTTCAATTAAGACACGTTATGAATGAATCTGAATTCTGAACTTGATATTTAGGACTAACGTACATTGGATAAACTTGAAAGGTTGGAAACGGGGTTTAAAATAACAGCTACTCTTCCTAAGTTAACTTCTTTCAAGATATTTTTCTTAACGATGGTGAATTTTTTCCCCATCATTTGAGGGAGTTTTGGACTAACATATTTTAGTTCAAACCCGAATTTGAGTCCTTGAATTACGTCCCGCTCAACATCTTTTAATGCTGGAAATTGATTAGAGCTTTCTTAACTACGAACACCCTGCCAGTTCAACCTCTAAATTTTGCTTGTTTTTAAGGTCTAGAGTAGATTTTAAAAGGTCAATGAACTAACCGTTTCAAATGTTCAAGTACAGAGTTATTTCAATGTGCATTTTATTTCAGACAGTAATTGAAAAAAACACATGCGCCTTCTCAATAATTTTTTTACAGTGTGTTGTACTACTTTTGGGACAAATTATATCAACATTATAGCAAGCTTCATCGGCTCTAACACAAAATATAGACAATTCTATGTTAAGGGGGTCTTGAATTTTTTTGACAGCTTCCGAAGTGCTAATTTTTACCCTTTTTCAGCTGAACCAAATCACTACTTAACATTCATGACCCAAATTTTGTTACAGTGTAATTTCATCCCCCTTCTTGTCTTATTGAGGCATAAAACATGACAAAATACATTTAGAAGGGTATAAACAAAAATTGGCAAGCAACACACAGTTCACACTAGGGACTATATTCGGACAACGAAAATCAAAGGGCGATAACTGTGAACTCGAACCATATCTATTCTTTAAATTTGACCTGAATATGAGATGAGATAACACTTGAACTATATAAAAGCGATCGGTTCATTTATTAACGTGTTTTATTTTTAACAAACTGTTTTCTGCGTAACATTATCCTTTACTTAGTAGATGGTTGAATGAATAGCAATCATACCACAACTGTTTTTTTTTATACTTATACCATTTACATTTTCAAAACCAAATATCATTATAAATAACACGCGACAGAGGCCTAACATTTTATGTTTTGCAATATGTTGCCTCTCAACTGAGATCACCCCAAGTTGTTGTTGGGGTTCGTGTTGCTTAGTCTTTAGTTTTCTATGTTATGTCATGTGTACTATTGTTTGTCTGCTTATCTGTCAGTCTATTTTTTATAAACGTAGCGTTGTCAGTCTATTCCCGACTAATAAGTTTGAAAGTCCCTTTGTTATCTTTACTTACTAGGACTGAGAATGAAGAAGAGTAAGAAGATGTCAGTCTATTCCCGACTAATAAGTTTGAAAGTCCCTTTGTTATCTTTACTTACTAGGACTGAGAATGAAGAAGAGTAAGAAGATGTCAGCCAATTCCCGACTGATGGGTTTGAAAGTCTCTTTGTTATCTTTACTTACTAGGACTGAGAATGAAGAAGAGTAAGAAGATGTCAGTATATTCCCGACTAATAAGTTTGAAAGTCCCTTTGTTATCTTTACTTACTAGGACTGAGAATGAAGAAGAGTAAGAAGATGTCAGCCTATTCCCGACTGATGGGTTTGAAATCTTTACTTACTAGGACTGAGAATGAAGAAGAGTAAGAAGATGTCAGTCTATTCCCGACTAATAAGTTTGGAAGTCCCTTTGTTATCTTTTCTTACTAGGACTGAGAATGAAGAAGAGTAAGAAGATGTCAGCCTATTCCCGATTAATAAGTTTGAAAGTCCCTTTGTTATCTTTACTTACTAGGACTGAGAATGAAGAAGAGTAAGAAGATGTCAGCCTATTCCCGACTGATGGGTTTGAAAGTCCCTTTGTTATCTTTTCTTACTAGGACTGAGAATGAAGAAGATTAAGAAGATGTCAGTCTATTCCCAACTCATAAGTTTGAAAGTCCCTTTGTTATCTTTACTTACTAGGACTGAGAATGAAGAAGAGTAAGAAGATGTCATTCTATTCCCGACTAATAAGTTTGAAAGTCCCTTTGTTATCTTTTCTTACTAGGACTGAGAATGAAGAAGAGTAAGAAGATGTCAGTATATTCCCGACTAATAAGTTTGAAAGTCCCTTTGTTATCTTTACTTACTAGGACTGAGAATGAAGAAGAGTAAGAAGATGTCAGTATATTCCCAACTAATAAGTTTGAAAGTCCCTTTGTTATCTTTACTTACTAGGACTGAGAATGAAGAAGAGTAAGAAGATGTCAGCCTATTCCCGACTAATAAGTTTGAAAGTCCCTTTGTTATCTTTCGCCTCTCTTTTATAGAAGAGGGACGAAAGATACCAAAGGGACAGTCAAACTCATAAATATAAAACAAACTGACAACGCCATGGCTAAAAATGAAAAAGACAAACAGAAAAACAGAAAAACAATAGTACACATGACACAACATAGAAAACTAAAGAATAAACAACACGAACCCCACCAAAAACTAGGGGTGATCTCAGGTGCTCCGGAAGGGTAAGCAGATCCTGCTCCACATGTGGCACCCGTCGTGTTGCTTATGTGATTACAAATCCGGTAAATAGTCTAATTCGGTAGGTCACATTCATGAAAGGGAAGGGGATTGTAGTTACGACGTAAGGAACATTATAGAACTTTGACAACTAAAGTCTTATCACAGCAAATTACTTCATCTTCTGAAAAAAAATTCTCTGACACTTTATCTCAAAATTTTCACATTTAGTGAGAATGTGTGTCATTTTTGTATTTGACCATCTGCTTGTACTTCTAGGTTTTTAAATACATTTCGCCAATTTTGACCTATTATATATAGAATAATACATGGCAAAAATCCGTATCGCATGCTGTATCACCACGGGAAACCAATATCAGTCCCGAAGGCCGAAGGTCCCGAGGGCTGATATTGGTCGAGTGGTAATACAGCATGCCATACGGATTTTGCCATGTATTATTCTGTTTATCATATATTTTGATAGAATCAGATTTATGGGATATTTATTTTTTGTTTTAAATCGTCTGAAATTATAAACTAGTACAGACCCATTGGTGGACATCAGTTGTTGTCTGCTTTATGGTCGGGTTGTTGTCTCTTTGACACATTCCCAATTACCATTCTCAATTCTATTATTATTTTCCTGTTTTTTCCAGCTGACTTATTATTTTTATAGACATCCTTATTTGCTTAATATCGTAATGCCCTTATAATCTTATAACGTTCTCAATATATGTTAAAGACCATGTACTAAAATGCATCCACTAACGATACTGTCCTATTATTTCAACTAAAGTTAACATTTATCAAATAAATATAAGATGTAGAAATGTTTAAAGTTTATTGTTTATTTGGCGATGATATCATTCATGATCATTTTAATTTGCTAAAGAGGTGAACAGAAAGACAAATACTTCTTGAAAAATTTGCTATCTACATGTATTCTAACTAAAATTTAAACCATAAAAATTTGCATTCGTGTTAATCCATCAGGTAATGAAATAAACTCATCATAGATACATGTACCAGGACTTAATTTTGTATATACGCCAGACGCGCGTTTCGTCTACAAAAGACTCATCAGTGACGCTCGAATCCAAAACAGTTTAAAAGGCCAAATAAAGTACGAAGTTGAAGAGCATTGAGGACAAAAATTCCTAAAAGTTTTGCCAAATACAGCTAAGGTAATCTTTGCCTGAGTTACAAACTTCACGAAAATTATGATAAAATAAACAATAAAACTTCATAAATTTCTACATCTTATTCTGTCTTTTTATATATATAAAAAATATCGATTTTAGTTGAAATGATAGGACATTCTTTTTTTGTGGGAACTCATTTTTTTCCTATGCCAGGAAATACAGCAACTGAATGTTATAGGTCAAACGTTGACGTCACTCGAATTGTGACGTCATGCCAGGTATGCGATACGGGTTTTGCTATGCGTTACTGGTTTAGCCATGCGATACGGGGTATGCGATACAGGATAGGTGATACAGACTGGAAAAAAAACCTTTATTAGATATACAAAATTGCTGTATGTTGTACTAAATATATGATAAAACTAAATAACATGTGTATATCTGAATAGTTTGACAGTATTTCATTCGCGTACCAATGTAACGTCAATGAAAAACAATAGATTGAATATCATATTTGTATTCACAATTTCATATTATTTTTTTTTTTTTTTTCATTTTAGAAAATATTCTCAGATGTTTGATAATTATTATCGCTCGTAATCACGAGAATTGCAGTTGTGCGTTAAAATCCATAAATGTAAAAAAAAAAGCTTTCATGAACACTGTTTGAAGAAATCATATTAGAACTCTGAAACCGATAGTTGTAAACTTACTTAGTATAGCCTAACGTCATGGCATCTAGACTTACCCAAGAGGAGGAAAACTATGTCAGGATGAGCTTGTTACTAACAGGAATATCACCTCGTGCAGTACGAGCTTTGTTTGATCGTGAATTTGCTCCAGCATGTTTGGATTCCTCAATGAAGAAAGAGTACAACAAACTGAAGGACCTTCAAAAGAAGAGAATTATTAGCCAGTCACAGATGAACCTACTAAGCCCTAGATTTACTGGTAAGTAGAGTAGTTGCCTAGTTACGTCATTTACTTGAATGAACACTCATGTAATGCTCTAGATATGCATTACGACAATCATTGTATTTTGATTGACGTATGACGCCGAAATATCTTAAAATGCACCAGATAAGCACCAAATAAGCACCAGAAATGCAATAATTTTGATGCAAAAATATTTAAAAATCAAAAACCTTGTAACAAAATATCAAAGAGCCGATAAAACCAATCAGGGCAAAAAGCAAAGCCAACCCCGGACAAGGAAGCAGAGCTATGCAGCGTGTAATAAAGATACCCAAAGAAAACCGGAATTAATAGTAAAAGAAAAAAATATGATCCTGTTTTTTGTAAGTAGACAATTTAACGATTGAGTCTTCAACTTAAGAAAAGAACTGAAACTGGGGAAGGGACTATTTAAAAAAAAATGCTGACTTCAAAACCGTAAGAAATAGTTTTACCTGAGTAGAAAACAATACTCTTTATACCAAATCGCCTTTATTAAAGAAATTTGAAAATGCTTAAAACAATAAGTTCTTTTAAAGTCAGGAGCGTCCGGCCTTTGTTAGGCCGTGTTCACATTGACCTTAACTCGGTGTTGTGTAAGTGTAACTCACACGTAAACTATCTATCTATCTTCCCGTCAAGGAGTGGACTCATATTTGAGTGTATATTCTCCAGCGTGAGTGAACAGCTATAAACCTTCAAGTATGTACAGTTAAAAAGAGATCTGTATGTACAGTTAAAAACGGTTCTGTAATTTAGATGTGGAGTAGTTGTCGACACGCTGACATCTTGGATGGCGTGTCGAAAGTGTTCCACAGACGGGGAAGCTCGGATATCTGGAGGTATGTTGTTCCAGGATATGATGGTGGCTGGGATGAATGAATATTTAAAGCAGTCCAGTCTGGTCCTTATCTGTCTGATGTTATTTGACACGGAACCACGGGTTCTGGTATCATGATGGCTGAGCAGGTGGTGAACAGGAACTTCTACAATATGGTTTATTATCTTGTAGAACATGATGACTCTGCTCCTGGCTCTCCTATGTTCCAGTGGTTCCCAACCTAGTTGCTGAGTCATTTTAGTCACACAACCTGGTTCCCCCGAGAAAAAGTCCCCCATTACGAATCTAGCAGCCTGGCGTTATACGTTTGCCAGTTGTTGGATTTGTTGTTGCTGGTAGGGATCCCAGACAGCGCTGGCGTAATCGAGGATGGGTCTTACTAAAGTTGTGTAGGCTTGACTGTTTACTTCCTGAGGACAACTCCTGAGGTTCCTTCGCAGGAATCAAACAGATCTGGAGGCTTTGGCTGTGGTCTGGTTAATGTGCTCACGCCAAGACAGGTCCTTGCTGATGTATAAGCCAAGGTATTTCCCGCCTGGGACGCTTTCAAGGGTATGGCCATGCAGATGCGTTTCTTGCTGATATGGATGGTGGTGCATTTTTGCGGGTGGAACGCCATTTGCCAATCATTTTCCCATTTTTCTAATTTATCAAGGTCGTCTTGTAGCTTGGTGGAATCGCTAGTGGATCGAATAGGACGATATAACAGGCAGTCATCAGCAAACAATTTCACGCTCGAGTTAACCGATTCAGGGAGGTCATTGATGAAGACAAGAAAGAGCAGGGGTCCCATTACTGTACCTTGTGGTACACCAGAAACTACCTCTGCTTCGTCTGACATTGTTCCCTCCACTAGAACATGTTGTTTCCTACTGTTCAGGAAGCTCTCCACCCATTTGAGAGTATAGTCACTGACTCCATAGTATTGGAGCTTATGGAGAAGTCGCTTGTGTGGCACCTTATCAAAGGCTTTGGTAAAGTCTAATAGTATTGCGTCGATTTGTTGGCCATCTGATAGTCCATTTGCCAGTTCATGAATAGTGGCAATCAGCTGAGTCTCACATGCGCGTTTTGTGCGGAATCCATGTTGGGCTGGTGTTAAAATGGAGTGTTTTTCTAGATGTTCCATTATCTTCGAGTGGAGTATGCGCTCTATCACTTTGGAGCAAATTGCTGTTAGAGACACAGGACGGTAATTTGCCGCAGTACTCTTGTCTCCTTTCTTGAAGAGGGGCACCACATGTGCCATGCGCTAGTCATCTGGAACTTGCCCAACATTAATTGAGAATTGAAAGATGTGTGCAAGAGCAGACGCTAATTCTGATGATAACTCTTTAAGGAAGCGAGACGATATCGAGTCTGGTCCTGTTGCCTTGTGTGGGTTTAAATTTTTAAGAAGCTTGGCCACACCTGTGGTTCCGATGGTAATTGGTGCCATTTTGGGATAGGGACTAGGTCCCTTATCTGGCATTGTGTTTGTATCCTCCTCTGTGAAGACAGATTTAAATTGGTTGTTGAGGATATTAGCTTTTATCTTCGGGTCGTTGTGGATCAATCCGTCGGTGTTCCTAAGTGGAGCCACACCTGAGGCTTCCTGTTTCCCACTTTTCAAGAAGGACCAAAACTTTTTTGGGGTTTTGCTTCGCTTCCGGGCTAATGATGTCTTTAACATAATTGCTGTGAGCCTGTATGATGTTGCGTTGACATTCTGCTTTAAGATGTTTATACCTGCGAACGTCTCTAGTGCTCTTAGTGGCATTTGCTTTTTTAAAAGCTCGGTCCTTGCGTCGTGCAAGTCGGCGTGTATCTGTGTTCATACATGGATTTGTGTATCGTGAGCGAGTGAGTTTATGTGGGATGTGCTTGTCCATCAGAGTTAGGACTTTGTCCCGGAATGAAGTCCAACAAGTGTTCATGTTATGAGGTGGCTGTGAGACAAAGTCAGATACGAATAGGGTGACATCTGCCTTCAGAGATTGAAGGTTTGCTTTATCCCATATGTAGATTTTCCTTTGGGTAGGCTTTGCCCGTTGTGGTTTAGCTAGTGTGTCAATAAGCACCGCGTCATGATCACCGACTCCTGGGATAGTTTTGCACTTATTTATCAAAGAAGGATGGCTGGTGAAAAATAGTATATTTTCTCCTCTTGTAGGGGTCTTGACTATTTGTTCAACTCCACAGCGAGTGGCTAGTTCAAGGTACTCAGAAGACATACGAGCAGGATATTGGTGTGACGTGATTGATAAGCTACTCCAATCTATGTCGGGGAGGTTGAAATCACCCGCAATCCAAAATTCACTCTTTGGGTTGTCTAATCTGATTTTGGACAATTGATCGACAATGTTTCTGGTTTTTTCTTCAGATGTGCAGTTTGGCGGACGATAAAATGCAGAAATGATGGTAGACTTAGTCTTTGAATGATGCAGTTTAACAGTCAATAGCTCTGAATCCTTGCTTGTGTGGACAGGTGTACATACCAAGTCGCTTTTTATTGCAAGTAATACTCCTCCGTGAGAGTCATCTCTGTCTCTCCTGAATACGTTGTAGTTGTTTGGGTGTACCTCTGGTGAAAATATTTCACTGTTAAGCCAGGTCTCAGTACCGACAATTATGTCTGGATCAGCATTGTCTATAAGTACTTGAGTATCTGGTACTTTGTTGCGGATACTTTTGAAGTTGACTACTAGTGTCCTAAGTTTATGTTTCGTCTTTAAGCATGCGGACGGAGTGCTCTTCTTTGGAGAGGAGGATGCCTGTGGGCTACCAATGACTGAATGCGAGCTGGATATTGTGGTGTTATTTTGGCTCTGAGATGTTAATAAATCAAGGCTGTCATAGATGTTATCGTCAGCAAGAATTGAGTCGAAAATTCTTGTGTGATTTGGAGTGTTACAAGCACTGCAGATCCACGTTGTAGATGTATTGGCCAACAAGTTATATTCTGGAGTTGACAGTGAAATACATGATGTATGGACCCATTTGTCACATTTGTCACAGGCTAATGCATGTTGACCCCATTTCACTGCCTTTGTGCAGATTATACATGGATATTTTGGAGTGTATGGACCTGGATTATACTCAACTTGACCGCTCAGCAGCAGTAGGGTTTGGATTACACATTTCGGTTGTATGTATTTAAAACGTTCCTGTTTAATTGTTGTGTTTCTAAACCAGTTATATATACAATCAATGTTTTTGATATTTGGATGGATAAGATGATTTATTTCGTTGGTTAGAGTTAATGGTCACCAATATACGCAGGATAATAGATATGTACAAACTGGGTAACATGTTTTTTTCACAGCTGGTAGTGAATGTAAACAAACAAAGATGGCCACAATTGCCGGGCTTCCTTTGTTAGAGTTGTCTTGATGACAATTGATAAAGTTATTTTATCTGGTAATCGAGCAGAAATATGATGCAGTATTGATCCATAATACGTAATTAAATGACATATGCTAAAATTCCTGGTAAGAGATTGCCTAAAAATTGTATAAAGTCCAAAAATTTGGGAGCTTGAAAGTTCGTAGCTGTTCCTCACGGCACTTCCGAACATGTAAACTAAACACAAGCACGTTCTATTGATAAAACTCAATGTTTTCATGTAGTTTAAATCATGTTTTTTTTCTACATGAAGTCTCCAGTCAATGTAGGCCTTGTGTAGATTAAGTGTACACAAAACTAGGCATTTAGAACATTAATTTTACCATGTATATTTAGGGAAGAATTGATTCTTTAAATAAAACTGATATTTATAACAGTTATTAATAAAGTTCTGTACAGAAATATTTATCTAAACTTGATATACATTTATTTGTTTTAAAAAAAAAATTAACGCAGATTTATTAACCCCTTATCAAGACTCAAAGCATCATCATTGCCGAACACATAATTATTTTTTTTTTTTTTTTTTGAAACAATTAAATCATCTTTATTGCACTAAATGCTGTTTAACAATTTACCTAGCTTACAGCATTAGGCTAAGTATCCCTGTATATCAGTTATTATACATCCAGGGAGAATATATAATAAAATATTATATAAATGTTAGTATTATACAATTAGACATAATACATCAATTAAATTAACATCAATATGCATTGATTCAGTCATTAATAATGAAAAAAAATGTCTGCTTACAAATCGGGAAAAATAACGGATCTACACCGTATCGTTTTGTAATTATTATGTATGTTTACTTTCTCACAGGTTACCTGTGTATTGGAGTATCTGTATCTGTATTTCCCACTTATGAAATTAGGATGGGTACGTCACAGATTCCTTTCGGCTATTATGTGACGGGTTGGTCTGCGCACAATTAGTCGTGCTTGCTGAGGAGTGCTGATTTAAACTCCTCGGTAGTAGTGGCGCACACTACTGAGTCTTCCAGATGGTTCCAGTTTATTGCAGTGCGCACAAAAATAGAGTTCTTGAATTGTTCTGTGTTACTGGTTGTTTGTTGTTACGGACTTGGTGGCACTACAAACTCCTCAGAGTCTGAATTGACCAGTTTTTTGTGCTCGACCAGAAAATCGAGCACACATTTTACTCGACTAGTCTCGACATTGTCTCGACTGTACTTAACTGTACTTAAGTGTACTCGACTAGGTCTCGACTTTACTTAAGTAGTCTGATTCAGTACTTGATGATCTTTGTGTAGTCTGAAATGGTCTTGACCAAGGCTCGACCTGTCTCAACCTGTCTTGACTAGTCTCGACCTGTCTCGACTAGTCTCGACTCAGTCTCAACCAGTCTTGACCTGTCTCGACTAGTCTTGACCTTCAAATTTAGTTTTGACTGGTTTAAATCAGCCCATGTAACTTAATTAAATATTGATCTTACAAAATTTTTGTAGTTTGATTTATTGCTGTGAAATGAAAGAATTTAATTTTACAATGTGTAAAAAAAAAATTATTATATAAAAATTCAGATAGGCATCTTTAATTTTTTTTATAACTTTTTCAAATCAACTTGGATTTTCATCAAACTATGCAGATATCTTAGATATATATCAAGCTTACTGAATCCCATTTCATTTAGTTTTTTGTTGTATTGCTGTAAAATTTAAGAATTAAAGTAATTTTGGTAAAAAAAAAGCTAGGATTTGCAATTCGGACAAAATAGAGATAGTACACTTTAATTTTTTTAATAATTTTTTTAAATCAACTTTACGTAAATATCGCATTTGCAACTATGTGCTAAAACATCGATAAGGATACGTGAACATGTTACAGATATATGTATGTTATATTTTGAAAAAGCCCTATATAAATTACTAAAATCGAAATTTAACAGTTATAGGAAACCTGGTAATACACAATGTTATGTTTACTCATTCCTATGTTTCCCGCAAGCAAAGCGTCGTGGTAAATTGGACAACACCAACAAGGTCCAACAGGCCGTTGATTCTGGGGGTATCTCAAGGAACTGATCTGGGTCAGGTGTTATTTAGTAAATGATATCAATTATGTCTAGGATAATCGGGTGTTTGAAAATTGACAGAGAAGAATGAGTTTTCAGTTGTCTTGACATAGCATCAAAATAGTTAAAAAACTACCTATATGATTAAATTTAAAAGTAACTTTTAAATTTCAACATTCCTTTAGTGTGAATGAATAAAAATTCATTTCTATGTTAAAGGGTGTCACATGTGAAGCTAGATCTGTTTACTCTTCAGGAGCAACTGAGATCACCCACAGTTTTTGATGGCGGTTCGAGTTGCTCAGCTTTTAATTAGTTTATATGTTGTGTCTTGTGTACTCGTGTTTGTCTAATGTTTTTTTGTCTTTTTGTCTTTTTAGTAAAGACTTTGTCCGTTTATTTTTGACTTGTGAGTTTGAATGTCCCTTTGGTATCTTTCGCCTATCTTGAAATGTTTTCAACTATAGTAAAACAGCACACTAAATGAGTGACACAATTTTCAATTGTAATATTATGAAGTAAATTCACGGCTACTTGAGAATGATTGAATTTTCAGAGAAGACTTAAGACAAGCGGCATGATATTTAAAGCAGTGTGGACAAATTGATTTTATAAACCCTTCACTAGGAAACACGACTTACTTGGTTAAGACACTGTGCAAATCGTATATCCATATAGGCTTCTTATAATACCAAACAGTGTACTTCAGTATAGTAATCGGGTGAGATTGGTTTTGTATTATGAGCGAGTGATTTTGCCAACTTTAACATAAAAATAAAGTATTAAAGTTTTTATTCTAGTCTTTTCCCGTGTATAAGAACATAGCCATCCATTAAAAAAATCTTAATTAAAAAAAAGACATTTTCCCTATTTATCTAAGTGAATTTGTCGACAAAGTTGACGTTTTCTTATCTCAGAATTACAAAAAAATGATGACCCACTATTTTTTCTTTCATATTCCGTTGTAACCCGATTGAAAGTACCAGTGTGCTAAATTATTAAAAAATGGGAGATATTCCATTCTGTATCGTGTTAGTATCTTCAATACCAAACAGAGTACTTCAGTATTGTATCGGGTAAGAAAGTCCTTGTATAGTGAGTGATTTTGTCAATTTTTATATAAAAATAAAGTGTATTCAAGTTTCTATTCTAATTCTCGGGTTTCCTTGTCGGTTTGTTGTCCATACACCATTGTCCCATTAGGGTTCTTTTTACGTTTTCTTTCCATTAATCTTGATTCAAAGCAAGTAAAAAAAAAATCAAAGAAAAAACCATGAAAAGCATTTCCTCAAAAGTTTATTACTTCACAGCCTATCTATACTATACTGAATCGTATGAACGTCATACGCATGAGCATGACCTTATCAAATATATCAAAAACATAGTCTCATCATGTCACGGTACTGCTAATTATTTCAATTCTTTAGAGGGAAGATTGGGATCCCGCTAACATGTTTATCCCCGCCACATTCTGGATGTATGTGTCTGAACCAAGTCATGAGCCTGTAATTCACTGGTTGTCGTTTGTTGGTGTATTTCATATTTGTTTTTTTCGTTCATTTTTTTGTACATAAATTAAGCCGTTAGATTTCTCGTTTGAAATGTTTTACATTTGTCATTTCAGGGTCTTTTATAGATGACTATGCGATATGGGCTTTGCACATTATTGAAGGCGGTACAGAAACCTATAGTTTTTTTAATGTCTGTGTCATTTGGTCTCTTGTGGAGAGTTGTCTCATTGGCAATACTACCACATCTCCTCTTTTTTTTATATTTATGCTTTAAAATCTTTTATTTTAAATTTATTCCTCTGTTTTTCTTTCATGTAACATATTGTGTTATACTTTATAAAACATGCCTATGTAGATAGAATAACTAAAAAGAACAGATGTTAATTCTTTCTGTTTCCGTTTTCCGTTTCCGTTCCGTTTTCCGTTTCCGCCGTTTAGCAACACCCTCTTTGGTCGGGTTGTTGTCTCTTTGACATATTCCCCATTTCAATTCTCAATTATATTTCTTTACCACATGTACTAGTTGACTCTCTAGCCTAACTTTGTTCCAATTCAACGAAAATGAGATAAAAATACTCATTATCTTCCTTTGTTAAACATCGAATAGATTGAGTTCCATGTCATCCCTGCTGAAGTGACAGCGTATTCTATTAGCGTATCTCATGCGCGTTATTCTAATATTCACTGGGATTAATCCGATGTCGGTAACTGTCCAAAAATGGCTAATGCAGATCTATTGATAATAGTTCTTGAAAGGGAGCAACCCATGTACACTACAGTACCGTATCTCGAGCAGAGGGTTCTGTTTAATGATGAAATAAACCTTTTCAAATTAAGATATCCTGAAGATAAATTAATCAAAGAGCTGATAGCTCTGAGGTGGAAGAAGGTGAATAAAAGGTAACCTGAATTACCACAAAAGCAGCCCCACTAACCCAGGCTGCTTTGTTCCATTATCGTTATGATGTTGGTTTTTTTTTTCTTCAAGCAAGAAAAAGTCATAAGTACTTGGATTTCCCATCCGTATAATCATTTTCTATGTTCAGTGGACTGTGAAAATTAGGTAAAATCTTTAAATTGGCAGTAAAATTAAGAAGATCATATCATAAGGAACACATGTGCACTAAGTTTCAAGTTGATTGGATTTCAACTTCATCACATACCCGCCAACTTTTGAAAGTTCCCATAGGGGTTTTTAGTGCACAACAACAATTTTAAGGTTACAATTTTAAGCGAAGTATTTTGCACGATCTGGATTGTCTAGAAAAAGTGTCATATTTGTATGATGAACTTACATGCCTTTTCTTAAGTCTGTTTGCATGATTCTAGTTATTAAATCGGTAGAAGAGATGAAGCTAGCAGATCAGGGTTTATTTTCTTGCGGAAGAATATTAGATGCTTGTTGAAATTTCCAATTTTGAATTATGCACACAAAGATGGACCTTTAACAGGTTGGGAACAACACTCCAAATGAGGGGTAACCTTATTGGAAGAACATTACAACCCACTGTAGAAAATGAGCACATTTTTATTCATATTATTGTTTGAAACTTTCCCCCAAGAACTAAGCATCTATTAAAAGTACTAAATGGTCAAAATATGTCAAAAGAATATTCTGTTGTTTCTAAACGTATATCTTCTTTATTAATTCGACCCCTCATTTAGAAAAGTTGTTCCAAATATAAGAATTTTCCCACTTTTGAGTTTAATAAAAATCTTTAAAATGTTCTTTCTTTTATTTCAACAGTAAAATGACCCCTTGTTTTAGGAACAGTCCCTTATTTAAGGGACACCACTCATAATTGGGGGGGGGCGGGGGGGGGGGTCCCAACCTGAATACAAAAATAAAATATGTTACAACCAGTATTATGTCAATAAATTAGTGAGAAAAAAAAATACAATTTACTATCTTTATTATGTTTATGATAGTACAGTAGACTCCGGACAATCGGATACCCAAAATGTCAGCTAAAAATATCTGATTATCCGTTATATTTAATTAGACGATGAATGTATATTCAATGAATATTCTACAATAATAAGTAGATCTATTGCTTAATATGTGAAAGGGCTGGAGGATTGATGGAGTGATTTTCATCAGTTACATCACCACGATTTTTGCGAGAAAATTTATCAGCTGATTATGTAGCTAATGATTAAATTTGTTTCCACTTGCAGTTTTTAAATCCTATATTTATTAAAATCAATCAAATGTCCTGCAATATTTATGTAAATTATTATCTTCCATCCATAGTTTGTCTTTACTTGTTTTATAGTAAACAAATTATTTACATTTTCCCACAGGTAAACTAATTTGGCTATAAATAGATCAAAGCATGTCGGAGTAGAATCTCTAATCTAAAATCTTAATTGTTATAATTTTATTTCTTTAAATAATCAAATTTATATTTATGAAAATAATCATGATTGATAAAATAGTATTGCATAAAGTTTACGCTTTCAGAGACTATTTATTTTTAGGTCATGGTTCTAGAGGCTTTTTCACATATTTGTTAACAAACCAATATGGCCGCCACACGTGATTACGATTGCACATGTGAAAAAAATATTTCTGACAAAAGTCAGATTTCTCTTGTCAAAAGGGATTTATATTTATATTGCAATAAATTATTCAGAAGGAGGTACATTCTGTTTCATTTATATTTCTTATTCTATGAGCATTTAGAGTTTAATCAAATTCTCCCAACCGTAACATACTGCTCTTGTCAACTGAGTCTTGAATAATTTTATAAATAGATTCAAACCATTTGAAGTAGAAAGGCATCTAATTCACATGACAAGGAAAACAATGAATAAAGACATCAATTTAATAAGAAATAGATCCTTTTTTATTTATTAAAAACAAAATCTTCTTGTCTGCATGATTGCAAATTCGTAACTTCAAGGGCGGACTTGTAAACAAGGCGAGTTGTCCCGATACCAAATTCACGCATGCGGACTACAAATATCTACAGTAAAAACATCCGGTTACAAGTAAACAAATAACGTTCATTGATTTCATGTGGATGAGATGACATCTATTAATTTACATAAATAAAAAGGTCATATTTACGATAGTGATTGTTTTTCAATTCTTATTTACAAATTAAATGATTCAGATGCTTAATCATGTGTAAAAATCGGTGTCAGGAATCTTAAGTTGTTATGAAATTGTAATACACAGAAACGAATGCGGCATACGGAGGCTCAATGAGTTTAAGTCGGTCCCATAGGTCTTCAGAAGACTTGACGTCTTCTTCCACCAAAAATGTAAATTGATGTCCATAATTGATTTTTCTTTGGCTGAAACTGATAGTGTCGATGCCAGTCAATGATATCATTCCAATAATCTACGGTTCGAATACCATTTTCCATTTACAAATATATATCACCTGATGAAGAGTTGTCTCAATGGCACTCGTATCAAATCTTCATATTTTTATAGTGATTTTTATATGTCATTACCATTACTTAAGACACAAAAAAGAATATCAAAATTGACAGATGCCATGAAGCTATTAACTGAACTTCGAAGTCTCCACTTACATATGTTGTAAGTTTCAAGAAAAATGTAAAATCACAAAATTACTCCGAGGAAAATTCAAAACGGAATGTCCCTAATCAAATGTCAAAATCAGAAGCACAAACACTTCAAGTCAAACGAAAAGATACAAAGGCTGTATACATGCATCTTAAAACATAAAAGATTGATTGATTGTTGGTTGTTAAAAGTCCAAAGAAAAGAGAGACAAACCCAATTGTGAAGAGCAGATTAATTATCTGCTACAGCTAATTCAAGCAAATACGTTTTATATAAAAAAAAAAAAAAAAAGACATCAATATTATAAGAGGAAACCGATAAGTCGATTATCGTTTTCATAAGAATCAGGCAGAGTGCCATATACACGCGATTTATGAGGGTTTCAGATTTTATCTATAAATGGCCTAGAAGAAGCAGTAACCACATACTGATCAAAAAATAAATTTGAGTGGGAAAATATGAGTGGTTGCCATGGTAACGGACACTCTTTTTTTGGGTTGTTAAGAGTGGTAAAATCTTTCAAAAATCAGCTAAATTACTACAATTCAGAGCCTGATTATGAATAGAATCAAGCATTTTTCATTAATTATCATATGTAACATAGATACAACTTGGTTTTAGCTTCATTTTAGTTAAGATTGCATGTAAACCAAATTTGTAAATTTTTTGAAAAATTTTGCCAAAAAATGCATATTTTCAACTTTTCTTAATTTGGAATTTTTGCAAAATTATCAAATTTTCTCGGGTATTTTTCTGAAAACTGAAAATGTGTACAGCATAGTTAGCACTGTAGTTATGAAGTTTGGATACTACTTTACCAAATTAAATAGAAAAATGCTTGGGACCTTTTTCAGTTTGATCACCATAGCAACTGATTTTTTCCTTGGAAACGGAGTTATTATTTGCAGAATATAGCAGTTGAAGAGCTTAAATGTACTGAATTGTTTCATAACCGATAAGAAAATACATAAAAGCATACGCTAACTCTAAATCACCATCAGTAAGAGTTGCTGACTTCAATAGTTACCATGGAAACACATATTATCCATAGCAACATCTATTTTAAAATCTATCAATGGATTTATGTAAAAAAAAAATATATAGAGAGTTTATATTCAAATTTGAATATGACAGCATGCTTTTCTTCACTCACAATCTCTTCTGTACTTTTCAGAAGGTTAAACAAATGTAATATATAATGTAACATTGGAGTTTGAAGGTTTGGAAAAGGGGGGGTAGGTTCATTTTGGAAAAAATCATACATGTAGATTTTTGAAACGATAACGTTTGGTCGTAGAGCCTGATTATGAATAGAATCAAACTTTTTTTTCAGAAATTTCATATATAACATCGATATAACTAGGGTTTAGCTTCAGAGCTTAGTAAAGATTACAGTTTAACCCGACTGTTAGATTTTTTGTAAAAAAATACTATTAACACATATTTTCATTTTTGTTGAAATATGGAGTTTTGTGAAATTATTATTTTTTTTCGTGTGTTTTTCCGATAAGTGCAAATATGTAAAGCATATAAAAATGCAAGCATTGTAGTAACAAAATTTGAATACTACTTGACCAAAATAAATAGAATATTGCGTGTTGCTCTCTTGAACTTTATCACCATATTAACGTATTTTCCCCTTGAAAACACAGATATTATTTGTTGAATTCTGCAGTATAGGGAATTCAATGTCCTCAATTGTTTCCAAACCTTTATAAAAAATGCATAGAAGCATATATATACTCTAACTCTAAACTACAATCCTTAAGTATTATTACAACAGTAGCCATGGTAACAAATATCACCAACATCCAATCAAAAGATATATAATACAATTTTATGTTAAAAACTATATATAATTAAGTTTGATAATGTTAATTTTTCTAATGGGAATATAACTGCATACTTTGCTTTGTCTCACTCTCAGTCCTGTCTTTGCTCCTTGAGAAGACTCAACAAATTTAAATATATACACTGTGGTATTTTGGGGGAGTAGTGGAGGTTGGGTGGTTTTTGTCTGAATCCTTATGAGGAAAATTGAGAGGTTTAGCTAAAAAAAAAACAGGTTTAATCGACCATTTTCTACATAAGAAAATGTCTGTACCAAGTCGGTAATATATGACAGTTTTTATCTATTCGTTTGATGTATTTAAGCTTTTGATTTTGCCATTTGCTTAGGGATTTTCCATTTAGAATTTTCCTCAGTATTCCGTATATTTGTTATTTTACTTTTTCCTACAACTTTTTGTCAGGTTTTGTTCAGAGTTTCAATCTGGAAATCTATAATTATTCATAAAATTTTACTAACAGATGATGGACTTCATGGGGATTGCAATAGCACATTCTAACTTTTGTCAAGGTCCATATAATTTTTGAAAGTATAGCTCTGACAATATAATGTCCTTTACCACTGGTAGGAAATTAAGAAATTTTGGCAAACTTTTAATTTTCCTAGCGCAATAGCACTCCAAAGTCAGGAGCCTGTATGTATGTGTTACAAATATTTTTTTTCGTTCACTTTTTGTACATAAATTAGGCCGTAAGGTTTTCTTGTTTGAATTGTTTTACATTGTCATTTTGGGACCTTTTACAGCAGGATATGCGACATGGGCTTTGCTCATTGTTGAAGGCTGCATGATAACCTACAGTTGTTAATTTCTGTGTCTTTTTGGTCTCTTGTGGAGAGTTGTCTCATTGGAAATTATACCACATTTTCTTTTTTTATATTAACAGAAATGATAAAAAATAATCTACACTAAAGTCGAAAAATATTATATGGTATGTATGACAAAAAAAGAGCTCCAGAAAAGTTCTCCTAAGATGAAATAGTTACTTTTAGAAATTTTGTCAGTTAAACAGGCCATTTAAGGCAAACTATACAGTTCTAACCTTGTCTGGTTCTGGGTTTTAAACATTTTTAAAGTATCAAACAAAGAAACGTAAAGCAAAATGGGCATAACTCGGGAACAGTTAAAGTGACGCCAACAAATTCAAACTTGATATCTGTTTTGTGTTTATCAGCATTGCGTATATTTTTCATAACATTTCGTTTAGGCAAAATTATTCGATACTTTGTACTTAAATTTGGGTGAATTACCTTTCGACAGACTGTTACCTTATGAGCTGCTGTGTAAAATTAAAACCAGCTCATTGTGTCAGTCTAGTACTAAGCATGTTGTTGCCCTAATATGAATTTTAAATGGCTTTTGGCGACATAAAACATGCATATATCAGCAACATATAGGAGTCGTCTTGTCTATTTGCAGGTCTGTCATTCTGTCTGTTCATTCGACGTTGTGTCTGACGCATAACAATTGTAACATTTAATAAAATTAAATTTAATAAAATTAGATCAAACTTGGTATGCAGATGCATCATCGGAGGCATGTCATTAAACAACGTCACATAACTCAAGTTGACTGAATTTGCCCTTTGATCCCCTATAATAGTAAATCATGGTCCAAAATAGCAAGAGCATTTTGTAGAGCATCCACACTTAGCTAAAAAGTGTAAAATATAAAGTTGATAAAGTCAGTATTTTAAGAAACTGGAAATCAAATTCTTTCCATTTGCATACCTTGTATGTATGATCTCCAAAATGATACGATATTCCCGTGCTTGCATTTCCTATCATAATTTTCTTGATAGAGGGTTGCTGCTCACAACGAAGCTATTAAATCAAGAGTTCCAAATGGTGAAGTTGAATTCATCTCTTCGTAAATTTTATGGACGCCATCACGAGTTGGTTGACCGTTACGGAATAACCGTTTCACAAATGATATCGGATATGTTCCTTACGTCGTGACTACAATCCCTTCCCTTGACCTACCGAATTAGACTATTTACCGGATTTGATATCTCATAAACAACACGACTAGTGCCATATGTGGAGCAGGATCTGCTTACCCTTCCGGAGCACCTGAGACACCCCTAGTTTTTGGTGGGGTTCGTGTTGTTTATTCTTTAGTTTTCTATGTTGTGTCATGTGTACTATTGTTTGTCTGTTTGTCCTTTTCATTTTTAGCCATGGCGTTGTCAGTTTATTTTCGATTTATGAGTTTGACTGTCCCTCTGGTATCTTTCGTCCCTCTTTTCATCAACAACGTTGTTATCCTCTTACAGGTGATGTTTTTTTCTCGGTTTTGGTATGTGACCCGGATTTGTTTGGCTTAATCGATTAAGGACTATCAAACAACAGTATACCACTGTTGCCTTTATATATATGTAGTTGTAGGCTATTAAGAGATCATTGGGATTTTTTTTGACAGGAAGAGGAAGGTTGTATAAGAGCCTCTATAGAATGTAGATCGTAAATGACAGCAATGATCAGTAAATAGAGTAAAAAATTATACTTTAATTCACAGCAACTAAAATGCATGACTTTTTGTATAGAGTGGTATTATTCAGACGATGCAGATAACACTTTGTTTTAATTGTGTCCAGTGTTTAAGGATTTGACGATCTTTTATTTTATTTATAGCTGCACCTGATTCTAAAAAATTTGACGTAACTCTTATGATAACGTTACTTAGAAACCTGACCAACTTGACTCCTCCACGTGGTGGATATGACTGCCTACCGCCGGTTGCTACCGAAGTTACACCTTCTTCAGATTTGGCCAGGATAAAACATTACAGAAACATCTTGGCTCACCTGGATGAGGGGAAAATAGACACTGCTATGTTCACCACAGCATGGGAAGATATAACTGGTGTAAGTATCTTAGAGCAATACATTATTATATAGCATATAAAGGCAGAATGTTACCATGAATACAATATATACATACATCATATTTTACCATTTAGAGTATCTAAAAACCCATCAATGACTGGTATTCATTAACACATGAATGAAACATACAGTTAGCCTAATGTGTCAGAAAGCATGGAAAAGCGAATGGTTAAAAATTAGATTTTTCTTCCATGTTTCTACTAATTTACTATTACTACCCTAGCATGCTTATACTCACTACAAATTTATCAGAAGAAGACTGGCAATGACTGGGATTTATCGTCTTTCTACGCGTGTTGCGCTTAGTTAACAGAGAATGATAATGAGCCAAATAGGAAACAACAGGAACTCAGCGTACATACTTAGGTGTTTTGTTAATATCCTTTATGATAAGTACCATATTTTATTCAATGTGTAAATTCGTTAAAGAGAATCAAGAGATAAAGTGAGTCAATGCAGTATTGGAATCCTGTTTTTGTCAGAAGAACTGTAAATTCAGAAATTATTGGGATGTTTTTATTATTGCAAAAATTGCAACAGGGTTATAATTGCATTAATTAAAACTCGGATTTTGATTTTTTTTTATGAATTAAAAACTATTGACGTTTACAAATTAGAATAAAAGGTGTGGTTTGATTGTATATAAGACAACTATCTATAAAAGCTGATATTGAACTATTGATTAAACTTCCTTTAAATAACGAACTTTGCTTGATTAAGATGTTAAAAAGTGAAACATAATGTAACCATGTCCCCTTCATATCCCTTGTATTACTAAATAAAAGGCCTGCAGACATTTGCTGCTTCAAATAAAATATTTTAAAATATTTGATTTAATGTTATAGTTTAAATTGTGGGTAGTCAGATTGGCTGCATCACAGCTCTAACATGCTTTGATTTGTATACATGGCATATTTTTCTATGAATTTAAAAGCTGTGCTATGTCAATTTATTATAAGGACGTTCAAAAGGACCTATTTTGTTAGTAGTTTATATATTAAACATTTCTTTCCCAGAATGTAACCTACCAATTTAAACTTATCACCGGGTTTGTACTAACATGAGCAACATGATGGGTGCCACATTTTGAGTAGAATATGCTTACCCTTCCAGAGCACATGAGACCTGTTGCTATGTCTTTTGTTTTTATGTTGTATTTTGTGTACTGTTGTTTGTCTGGTTTTTTTTTTTTTTTCTTTTCTTTTTTAGCCATGGCATTGTCGGTTTATTTTCGCTAGTTTGAATGTCTCTTTGGTACCTTTCGCCTCTCTTTTGTAAATAAAAGATAAACATGATAAGAGCAAGTAATTCATCACGTCAATCATATTATATTGTTATATTCTAAGTTAAATGTGTCATAGAAAATCAATTTTTAGTAGTTTTGTGAAAATATAAAGAATTAACTTAGTTTTCTAACAGTTTCTGATCAAATACATGTACACTATATCAAAATACTAATAAAATTATTTAACACAGTGTTTGTCAATGTCAGGAATATTTTCTTCAAAAAATGTACATAATGCATGCATTTGATCAATCTTTTAGTCATTATTAAATTCAAAGCTTTCCATTTTTTTAGTCCAAAGGAACGGTGAGCTGCCATCAGTTGGCGTCCGTCGTCGTCGTCCATCCTGTGTTAACTATTCCAAACATCTTCTTCTCTGAAACTACTGAACCAATTCCAACCAAACTTAAGCTGAATGATCCTTAAGGTATCTAGAACGATCCTTAGTGTATCTGGAATAAAGTTTGTGTTTTATTTTCTGTTTCCTCAGAAAACATGGTTGCCATGGCTAAAATTAGAACATAGGGTAATGCAGTTTTCGACTCATATCTCAAAAACTAAAGCATTTAGAGGAAATCAGACAAGAATTTAAAGTATTTATTAGGTCAATGTCTACCTACTCTGAAATTATCAGCCAAATCAGGTATTTGATTTTTAGGTTATTGCCCCTGAATTGATGAGATATTTTGCAGTTTTTGGTTATTATCTTGAATATTATTATAGATAAAGATAAACTGTAAGTAGCAAAAATGTTAAGCAAAGTAAGATCTACAAATAAGTTCTATTTGACCAAAATTGTCAATGGACCCCTCAAGGAGTTATTGCCCTTTAAAGACAATTTTTCACAATATGTTCATCTAGTTTGCTTACTTTAAAAAAATCTTCTCCTTTGAAACTACTGAATCAATTTCAGCCAAACTTGGGCTGAATGAGTTTCAGAGTGTCTTATATAAATTTTGTATTTTATTTCCTTGTTCGTCAAGAAACATAGCCACTATGGCTAAAATAGAACATAGGGATAAAATGCATTTTTTTGCTTTTGAAGAAAATATGACAGATACAAAGAAAATTTAAATGGAATTTGTAAGCCACTTATTAATATATATTGAAAAGCAAAAATAATCATTGATGAAAGATTTAAGAAAAAATTACAGTTGAGCGATTCAGGCTCTTGAGAGCCTCTAGTTTAATTCTTAACCGGATTTTTGAAGAAAATATTTGTTATTAATTTTGGGATGTACGGCTGGCGGTCATGCAGGTGGGCGGGCGGCAGCCAAATGTTGTCCGTGCATTTACTCATAAACCGTTAAACCAAAGCTTTTGAAATTTCAATATGTTATTACTGACAACAAAATGAGGGTCAGGTTTTTTTTACTTTTCCTGTTCAGGAGTTATGGTTCTTGAAAGATTGAAAAATGGCGTTTCCAGTCATGTCGTTGCATTTACTCATGAACAATTCAACCAAAGCTTTTCAAATTTTAAAATGTTGTTACTGATGACAAAATGGAGGTCAAGTAGGATAATGACGATTTTCACTTTTACTGTTCAGGAGTTTCAGTTCTTGACAAATTGAAAAAAATGGCGTTTCCATTCGTGTCTGTGCATTTACTCATGAACCGTTTAACCAATGCTTATTAAATTTTAATATGTTGTTACTGATGACGAAATTGAGGTCAAATTTGATATTCACGATTTTCACTTTCACCGATCAGGAGTTATGATTCTTTTAAGATTAAAAAAAATGAGTTACTGTTCTTGAAAGATTTCAAAATTGTGAACCATAACTCATAAAAACATAAAATCTAAAATTTGTATCACAATTCAAATTCAAAGCTGTTTTAAGCTTAAATGTTGTGTCTATACTTGTTCAACTGTTCAGGGTTTGACCTCTGCAGTAAAAATCCGTTTTGCTGTCTCTCTGACAGCCTCTTGTTATTTATCTTTATCGGACAAAATAAGTTAATAAAACCTGTCAATATATTTTAACTGATGATGACTGGTACATTTGCAGACTATCAGTAGGTGGACATCCAATGCATCAGGAGTGTGTTAAGTCAGACTATCAGTATATTAGGTGGACATCCAATGAATCAGGAGTGTGTTAAGTCATACTATCAGTATATTAGGTGGACATCCAATGAATCAGGAGCGTGTTAAGTCATACTATCGGTATATTAGGTGGACATCCAATGAATCAGGAGTGTGTTAAGTCATACTATCAGTATATTAGGTGGACATCCAATGAATCAGGAGTGTGTTAAGTCATACTATCGGTATATTAGGTGGACATCCAATGAATCAGGAGTGTGTTAAGTCATACTATCAGTATATTAGGTGGACATCCAATGAATCAGGAGTGTGTTAAGTCATACTATCAGTATATTAGGTGGACATCCAATGAATCAGGAGTGTGTTAAGTCATACTATCAGTATATTAGGTGGACATCCAATGAATCAGGAGTGTGTTAAGTCATACTATCAGTATATTAGGTGGACATCCAATGAATCAGGAGTGTGTTAAGACATACTATCAGTATATTAGGTGGACATCCAATGAATCAGGAGTGTGTTAAGTCATACTATCTGTATATTAGGTGGACATCCAATGAATCAGGAGCGTGTTAAGTCAGACTATCAGTATATTAGGTGGAAATCCAATGAATCAGGAGTGTGTTAAGTCAGACTATCAGTAGGTGGACATCCAATGAATCAGGAGTGTGTTAAGTCAGACTATCAGTATATTAGGTGGACATCCAGACTATCAGGAGTGTGTTAAGTCATACTATCAGTATATTAGGTGGACATCCAATGAATCAGGAGTGTGTTAAGTCATACTATCAGTATATTAGGTGGACATCCAATGAATCAGGAGTGTGTTAAGTCATACTATCAGTATATTAGGTGGACATCCAATGAATCAGGAGTGTGTTAAGTCAGACTATCAGTAGGTGGACATCCAATGAATCAGGAGTGTGTTAAGTCAGACTATCAGTATATTAGGTGGACATCCAATGAATCAGGAGTGTGTTAAGTCATACTATCAGTATATTAGGTGGACATCCAATGAATCAGGAGTGTGTTAAGTCATACTATCAGTATGTGGACATCCAATGAATCAGGAGTGTGTTAAGTCAGACTATCAGTATATGGACATCCAATGAATCAGGAGTGTGTTAAGTCAGACTATCAGTATATTAGGTGGACATCCAATGAATCAGGAGTGTGTTAAGTCAGACTATCAGTAGGTGGACATCCAATGAATCAGGAGTGTGTTAAGTCATACTATCAGTATGTGGACATCCAATGAATCAGGAGTGTGTTAAGTCAGACTATCAGTATATTAGGTGGACATCCAATGTATCAGGAGTGTGTTAAGTAGGGCTATCAGTATATTAGGTGGACATCCAATGAATCAGGAGTGTGTTAAGTCAGACTATCAGTAGGTGGACATCCAATGAATCAGGAGTGTGTTAAGTCATACTATCAGTATGTGGACATCCAATGAATCAGGAGTGTGTTAAGTCAGACTATCAGTATATGGACATCCAATGAATCAGGAGTGTGTTAAGTCATACTATCAGTATATTAGGTGGACATCCAATGAATCAGGAGTGTGTTAAGTCAGACTATCAGTAGGTGGACATCCAATGAATCAGGAGTGTGTTAAGTCAGACTATCAGTATATGGACATCCAATGAATCAGGAGTGTGTTAAGTCAGACTATCAGTATATTAGGTGGACATCCAATGAATCAGGAGTGTGTTAAGTCAGACTATCAGTAGGTGGACATCCAATGAATCAGGAGTGTGTTAAGTCATACTATCAGTATATTAGGTGGACATCCAATGAACCAGGAGTGTGTTAAGTCATACTATCAGTAGGTGGACATCCAATGAATCAGGAGTGTGTTAAGTCATACTATCAGTATGTGGACATCCAATGAATCAGGAGTGTGTTAAGTCAGACTATCAGTATATGGACATCCAATGAATCGGGAGTGTGTTAAGTCATACTATCAGTAGGTGGACATCCAATGAATCAGGAGTGTGTTAAGTCATACTATCAGTATATTAGGTGGACATCCAATGAATCAGGAGTGTGTTAAGTCAGACTATCAGTATATGGACATCCAATGAATCAGGAGCGTGTTAAGTCAGACTATCAGTAGGTTGACATCCAATGAATCAGGAGTGTGTTAAGTCAGACTATCAGTAGGTGGACATCCAATGAATCAGGAGTGTGTTAAGTCAGACTATCAGTATATGGACATCCAATGAATCAGGAGTGTGTTAAGTCAGACTATCAGTAGGTGGACATCCAATAAATCAGGAGTGTGTTAAGTCAGACTATCAGTAGGTGGACATCCAATGAATCAGGAGTGTGTTAAGTCAGACTATCAGTAGGTGGACATCCAATGAATCAGGAGTGTGTTAAGTCAGACTATCAGTATATGGACATCCAATGAATCAGGAGTGTGTTAAGTCATACTATCAGTATATTAGGTGGACATCCAATGAATCAGGAGTGTGTTAAGTCAGACTATCAGTATATTAGGTGGACATCCAATGAATCAGGAGTGTGTTAAGTCAGACTATCAGTAGGTGGACATCCAATGAATCAGGAGTGTGTTAAGTCAGACTATCAGTAGGTGGACATCCAATGAATCAGGAGTGTGTTAAGTCATACTATCAGTATATTAGGTGGACATCCAATGAATCAGGAGTGTGTTAAGTCATACTATCAGTATATTAGGTGGACATCCAATGAATCAGGAGTGTGTTAAGTCAGACTATCAGTAGGTGGACATCCAATGAATCAGGAGTGTGTTAAGTCAGACTATCAGTAGGTGGACATCCAATGCATCAGGAGTGTGTTAAGTCAGACTATCAGTATATTAGGTGGACATCCAATGAATCAGGAGTGTGTTAAGTCATACTATCAGTATATTAGGTGGACATCCAATGAATCAGGAGTGTGTTAAGTCATACTATCAGTATATTAGGTGGACATCCAATGAATCAGGAGTGTGTTAAGTCATACTATCAGTATATTAGGTGGACATCCAATGAATCAGGAGTGTGTTAAGTCATACTATCAGTATATTAGGTGGACATCCAATGAATCAGGAGTGTGTTAAGTCATACTATCAGTATATTAGGTGGACATCCAATGAATCAGGAGTGTGTTAAGTCATACTATCAGTATATTAGGTGGACATCCAATGAATCAGGAGTGTGTTAAGTCATACTATCAGTATATTAGGTGGACATCCAATGAATCAGTAGTGTGTTAAGTCATACTATCGGTATATTAGGTGGACATCCAATGAATCAGGAGTGTGTTAAGTCATACTATCAGTATGTGGACATCCAATGAATCAGGAGTGTGTTAAGTCAGACTATCAGTATGTGGACATCCAATGAATCAGGAGTGTGTTAAGTCAGACTATCAGTATATTAGGTGGACATCCAATGAATCAGGAGTGTGTTAAGTCAGACTATCAGTATATTAGGTGGACATTCAATGAATCAGGAGTGTGTTAAGTCAGACTATCAGTATATGGACATCCAATGAATCAGGAGTGTGTTAAGTCAGACTATCAGTATATTAGGTTGACATCCAATGAATCAGGAGTGTGTTAAGTCAGACTATCAGTATATGGACATCCAATGAATCAGGAGTGTGTTAAGTCAGACTATCAGTATATTAGGTGGACATCCAATGAATCAGGAGTGTGTTAAGTCAGACTATCAGTATATGGACATCCAATGAATCAGGAGTGTGTTAAGTCAGACTATCAGTATATTAGGTTGACATCCAATGAATCAGGAGTGTGTTAAGTCAGACTATCAGTATATGGACATCCAATGAATCAGGAGTGTGTTAAGTCATACTATCAGTATGTGGACATCCAATGAATCAGGAGTGTGTTAAGTCAGACTATCAGTATGTGGACATCCAATGAATCAGGAGTGTGTTAAGTCAGACTATCAGTATATTAGGTGGACATCCTATGAATCAGGAGTGTGTTAAGTCAGACTATCAGTATATGGACATCCAATGAATCAGGAGTGTGTTAAGTCATACTATCAGTAGGTGGACATCCAATGAATCAGGAGTGTGTTAAGTCATACTATCAGTATATTAGGTGGACATCCAATGAATCAGGAGTGTGTTAAGTCATACTATCAGTAGGTGGACATCCAATGAATAAGGAGTGTGTTAAGTCAGACTATCAGTATATGGACATCCAATGAATCAGGAGTGTGTTAAGTCACACTATCAGTAGGTGGACATCCAATGAATCAGGAGTGTGTTAAGTCATACTATCAGTATATTAGGTGGACATCCAATGAATCAGGAGTGTGTTAAGTCAGACTATCAGTATATGGACATCCAATGAATCAGGAGCGTGTTAAGTCAGACTATCAGTAGGTGGACATCCAATGAATCAGGAGTGTGTTAAGTCAGACTATCAGTAGGTGGACATCCAATGAATCAGGAGTGTGTTAAGTCAGACTATCAGTATATTAGGTGGACATCCAATGAATCAGGAGTGTGTTAAGTCAGACTATCAGTATATTAGGTGGACATCCAATGAATCAGGAGTGTGTTAAGCCATACTATCAGTATATTAGGTGGACATCCAATAAATCAGGAGTGTGTTAAGTCAGACTATCAGTATGTTAGGTGGACATCCAATGAATCAGGAGTGTGTTAAGTCATACTATCAGTATATTAGGTGGACATCCAATGAATCAGGAGTGTGTTAAGTCAGACTATCAGTATATTAGGTGGACATCCAATGAATCAGGAGTGTGTTAAGTCAGACTATCAGTAGGTGGACATCCAATGAATCAGGAGTGTGTTAAGTCAGACTATCGGTATATTAGGTGGACATCCAATGAATCAGGAGTGTGTTAAGTCAGACTATCGGTATATTAGGTGGACATCCAATGAATCAGGAGTGTGTTAAGTCAGACTATCAGTATATTAGGTGGACATCCAATGAATCAGGAGTGTGTTAAGTCAGACTATCGGTATATTAGGTGGACATCCAATGAATCAGGAGTGTGTTAAGTCAGACTATCGGTATATTAGGTGGACATCCAATGAATCAGGAGTGTGTTAAGTCAGACTATCGGTATATTAGGTGGACATCCAATGAATCAGGAGTGTGTTAAGTCAGACTATCAGTATATTAGGTGGACATCCAATGAATCAGGAGTGTGTTAAGTCAGACTATCAGTATATTAGGTGGACATCCAATGAATCAGGAGTGTGTTAAGTCAGACTATCGGTATATTAGGTGGACATCCAATGAATCAGGAGTGTGTTAAGTCAGACTATCGGTATATTAGGTGGACATCCAATGAATCAGGAGTGTGTTAAGTCAGACTATCGGTATATTAGGTGGACATCCAATGAATCAGGAGTGTGTTAAGTCAGACTATCGGTATATTAGGTGGACATCCAATGAATCAGGAGTGTGTTAAGTCAGACTATCGGTATATTAGGTGGACATCCAATGAATCAGGAGTGTGTTAAGTCAGACTATCGGTATATTAGGTGGACATCCAATGAATCAGGAGTGTGTTAAGTCAGACTATCGGTATATTAGGTGGACATCCAATGAATCAGGAGTGTGTTAAGTCAGACTATCGGTATATTAGGTGGACATCCAATGAATCAGGAGTGTGTTAAGTCAGACTATCGGTATATTAGGTGGACATCCAATGAATCAGGAGTGTGTTAAGTCAGACTATCGGTATATTAGGTGGACATCCAATGAATCAGGAGTGTGTTAAGTCAGACTATCGGTATATTAGGTGGACATCCAATGAATCAGGAGTGTGTTAAGTCAGACTATCGGTATATTAGGTGGACATCCAATGAATCAGGAGTGTGTTAAGTCAGACTATCGGTATATTAGGTGGACATCCAATGAATCAGGAGTGTGTTAAGTCAGACTATCGGTATATTAGGTGGACATCCAATGAATCAGGAGTGTGTTAAGTCAGACTATCGGTATATTAGGTGGACATCCAATGAATCAGGAGTGTGTTAAGTCAGACTATCGGTATATTAGGTGGACATCCAATGAATCAGGAGTGTGTTAAGTCATACTATCGGTTTATTAGGTGGACATCCAATGAATCAGGAGTGTGTTAAGTCATACTATCGGTATAATAGGTGGACATCCAATGAATCAGGAGTGTGTTAAGTCAGACTATCAGTATATTAGGTGGACATCCAATGAATCAGGAGTGTGTTAAGTCAGACTATCAGTATATTAGGTGGACATCCAATGAATCAGGAGTGTGTTAAGACATACTATCAGTATATTAGGTGGACATCCAATGAATCAGGAGTGTGTTAAGTCATACTATCAGTATATTAGGTGGACATCCAATGAATTAGGAGTGTGTTAAGTCATTTCCAGGCTATCAGTATATTAGGTGGACATCCAATGAATCAGGAGTGTGTTAAGTCAGACTATCAGTATATTAGGTGGACATCCAATGAATCAGGAGTGTGTTAAGTCATTTCCAGGCTATCAGTATATTAGGTGGACATCCAATGAATCAGGAGTGTGTTAAGTCAGACTATCAGTATATTAGGTGGACATCCAATGAATCAGGAGTGTGTTAAGTCAGACTATCAGTATATTAGGTGGACATCCAATGAATCAGGAGTGTGTTAAGTCAGACTATCAGTATATTAGGTGGACATCCAATGAATCAGGAGTGTGTTAAGTCATTTCCAGGCTATCAGTATATTAGGTGGACATCCAATGAATCAGGAGTGTGTTAAGTCAGACTATCAGTATATTAGGTGGACATCCAATGAATCAGGAGTGTGTTAAGTCAGACTATCAGTATATTAGGTGGACATCCAATGAATCAGGAGTGTGTTAAGTCATACTATCAGTATATTAGGTGGACATCCAATGAATTAGGAGTGTGTTAAGTCATTTCCAGGCTATCAGTATATTAGGTGGACATCCAATGAATCAGGAGTGTGTTAAGTCAGACTATCAGTATATTAGGTGGACATCCAATGAATCAGGAGTGTGTTAAGTCATTTCCAGGCTATCAGTATATTAGGTGGACATCCAATGAATCAGGAGTGTGTTAAGTCAGACTATCAGTATATTAGGTGGACATCCAATGAATCAGGAGTGTGTTAAGTCAGACTATCAGTATATTAGGTGGACATCCAATGAATCAGGAGTGTGTTAAGTCATACTATCAGTATATTAGGTGGACATCCAATGAATTAGGAGTGTGTTAAGTCATTTCCAGGCTATCAGTATATTAGGTGGACATCCAATGAATCAGGAGTGTGTTAAGTCAGACTATCAGTATATTAGGTGGACATCCAATGAATCAGGAGTGTGTTAAGTCAGACTATCAGTAGGTGGACATCCAATGAATCAGGAGTGTGTTAAGTCAGACTATCAGTATATTAGGTGGACATCCAATGAATCAGGAGTGTGTTAAGTCAGACTATCAGTATATTAGGTGGACATCCAATGAATCAGGAGTGTGTTAAGTCATACTATCGGTATATTAGGTGGAAATCCAATGAATGTGTTAAGTCATACTATCAGTATATTAGGTGGACATCCAATGAATCAGGAGTGTGTTAAGTCATACTATCAGTATATTAGGTGGACATCCAATGAATCAGGAGTGTGTTAAGTCAGACTATCAGTATATTAGGTGGACATCCAATGAATCAGTAGTGTGTTAAGTCAGACTATCAGTATATTAGGTGGACATCCAATGAATCAGGAGTGTGTTAAGTCATACTATCGGTATATTAGGTGGACATTCAATGAATCAGGAGTGTGTTAAGTCATACTATCAGTATATTAGGTGGACATCCAATGAATCAGGAGTGTGTTAAGTCATACTATCGGTATATTAGGTGGACATCCAATGAATCAGGAGTGTGTTAAGTCATACTATCAGTATATTAGGTGGACATCCAATGAATCAGGAGTGTGTTAAGTCAGACTATCAGTATATTAGGTGGACATCCAATGAATCAGGAGTGTGTTAAGTCAGACTATCAGTATATTAGGTGGACATCCAATGAATCAGGAGTGTGTTAAGTCAGACTATCAGTATATTAGGTGGACATCCAATGAATCAGGAGTGTGTTAAGTCAGACTATCAGTATATTAGGTGGACATCCAATGAATCAGGAGTGTGTTAAGTCAGACTATCAGTATATTAGGTGGACATCCAATGAATCAGGAGTGTGTTAAGTCAGACTATCAGTATATTAGGTGGACGTCCAATGAATCAGGAGTGTGTTAAGTCATACTATCAGTATATTAGGTGGACATCCAATGAATCAGGAGTGTGTTAAGTCAGACTATCAGTATATTAGGTGGACATCCAATGAATCAGGAGTGTGTTAAGTCAGACTATCAGTATATTAGGTGGACATCCAATGAATCAGGAGTGTGTTAAGTCAGACTATCAGTATATTAGGTGGACATCCAATGAATCAGGAGTGTGTTAAGTCATACTATCAGTATAGTAGGTGGACATCCAATGAATCAGGAGTGTGTTAAGTCATACTATCGGTATATTAGGTGGACATCCAATGAATCAGGAGTGTGTTAAGTCAGACTATCAGTATATTAGGTGGACATCCAATGAATCAGGAGTGTGTTAAGTCAGACTATCTGTATATTAGGTGGACGTCCAATGAATCAGGAGTGTGTTAAGTCATACTATCAGTATATTAGGTGGACATCCAATGAATCAGGAGTGTGTTAAGTCAGACTATCAGTATATTAGGTGGACATCCAATGAATCAGGAGTGTGTTAAGTCAGACTATCAGTATATTAGGTGGACATCCAATGAATCAGGAGTGTGTTAAGTCATACTATCAGTATATTAGGTGGACATCCAATGAATCAGGAGTGTGTTAAGTCATACTATCAGTATATTAGGTGGACATCCAATGAAGCAGGAGTGTGTTAAGTCATACTATCAGTATATTAGGTGGACATCCAATAAATCAGGAGTGTGTTAAGTCATACTAATCTTATTTAATTATTTAATTGATGAAGAATGTTCTCTATTCATTTCTAGGCTATCGGTAGATTAGGTGGACATCCAATGAATCAGGAGTGTGTTAAGTCATACTAATCTTTGTTATTTAATTGATGAAGAATGTTCTCTATTCATTTCTAGGCTATCGGTAGATTAGGTGGACATCCAATGAATCAGGAGTGTGTTAAGTCATACTAATCTTTGTTATTTAATTGATGAAGAATGTTCTCTATTCATTTTTAGGCTATCGGTAGATTAGGTGGACAGCAAATGAAGGAGGAGTGTGATAACTTGAAGGTGAAGATACTGGATCAGACTAATCAGGAAATAATGATGGACATTAAACGTTCAAAAGATGAAATGTTGGAAATGAAAAAGTCAGTGAAGAGCTTAAATAACTCAGTGAAGAGCTTGAAGAGAACAAAGAAAGCTATGACAGTAGAAGTGAAAAAGTTAAAAACAACCAATGAAGATATGACAGTAGAAGTGAAAAAGTTGAAAACATCTCACGAAGATACAGTTCCGTGGAATATTAGAGGTATATATTTGGCAATCAATAATTGTAGTATACAAGAAGGTGGTTCAATTTTGGCTAAATTGGCCCTAAAATCAGATATATTTCAAACTATATCTGAATTTTATCCCCCCTTGTAGCGGAGGGGGCAGTTTTACCTTTGTCCGTCTGTATGTCCGTATGCCCCAAAGCTGGTTCCCATTCTCTAACTTTAATTTGCCTCAACCAAATGCATATAAAACCTGTACACAATGCTTATGACCACAAAACACAGATCAAGTTTGAATTTTGGTGGTGTCAAAATAACTGTTCTAGAGTCATGCCCCTTTAAAAATGGAAAATCTGCTGAATTTTTCGTTTCTGTTCTCTAACTTAAGTTTGCCTCAACCAAATGTTATGAAACTTATACACAACACTTTTACCACAAAACCCACAAAACACATTTCAAGTACAAATTTGGGTAGCGTCACTTTTACCTTTCTTCAGTTATGTCCCTTTATAACTTTATATGATGTGCAAGCAGGGGCATCATCTGTGTCCCATGGACACAGTCCCCATTTATTTACTATGCAAATGTTAAATATATAAGAAAACCCAATTTTTTAAAGATACTAATACATAAACAGAAGGGTGATAGAGCAAACAAATACTACACTGCATACAAGAGCACATATATAGTACCAGGGGGGGGGGAGCTACTGACAATCTTTTCGGGTATAACTGTGCCGACAGCACTTGCCAAATCATACCCTGTTCTAACCAGTAAACATTGAAAAACATACCCTGTTCTAAACAGAAATATTGAAAAAACATACCTTGTTCTAGACACGCTCAGAAAATGTATACCCTGTTCTAGACACGCTTCTTTGTACTACAAATTGACCAAGGATTAAGGATAAAGCAAAACAAAAGATTTCTGATCAACTCTTTTTGCTCCTAAACAGTTGAATAAGTGATCCTGTTCTAGACAAATACTTTGTTTTAAAAAAGACCTGTTCTCACCAGCAGGGCATGAAAAAGCGACCCTGTTCTAACCAGCAGCACATGAAAAATTGACCCTGTTCTAACCAGCAGGGCATGAAAATAGGGCCCTGTTTTGCGGCACACTCATACCACTACAAATATAGAGAGTATCCCCCCCGCCCCCCTCCCTGGATATAGTACAGGTAGACAAATACTACTGACTTAAATAAAAAGTATATTTATAGTAACAATGATAAATTAAAACTGTGAAAAGTTCTCTACTACTTGCATTTTCAAAAAAATCAAATGGTAGCTCTCTTATAATATCTCGACTTCTTAGAAACTTAACAAAATGAATGAAAGAATTGGGACATATATTAATGAGATAGCAAGCAAACAACATCAGAAACAAAAAAAAACAGAGAATTTTTGAATTTTAGTCAAACGAATATGTCGCTAAAACTAGTTTTAAGCAAAACAGTTAAAATGGTTGCACTGATTGATGCAATCGACCTTCAAAAAGCAATAAAAAAGATTATAGATCAGTGAGAAAAAGACATTGAGGTCATTTAAAGTGACAACAACCCAACTACATCAAAAATCAAAATCAAAAGAGGTCTAGAGGTCAATATCTATATAATTAGAGACAATGATTCTGCCTCTTTACTTTAATAAAACGCTCAAAATTAGTTAAATTATTTGAAACTAGTAAACTCGTGTTTGTGGTGAAAAATCAAAATTCAGACAATAACCAAATACTTGAACTGCAGAATAATATTTTATTATTCATTTTTTAGCACAAATTAATGAGAACCTTGTGGAGTGGAAGGACAATAATAAGATGTTTATAACAACAGAAGCTACCAGACATGTACTGAAATGCATAAAGGAGAATAGTTGTGTAACTATCGCTGCTAGTTCTGGCGTAGGGAAGACAGCCACACTCCGACATGTAGCTTTACAGATGTCAGATGAAGGGTACGATGTACTTTTAGTGACAGATCCAGGTGACATTGTCAAGTTTTATAACCCAAAACAGAAAACATTGTTTGTTATCGATGATTTATGTGGAAACTATTCTTTAAACCAGACTGACATGAAAGTATGGGAACCTGTCATGGAGAGAATTAAAAAAATCCTTTCAAATAAGCTTGCCAAGATAATTGTAGCATGTCGATTACAAGTGTATCAGGATGACAAATTTGAATGTTTATCAGTTTTCAAATCATGTGTATGTAACCTGTTATCAGAAAGCATGTGCTTGACAAAAGCTGAAAAGGTGTCCATAGCTGAGTTATATCTGAAAACTAAAGCCCCTGAGATTATAGATTATTATGATTTATATGATTGTTTCCCACTTTTATGTAAATTATATCATGAAAATCCTGCACATAATATCACAGATTTTTTCCGGAACCCATTTACAGTTTATGAAGCAGAGATTGACAAACTACAGACAAAAGGATTTTCTAGCAAATACTGTGCTTTGGCTTTGTGTGTCATGTTTAACAACAATTTAAAGGAAGATATATTAACAGAGGATGTGAATGAAGAAACAAGAACCATCATTGAGAACACATGTGAGGCATGTAGATTGGATAGAGGAACATCAAGGTTTACTTTACAGGATGAACTGAACTCATTTATACATACTTTTCTGAAAAAAGAACAAAACATTTACAAAACTATTCATGATAAAATATTTGACTTTCTAGTGTACTACTTTGGACATAAAATGTGTCAATGCTTGATAAAGAATGCACATAGTAGTTTGATCAAGGAAAGATTTCTACTGGAAAGACAAGTTAATGTGGATAAGTTTATAACATTTGTGCCTCCTAAATATCATGAAATGTACATAAAAAGAATAATTGGTGACTGGTCAAAAGGTCAAGTCAAAAATGTGTTTTGTAACATAAATATGAAAATACCTCAATTTAGACAGAGATTTCTAAGTTGTTTGAATGAACTTGATGTATCTTACCAGATAAAATTAGCACATACCTGTGATGTATATAGTAGCAATACTGCTCTACATATGTCAGTGTTATCATGGTTATGTTTCATAGGTGATATTCCTTTGATTCATTGGTGTGTTAATCACGGTGTTGATGTTAATCAGTGTACAAATATTGAAATAACACCATTGCACACAGCATCACATACAGGTTTGACAGAAATAGTAAGGATGTTGTTAGACATAGGAGCAGATTATAACAAATGTGACAATAAAGGTTGGTCACCTGTAATGTTTGCTTGTAGTGAGGGACATACAGAAATAGTAAGGATGTTGTTAGACATAGGAGCAGATTATACTAAATGTGACGATGAAGGTTGGTCACCTGTAATGTTTGCTTGTAGTAAGGGACATACAGAAATAGTAAGAATGTTGTTAGACATAGGAGCAGATTATAATAAATGTAACAATGTTGGTTGGTTACCTGTAATGTTTGCTTGTAGTAAGGGACATACAGAAATAGTAAGGATGTTGTTAGACATAGGAGCAGATTATAATAAAGGTGACAATGATGGTTGGTTACCTGTAATGTTTGCTTGTAGTAAGGGACATACAGAAATAGTAAGGATGTTGTTAGACATAGGAGCAGATTATAACAAATGTGACAATAGAGGTTGGTCACCTGTAATGTTTGCTTGTAGTAAGGGACATACAGAAATAGTAAGGATGTTGTTAGACATAGGAGCAGATTATAATAAATGTAACAATGATGGTTGGTCACCTGTAATGTTTGCTTGTAGTAAGGGACATACAGAAATAGTAAGGATGTTGTTAGACATAGGAGCAGATTATAATAAATGTAACAATGATGGTTGGTCACCTGTAATGTTTGCTTGTAGTAAGGGACATACAGAAATAGTAAGGATGTTGTTAGACATAGGAGCAGATTATAACAAATGTGACAATAGAGGTTGGTCACCTGTAATGTTTGCTTGTAGTGAGGGACATACAGAAATAGTAAGGATGTTGTTAGACATAGGAGCAGATTATAATAAAGGTGACAATGATGGTTGGTCACCTGTAATGCATGCTTGTAGTAAGGGACATACAGAAATAGTAAGGATGTTGTTAGACATAGGAGCAGATTATAATAAATGTAACAATGAAGGTGTGTCACCTGTAATGTTTGCTTGTAGTAAAGGACATACAGAAATAGTAAGGATGTTGTTAGACATAGGAGCAGATTATAATAAATGTAACAATGATGGTTGGTCACCTGTAATGAGTGCTTGTAGTGAGGGACATACAGAAATAGTAAGGGTGTTGTTAGACATAGGAGCAGATTATAATCAATGTGACAATAAAGGTTGCTCACCTGTAATGTTTGCTTGTAGTAAGGGACATACAGAAATAGTAAGGATGTTGTTAGACATAGGAGCAGATTATAACAAATGTGACAATAGAGGTTGGTCACCTGTAATGTTTGCTTGTAGTAAGGAACATACAGAAATAGTAAGGATGTTGTTAGACATAGGAGCAGATTATAATAAATGTAACAATGAAGGTGCGTCACCTGTAATGTTTGCTTGTAGTAAGGGACATACAGAAATAGTAAGGATGTTGTTAGACATAGGAGCAGATTATAATAAAGGTGACAATGATGGTTGGTCACCTGTAATGCATGCTTGTAGTAAGGGACATACAGAAATAGTAAGGATGTTGTTAGACATAGGAGCAGATTATAATAAATGTGACAATGATGGTTGGTCACCTGTAATGAGTGCTTGTAGTAAGGGACATACAGAAATAGTAAGGATGTTGTTAGACATAGGAGCAGATTATAATAAATGTGACACTGATAAAGGTTGGTCACCTGTAATGCATGCTTGTAGTAAGGGACATACAGAAATAGTAAGGATGTTGTTAGACATAGGAGCAGATTATAATAAATGTAACAATAAAGGTGTGTCACCTGTAATGTTTGCTTGTAGTAAGGGACATACAGAAATAGTAAGGATGTTGTTAGACATAGGAGCAGATTATAATAAATGTGACAATGATGGTTGGTCACCTGTAATGCATGCTTGTAGTAAGGGACATACAGAAATAGTAAGGATGTTGTTAGACATAGGAGCAGATTATAGTAAATGTAACAATAATGGTGTGTCATCTGTAATGAATGCTTGTTATAAGGGACATACAGAAGTAGTAAGGATGTTGTTAGACATAGGAGCAGATTATAATAAATGTGACATTAATGGTTGGTCACCTTTAATGCATGCTTGTAAGGAGGGACATACAGAAGTAGTAAGGATGTTGTTAGACATAGGAGCAGATTATAATAAATGTGACATTAATGGTTGGTCAGCTTTAATGATTGCTTGTAATAAGGGACATACAGAAATAGTTAGGATGTTGTTAGACATAGGAGCAGATTATAATAAATGTAACAATGATGGTTGGTCACCTGTAATGACTGCTTGTAATGAGGGACATACAGAAATAGTAAGGTTGTTGTTAGACATAGGAGCAGATTATAATAAATGTGACAATAATGGTGTGTCATCTGTAATGAATGCTTGTTATAAGGGACATACAGAAGTAGTAAGGATGTTGTTAGACATAGGAGCAGATTATAATAAATGTGACATTAATGGTTGGTCACCTTTAATGCATGCTTGTAAGGAGGGACATACAGAAATAGTAAGGTTGTTGTTAGACATAGAAGCAGATTATAATAAATGTGACAATAATGGTTTGTCACCTGTAATGCTTGCTTGTTATCAGGGACGACAAATACAGAAGTAGTAAGGATGTTGTTAAACATAGGAGCAGATTATAATAAATGTGACAATGATGGTTGGTCACCTTTAATGCATGCTTGTGATGAGGGACATACAGAAATAGTAAGGTTGTTATTAGACATAGGAGCAGATTATAATAAATGTGACAATGTTGGTTGGTCACCTGTAATGTTTGCTTGTAGTAAGGGACATACAGAAATAGTAAGGTTGTTATTAGACATAGGAGCAGATTATAATAAATGTGACAATGTTGGTTGGTCACCTGTAATGATTGCTTGTGATGAGGGACATACAGAAGTAGTAAGGATGTTGTTACACATAGGAGCAGATTATAATAAATGTGACAATGATGGTTGGTTACCTGTAATGCATGCTTGTGATGAGGGACATACAGAAGTAGTAAGGATGTTGTTGGACATAGGAGCAGATTATAATAAATGTGACAATGATGGTTGGTTACCTGTAAAGATTGCTTCTGAAAAAGGTCACATTGATATAGTTAGTTTGATAAATGAACATTCCAGGAAATTAAATGTGATATGTGAGGATATATAACAGAATAGGAATGAGTTATAAGTTATATTGATATGATCATGCTTGTGACTTACAGGGTCAAAGGCAAGTTACAAATCATTTAGAAGATTTGAAATTTAATGTTAAATTCACCATTGTGTATTTAATTCTTTGTACTCAATCTGTTGATAATAGATTAATTTTGTTTCAACATATACAGTTGTAATTTGAAGCTGTCATCCAGTTACATCAATAAAAACTAACCGCAACTAAATAACACAATAGTGCTAAAAGTGGCGTTAAACATCAATCAATCAATCAACCAATCAGTACACATCCAACATCCAATGGATGTTGTTAAAGACAGCATTATCAGTCAGAGAAAATCATGATCTTGTGCAATGCCAAGATACAGGTATTGACAGTGTGTATAGCCTTATATGTGCATATGTATCGAAAAATAATAATTATTCATAATAATTAGTTTTATGTTATATATAAAGAAGATGTGGTATGATTGTTAATGAGACAACTCTCCACAAGAGACCAAATAACATATAAATTAACAACAATAGGTTACCGTACGGCCTTCAACAATGAGCAAAACCCTTACCGCATAGTCAGCTATAAAAGGCCCGGAAAGGACAAATGTAAAACAAGTCAAACGAGAAAACTAACGGCCCAAATTATGTACAAACAAGAATGTGTCCCGAGTACACAGTCCTTACTATCATTTCTATGTTCAGTAGAACATGAAAATGAGGGAAAATCTCTAATTCGGAAAATTAGAAAGATCAAATCATAGGGAACATGTGTACTAAGTGTCAAATTGATTGGACTTCAACTTCATCAAAAACTACCTCGACCAAAAACTGTAACCTGAAGAGGAACGAACGGACGGACAGACGGACGGACAGACCAGAAAACATAATGCCCATACATGGGGCATAAAAATTAACAAAAAACAAATATGCAACAAATCAACGAACGTCAACCTCTGAATTACAGTCTTCTGACTAGTGATATCATAGGCACATAAGTACAGAAAATGGCGGGGTTATACATGTAATAAGAGCGATCCGAACCCTCACCTAACCTGGGACAGAGGTGTAACAGTACAACATAAGAACAAACTATAAAAATCAGTTGAAGAAGGTTTAAATCATCAGATGGATACAAATAGAAATATTACGCAGAATGGACGTGGCCGGGTACTTGTATACCCCAACAACAAAATACACTAGGTACAGATCTGAGAGTACTCGCAGTTACTTACAGCTAGTCCAAAACCACCAACAACTAATAAAAAAGGCATGCATCTAAGACAAAACTATCAATCAGTACACATCCAACATCCAATGGAATTAGTGTAAAAACGTCATAAACAGTCAGAGAAAAACATGACCTTGTGCAATGCCAAGATACATATTGTAGATCCATGAATGTGTATATGTATACAACAATGATATTTAGTTAGCTTTTAATTTACTCATAACAAAATCAATATTGATACCAATAAAAACAATACTCAATGATCTAAATACAGTGTAGAATTGGTAACCTTTAAAAATAAGTTGATTGAAATGATCGACTCGTTTATAAATTTCCGGGCATGGTAAACAACATTTCCGTAAAAATGAGGATGTGCTACTCCGTTTAAATAAGTTTTTTTTACAGGAACAACCCAATTTCAAAACCAAATCTTTGTCTATGGAAGAGATTAAGTAAAGGTTTTAAGTAATTCTGGTAACGAAATCCATGGCTTTATTATTTAAACGTTATACATAGACTACGGTAGCTAAAATCAAAAAAGTCTCAACAGACACGGGCATAGCGAACGAGTTGTGAAATATAAATACCGTAAAATAGAGCCAAAGGAACATCACCATCCGAAAAGGGAAAATTAACAATAGGGAACGAACCATCGTCCCTTTGTCGTAAATTTCAGTGTGGAGTTTCCCTTGTAAAACCGATAATAAGGTTCTTCCGACTTTGACCTCATTTTCTTGGTTCATTGATGAATGTTGAATTTCGAGACAAGATCGTTTTCTGTAGCCAATATAGAGAAATTATTGTATGGTGAAGATATCCGCATGATATAAGCATGCTTATAACAGATGCGTGTATGGTCGTATTAGCTGTAGGTTGAGCCAGGTGTTTACAAAGCACATTAAACCTACATATGACAGATAAATAGTGTATCTTTAAGTTCCTCATTATGTATACATAACATGCACAATTAAATGAACTATCATGGAGTTGTTATAAGCTATAAGTATAAAGGATAACCAGTACCTCAACAAAAGTACACACGCTGAAATGTCTTTCCTGCTTTACTGGCAGTTGATTTTATGTGAAAGTCTTTAATGTAAAAGTTAAAGAATGTTAAAAAAAAAAAGATAATAATAAGCTGTTTAAGAGGCGTTTCAATATACATAAAGAGTACCCAAAAATTAATTTGGAGAAACTAACAAAATAGAACTGATAAGGTTCACAATAGAATTAAATGTATTTATATATATGATAAAAGATTTTTAGACATTTAGAGAAAATTATAAAGAACAACAAAAAAGTAAAAGGTTATCTTAGTTAATGGCATTGGACATATAAAATATGTGCAGTACAGGGGACATTCAAACTCTGTTCTTTATTTAACCAAATTATAAGGGGTTGCCGCTATCAGTGTAATTGTAATGTTGATTTCAAAAGTGATTGCATTTATCCATAAAATACTGAATCAAAAAAACATAGTCAACTTTTTGATAGGATGCTTTTTTTGGGTCTTGGAGATATAACAATCCATGAAGGTTAACAAAATGACCATGTATCTTTTTTTTATTATCCCAGAATGTCTTTGAATGTTACCTGTAAAAAATGAAATCCATCTATCAAAAACAATACTACAAATGAAAAATAAGAATTTTTTTCAAAGTTTTTTTTCCGACATTATCTCTTAATCGTTTAAAAGCGACTGCCAACGTTTCATATAATTCTATGAAGGTTTGACAGAGAAATTCCTGTGCAAGATCTTTAACCACACTATATCTTCATGCTAACTGTTAAACATAAACTAAGTGCATTTATCAGTAAAATTCGGAAAAAGTAGAAAAATGTCTCAAAAATTTGGCCCTAGATACTTTTATCAGAAACAAGCTTCTGTCATAATTTCATAAATTTCCGTGAAACTTTGACCAATTCATAAATTTCCGTGAAACTGACCAAGATATTGATGACTTAAAAACTTTAACTTCAGACTGAGCATAAGACTAGTGTAAACTGAAAACAATCCATTTATCAGTAAAATACGGGAAAATAAAAACATTTTTTTTTTTGCAAAACTCTGCTGGATACGATCTTTTGGTAATAACCAAGCTTCTGTTTAACTTTTATAAATTCCATTAAGTTTGACAAAGTTAATAATGACTGAAACAAAATAGGAAGTCAACTGTAAAAAAGGAAGTACATTTATTTTCTAAATTTTTCCCTGGATACTATATTGTGGTCATTCAGAAGCTTCTGTCCCCATTTCATAAAATTCCATGTATGTTTGATGTTAGACAAAGTTATTGATGTCCAAAATTTAACACCAGACTGAGCCTAAATGCTGACGCTGTCGTCGCCGGAATCTAGGATTGTTATGTCTTGTTGTCGCGAAATAAATATCGCCAGTTCGACAACAAGCATAACATGTTTTTCTATGCAATTATCAACATTTATGCTGCTGAGGTTCTACATTCTTTTGAATGTCCAATAGTTTGACATTCTACAAAGTCATGCTTTTCTTAGACTGCTAGAAATGACAAATTTTGTTACAATAAACCAATCAAAAGTGAACTGTTAATACTGGATAAGTTTAATCTTTCCACACAAGGTATGGAGTGCTTCACAATATCATTAATTACGTCAACATGAAGCGCTAATTGATGATTGGGTCTGGAATAACCATACTGGTTTTTTTTTAATTTCTTATCTTCTATATACTATTGATACCTTCACCTAACAGAAACATGTTCTCAAGTGTATAGTACTTCAAGCCAATGCGGATAAACCTTAGACACATCACCAGACAACCAATCAGAACCGATAACTGTTAAGCAATGAGTTCAAGATGGCCGAAATATTGTATGAAAATAATAGACAGTTAATAAGTCCTACTAGAGTTATCTTTCTTTGGTATCAAGAAAATTGTAAGATATTTCATCATATTCTCAATTCATTAACATATCGGTCACAGACTCATACTAGTCACAATCGCTGTAGGGCCATTCATAAGTTAAAGATATTGATTTATTAGACGTGATATTCTAGAACGACGGTGTACTATGAATAAGATAAGGGGGACCAGATTCTGAATTTCGAGTTTGATGTTAAAAATCATTCTTGCTATCTGAACCTCAAACCTATGTTATTCTTATATATTTTTTATGATGGTATGATACTAAACCCCTAACAGTAGGAATTGTGCTTGATTTTCACATAATGAAAACATATTCTTAAATCAGTAAAATAAATCATATCAAAATATGCAAACAAATACATGTATCTTGTTAAATGAAGACTGATCGATTCTAAATGTTTATTACAAAATCGATATTTATAACGGACTCCAGAGCACGACCGGGAAAATCATCACAGTATTAATGTATTATAGTTTTTCATTTATGATAAGACAAAAAAAATGCCCGAGATTGATTACACTTATAATTAATTATTAATTTCTCAATTAAACTTTTATGGCAGATATATTGTAATTGAAATCTATCATGGCAGAATGTACTATCAGATTACAAAATAAGGAGCAGGTAGGCCCGTTACATTATTTAGGAAAGCCGTTGAAATGTTTTTCTCATGTTCTTATAATTACTTCACTTTTGATTATTTCTTGATCATTCTGTCAAACAAACAGCATACTCCAGAAATGTGTTCAGAAATACAAATACAGAAGTAGTATAACCTTACACTGTGCTTAAACGGCTGTGGGTAAGTAAGATGGAGCCGCCTTGCGTCGGTTAGGGACTTCTCTTCTATAGAATAACAATACCATGGATGCATCAATTAAACCACTGAATTGAAAAGTTGTATTAATCGTTTAGGGAAACCCCTAAACTTAACAGTTGATTAAATTCTACAAAATAAACGATCACAGCACGATTTGAAAAAAAGCTTAGGCTGTCCGTAACTTAAAAACAACTTGTCCGTAACTTTTTTCCTTATACCAAAAGGAATGTCCGTAACTTTCAAAGAATCGACATACGTGGATGTAATGTTTTACTTATGATAGAGGTTTCATCGAATACATAATCAGAAAGGAAGTAGATCTCTAGTATGATATAATTCATTTGAATTAAGATGGAAGACAAAATTGGGAATAATATGAAAAAAATAACGATAAATCCGTTAAACTCGGGTTTGATTTTTTATAACGTCGGGATATCCAAATCGCCCTGTTCGGAGGGTGGTTTCCTACCATTGCAGATAATCTGTTGAAACATCATTGTTGATTTTTATTTTTGAACAAGTAGACTACACAAGTATTTTTTACACATGCATGTGGCGTGTATGCACTAACTGATTTTCTGCCAGCAACGACAAGTGTAGATCATGCGTAAATCCGGGATATTTTTTTTTTTTTGGGGGGGGGGGGGACCAAAATTTCGCAATGACATGACAATTATCAAAGGTTCAGCCAAAAACGATTATATTCAAAAGACATTCATTTCCATTGATTTAAAAAAAAAAATCACTTAATTCTAAGTCCAATGACATTACGATTCGATTAGAATTTACAGTGGCCTGTTGCATTCGATGCTCAAACTTTATAGTCAGATTTGCAGTAAATGGGAAAACTTGAAGAAAGGACATTTTGTAAAAATTAATAAAACCTAGTTTTACAGCTAGCTGCATATTTCACTTGTATAAAAGTTGCATTAAATTTCATTAAATTGAACTAAACTGAAAGACACAATAGTTAAAATTCAGTGACTTAAAAGGAATAGAGCAATCAACATAGTGCTCCAATTAGAAATAGTATATGAAAATATGAATAACTAAGACAACAGGGTAAATTAATAGTTTCACGATCCCTGATAACATACAAAGAGAAATAAAAAAACCCATAAAAAACACTATAACTTACTGGTGGGTTGTATAAATACCGAGCCGACGGTCAAAGAGTATTCATCAAAATACATATAAAAAGAAACAGAGGTGAAAATAAACCGCAGGCAAATACGACGCACATCATTTAATAAAAGTTCAAACCAGAACCAGGATCGAGTACCACAAACCCCACATAAAACCTCTGTGGTGTAAGTATGATGCGTTAATACAATCACATTTGGTGGTGAATGAGTAGTATAAACGGCCGTGAAGGTTAGAAATATGATGTTATTTATTTTCTAAATGTTGAAATTATAGTTCTTAAAATTTTAAATCAAAAGTTACCCACATCTGAAAATAAAGTTACGGACAGTCTGCTTAGTTTCGATCAAAAAGTTACGGACGTCTTATGCATTTTTTAAAGTTGGTCTTGCGCTTTAGTGAACTCTATATTAACAAATTTATGGTAATTGTTAGTTATTTCTTTATTCAATAATCCTATAAATATTTACATTGTGCATGAAAAACGTCGTAAAAGGTACATTTTGTATGAATTAAATATCAACGAGTTTAGAGTCCGCCATCTTGGGCTGTGGGTAACTTAGGTTACCCACAGCCGTTTAAGCACAGTCGTCATCAACATTTGCATCCGTCATGCAAACTCCATAGATTGGTGAAAAGAAACCCCTGAGTGACCATTTACCAAGTACATAAAAAGTCGTCAGGAGTTGAGAAAGCTATCATATGTTTGTGAAACCTTGAGTCTGATTAAGAACAAATTGTTTGTAAAGCGACAAAATGTATAGTTTTGTGGAATGTTCTTGGTAGAAACCATCAGGAATAATTTCATTGTAAAGTATCTGTTTTTCTCTGACAGACGGTTTGTATTCGTGCACCCTCGTAAGTTATCTGGTGCCTGTTTTTCTTTGACTGAGACGGTTTTTATTTGTACACCTTCGAAAGTTATCTGTTGCCTGTCTTTCTTGAACAGACGGTTTATATTCGTGCACCCTCATGAGTTATCTGGTGTCTATCATTCTCTGACTTACGGTTTAGACTATCGAAAGTCTGTCTTTCTCTGACTCGCGGTTTATATTCCTGCACCCTCGAGTGTTATCTGTTGTCTGGTCTTCTCTGACTGACAGTTTATATTCGTGCAGCCTCGTGAGTTATCTGGTGTCTGTCTTTCTCTAACTCACGGTTTATATTCCTGCACCCTCGTGAGTTACCTGTTGTCTGTTTTTCTCTGACTGAGATGGTTTATATTTGTACACCATCGAAAGTTATATGTTGCCTGTCTTTCTTTAATAGACTGTTTATATTCTTGAACCGTCGTGGGTTATCTGAATTGTCTGTCTTTCTTTGTAAGACTGTTTATATTCGTATAACTTCCGCAGTTTAATGTAGTCTGTCTTTCTCTGACAGACGGTTTTTACAGCGGATGACCGTGAGGGCATTTCGGCGTTATGTTGCATTGCCACAGACATTTCTACCTATGTGACTTGCGTTTTTGACTGATAACCGAACGTTTTCGTTAATAATGTCTAAGCAGATATTATCGAGTGCATAATAACAACACTTCTTTGTCTCACCTTCGCGCTACTACAATGAGGCGAGACAATAAATCATGTCCTAAACAATTTTAAAGCTTACAACCGTCTATCATAATCTGTAACAACAACAACAAAAAATCGACCGATGGGTCCCTACTTTATCAAAGCAACATAAATAATGTATAAGCTTTGATGGAGCTGCAATTTGCTGAAAGTAGATTTGAATAAAATTATAAATAATAAACCTATGTAAACACAATGTCTATTGTTGCCTTCTAGATGTAAACATAATGGTTATTGTTGCCCTTTGGATGTCTTTGATATAAAAATGCCATTATGGCTGACACAATCAAAATTAAGCTTTAGGATGATATTTTCCTTTGAGCAGCTAACATATACATTACCATAACACACGAATACAACAGAAAAAACTAAGATTTACAACTACAAACGATAAGACATTTGACAAAACAAAAGTTGAAATGAATACAAAAAAGACGTGTTTTGCCAAATGAGTAATGCAGGCTCTAACAATTTATCAAATAAAATAAGAAACCAATCTTTGTTATAATTGATAGATGTAATTCAGTTGTAAACTAAGTGCTGTTCGGTAGCTTGTTGTATAAAACATAATAATTGGCTGTAACAAACTCTAAAACCTTGATTGTGTTAATGTGTTACACAAAACCTAAAACCAATGTTTAATATCTAATAGTCAGCATCCAATTACGTAGCTTTTGGAACTGAACTCACTTGAGAAAGTTAGGTTTTGAACTATTAGGGCATTAAAAACCAAATTAAAAAGGCAATGCGTTTAATCTACAATATTCGTGTATACTCAATTATCAAAAGAAACAGAACGACAGTTTCAAATCAACTACATGTAGCAAAACACATTCCGTGTTAATCGATATAGGTATGCGTTTTATTAGAGTACATTTAATCCTCACCCCAAACCAACACAAATTATCGTGTAGCAGTAATATTTGTTTTTATGACTTGTTATTTGCTTGAAGGGTCGATCAATTCTTGTTTCTACATTTAAACATTTCTTGTAATACATTGGTAAAGTTCTAAAATTCATATGTTTGCATTAAACATGAAAAAAGTATGAAAAATATGGAGATTTTATAAAATTTCAAAATCAATAATTTTGTGCTTGTATAACCTTTTTTTTCTTTTCTCAACTAACTACACGGGTTATTCTAAGAACAGATCGTAATAGACTATTTACTTATAACTTTTATTCCGGATCGTTTTACGACAGATTATCTTTTCTGGGGTAGGACATCCTGGTACTCTGTTAAGTAAGAGCAACCAAAATAAGTAAAATCAAATATAATATCGGTGAAATTTTAGGGGAAATTCAATGTTTTCCGATGATTTTGTCGTGTAAAGAAAATATGAAGCATTTAATTTTCCCCAATAATTATTCCGATTGAAAGCTTAATTTTTAGCTAACTAACTGATAATGGTTGCCTCACATTTCTAAGTCCGTTGTAGTATCTGCCAGTGACTTTTAATAGTTAGTCAACATTGCCATATTAGTGTATTATGAATGTTCTTACAACGGAAATAGACTACAAAAATATCGTTGACCTTTGAAATCCCAATACGAGTTCTTCATTTGAACATTTTGTGGTGAAATTTACACTTTCAACATTCATAGAAAACTTTGTAACTTAATTTGGTTTAAATGTTTTCTATCAAGTATTCCACATGGACAGTCAGCCGTTACAAAGTTTTGACATGATAAGTATCTACATCTGTTGAATTGTGACTTTCTCCGATGATTTATTGATTCTTGGTGTGCTGCTTGGGATCAAATTCGTATGAATAAATACAAAGTTTTGATGATGTTAGTCAGAATGATGGTATATTTAAAGCCGTTAATACTCTAAACATTAAAAATACTTGAAAAATAGATTCGACAAGACAGAAAATGACCTGTCAATAATATTTAGATAAGTAAAATTGATCAATTCTTTTAATTCCTTACCCACATCACATATTGGTGTCTGTTCTTTGCGTCCGTTTGTCCGTCCGCTCTCATGTAACACAATACTAACTAGATGTTTTTGAAATTTCAATCAGATGTTTAAATCAGAAGTGCCTCGGACAAGATTGAAAATCAGTGCCGATAACTATTTTTACAAGAGTTTTGCCTTTGAAATGGAAATATAAGTTTATGTGAAAAATTGCATTATAAGCGCTTTCAGCTTCACCTACAGGAATTTTATAAAAAAATTATCAAATATTAATACCAACAAGACTAGTTCGAAAATAAATTCGTCCGTAATTCCTTCCGGTCTTTTAAGCTCTCTCATATCTCAAACCAGATTTGTTATAACATATAAATCAAAGGTTTATGATCGTTCTGAACATGCATGAACAATTTGCATCTGGACATTAAGCAACAACAATCAATCGCATATTAATTCAAACTGTGTACTGTTTCTAATATGGAATACGAATACGAATTAATTCATTGAAAACAGAAAAAAAATTACATAGTACAAGGTTTACAGAAAGAAAAAAATATTAAGTAGGTCGCAATGATCGTAATGTATACTGTATTGCATATGAACAATTTCTGAAAATTGTGTGCGAGTTGCTAAAAATAACTATTTGTAAAAATTGGTACGAGTTGGCAAAGGTACGAGTTGGCAAAGGTACGAGTTGATAGACCAGTCACCTTGATTTTAAATGTAGTCTATTTGTGCTGTGTATATATACAATTTCTGTATACATATCTTTTAATAGTTTAATGCACCAAAGACATTTAAACCCTTATATTTAATTCACCTTAACGTATTTAATTATTAATTATAATATATCATATTGTAAATATAAAGATATCCGCTTAAATATTTTTAAATAGCTCATCCGACCCACTTATCCGACCAGTGAAATGCGGCTATTGGTACTTTACGGAACGGAACGGAACGGAACGGAACGGAATTTCATTTAAGGTATCCAAAGGGGGCATTTATCAAAATTTCGAAAAATCTTTAAAACAAAACAAACTTTAAAATTTTTGTGTTTTACGGTTTTCCATATACAAATAACACAAATGTATACTTAATCTCATCTTCACAGGTGAAATGTGTAATAATGTATAACATCGGGAAATATTCTGTAGATGAATATGTCGGATTGTCCTGATAAATTATCATGAAATTAACGCATTTGCAAGTCATGCATTATGATTTCTAGACTGACCTCACGTCGTCCTTGATTAGAGACAGTGATCCAGTTGAATCTGATTTAAACTTTTTAATTTATTTTTCCGTTCCGTTCCGTTCCGCAAAGTACCAATTGCTCTGAGGAATTGGTATTTAACGGAAAAAACGGAAACAGACATCTTTAATGTAATTAAAGCAGTATGATAAAAAAAAATTGTCTGACACCACTTTTTGCATGAGTGGTATGTGTTTTAGATAGCATTTTCGACTTGATCAATAATAAAAAATTTAACACAAAGGCAGGTTACACAAAAAGTCTTTCTCCTTCCATCGGTAATTATATTTTAAAAAAGAGGCCTTCAACAGCCCGTTCCGACGATGATTAGAGACAGTGATCCAGTTGAATCTGATGTAAACTTTTTAATTTATTTTTCCGTTCCGTTCCGTTCCGCAAAGTACCAATTGCTCTGAGGAATTGGTATTTAACGGAAAAAACGGAAACAGACATCTTTAATGTAATTAAAGCAGTATGATAAAAAAAATTGTCTGACACCTCTTTTTGCATGAGTGGTATGTGTTTTAGATAGCATTTTCGACTTGATCAATAATAAAAAATTTAACACAAAGGCAGGTTACACAAAAAGTCTTTCTCCTTCCATCGGTAATTATATTTTAAAAAAAGGGGCCTTCAACAGCCCGTTCCGACGCTGATTAGAGACAGTGATCCAGTTGAATCTGATTTAAACTTTTTAATTTATTTTTCCGTTCCGTTCCGTTCCGCAAAGTACCAATTGCTCTGAGGAATTGGTATTTAACGGAAAAAACGGAAACAGACATCTTTAATGTAATTAAAGCAGTATGATAAAAAAAAATTGTCTGACACCTCTTTTTGCATGAGTGGTATGTGTTTTAGATAGCATTTTCGACTTGATCAATAATAAAAAATTTAACACAAAGGCACGTTACACAAAAAGTCTTTCTCCTTCCATCGGTAATTATATTTTAAAAAAGGGGCCTTCAACAGCCCGTTCCGACGATGATTAGAGACAGTGATCCAGTTGAATAGGATTTAAACTTTTTAATTTATTTTTCCGTTCCGTTCCGTTCCGCAAAGTACCAATTGCTCTGAGGAATTGGTATTTAACGGAAAAAACGGAAACAGACATCTTTAATGTAATTAAAGCAGTATGATAAAAAAAATTGTCTGACACCTCTTTTTGCATGAGTGGTATGTGTTTTAGATAGCATTTTCGACTTGATCAATAATAAAAAATTTAACACAAAGGCAGGTTACACAAAAAGTCTTTCTCCTTCCATCGGTAATTATATTTTAAAAAAGAGGCCTTCAACAGCCCGTTCCGACGATGATTAGAGACAGTGATCAAGTTGAATCTGATGTAAACTTTTTAATTTATTTTTCCGTTCCGTTCCGTTCCGCAAAGTACCAATTGCTCTGAGGAATTGGTATTTAACGGAAAAAACGGAAACAGACATCTTTAATGTAATTAAAGCAGTATGATAAAAAAAATTGTCTGACACCTCTTTTTGCATGAGTGGTATGTGTTTTAGATAGCAGTTTCGACTTGATCAATAATAAAAAATTTAACACAAAGGCAGGTTACACAAAAAGTCTTTCTCCTTCCATCGGTAATTATATTTTAAAAAAGAGGCCTTCAACAGCCCGTTCCGACGATGATTAGAGACAGTGATCAAGTTGAATCTGATTTAAACTTTTTAATTTATTTTTCCGTTCCGTTCCGTTCCGCAAAGTACCAATTGCTCTGAGGAATTGGTATTTAACGGAAAAAACGGAAACAGACATCTTTAATGTAATTAAAGCAGTATGATAAAAAAAAATTGTCTGACACCTCTTTTTGCATGAGTGGTATGTGTTTAAGATAGCATTTTCGACTTGATCAATAATAAAAAATTTAACACAAAGGCAGGTTACACAAAAAGTCTTTCTCCTTCCATCGGTAATTATATTTTAAAAAAGAGGCCTTCAACAGCCCGTTCCGACAATGATTAGAGACAGTGATCAAGTTGAATCTGATGTAAATTTTTTAATTTATTTTTCCGTTCCGTTCCGTTCCGCAAAGTACCAATTGCTCTGAGGAATTGGTATTTAACGGAAAAAACGGAAACAGACATCTTTAATGTAATTAAAGCAGTATGATAAAAAAAATTGTCTGACAGCTCTTTTTGCATGAGTGGTATGTGTTTTAGATAGCATTTTCGACTTGATCAATAATAAAAAAATTTAACACAAAGGCAGGTTACACAAAAAGTCTTTCTCCTTCCATCGGTAATTATATTTTAAAAAAGGGGCCTTCAACAGCCCGTTCCGACGCTGATTAGAGACAGTGATCCAGTTGAATCTGATTTAAACTTTTTAATTTATTTTTCCGTTCCGTTCCGTTCCGCAAAGTACCAATTGCTCTGAGGAATTGGTATTTAACGGAAAAAACGGAAACAGACATCTTAAATGTAATTAAAGCAGTATGATAAAAAAAATTGTCTGACACCTCTTTTTGCATGAGTGGTATGTGTTTTAGATAGCATTTTCGACTTGATCAATAATAAAAAATTTAACACAAAGGCAGGTTACACAAAAAGTCTTTCTCCTTCCATCGGTAATTATATTTTAAAAAAGGGGCCTTCAACAGCCCGTTCCGACGATGATTAGAGACAGTGATCCAGTTGAATATGATTTAAACTTTTTAATTTATTTTTCCGTTCCGTTCCGTTCCGCAAAGTACCAATTGCTCTGAGGAATTGGTATTTAACGGAAAAAACGGAAACAGACATCTTTAATGTAATTAAAGCAGTATGATAAAAAAAAATTGTCTGACACCTCTTTTTGCATGAGTGGTATGTGTTTTAGATAGCATTTTCGACTTGATCAATAATAAAAAATTTAACACAAAGGCAGGTTACACAAAAAGTCTTTCTCCTTCCATCGGTAATTATATTTTAAAAAAGAGGCCTTCAACAGCCCGTTCCGACGATGATTAGAGACTGTGATCAAGTTGAATCTGATGTAAACTTTTTAATTTATTTTTCCGTTCCGTTCCGTTCCGCAAAGTACCAATTGCTCTGAGGAATTGGTATTTAACGGAAAAAACGGAAACAGACATCTTTAATGTAATTAAAGCAGTATGATAAAAAAAATTGTCTGACACCTCTTTTTGCATGAGTGGTATGTGTTTTAGATAGCATTTTCGACTTGATCAATAATAAAAAATTTAACACAAATGCAGGTTACACAAAAAGTCTTTCTCCTTCCATCGGTAATTGTCATATCTCATGTTTCACATTCATTTATTTTCCGGAAAGAAACCGGACTTATTTTTTGTATTACAATTTTCATAAACTTCCGTCAAGTCACGTTAATTTTCTCTTGGACAATCCTTCTGATGCCACGATGTAAGTCCACTTATACTTACCTTTTTTATGTATATATAGTGTAAACACATTCATTTTGATAGACCGCAATTGTTTTTATAAGTTTTTGACGATGCAAACAATTTTTGATAACCACATGCGAATTCGAAATCACTGTGAGCAAAGTGTGAATCGATAATATGTTTTCAGTTGGAATATGGTCAGAAATATCACTGTGTGTAAACTTGACAGTAGATAAATTGCTTTTTTGCGAATAAGTTGATACTTTGAATATATGAAGTTTGTATACTGAATTCTTATTTTGAAATATATGTTTCCATTAGAGGTACATTACATTTTCTATTATTTGATACTACTTTTGTTGATTTATCTGAAATGTTACGTTAGCTGTTTTTATATCGATTGTCTTTGTTTTATTGTAGCTTTTCACCATATAGATGTGCAACGGAATAAATACTATCTCACAGTATTGACTTTGATTTGTTAGTCCCTAACGATTTAGCACATAGGTTTAGCTGGACTGCGTCTAGGCAGTCACAGTAATTATATTTTAAAAAAGGGGCCTTCAACAGCCCGTTCCGACGATGATTAGAGACAGTGATCCAGTTGAATCTGATTTAAACTGTTTAATTTATTTTTCCGTTCCGTTCCGTTCCGCAAAGTACCAATTGCTCTGAGGAATTGGTATTTAACGGAAAAAACGGAAACAGACATCTTTAATGTAATTAAAGCAGTATGATAAAAAAAATTGTCTGACAGCTCTTTTTGCATGAGTGGTATGTGTTTTAGATAGCATTTTCGACTTGATCAATAATAAAAAATTTAACACAAAGGCAGGTTACACAAAAAGTCTTTCTCCTTCCATAGTGGAAGATATTAGCAAGCAAAATCGAGGGAATTGTGCAAATGATGATACAAGCATGAAAATTACCACAAAGCATCATTATTATACACTTTTAAGAAATAACTGCTGGCCAGTAAAAAAAAATTTTTTTTCAAGATGGCCACGGCCATTTTCTAAAATGGCTGTTTTCTTTAGTTTGAAAATACTGATTTTTCTAGAAAACTTTACTTTGAACTTCTTTTAGTAAAAACCAATTACCTGGTTTGGTGGATACCTTCCTTACATCACATATTTATTAAAAATTAATATTTGACATATTCAGTATTTGCGCATGCGCGAAAATGAAACAAAATTCTTTCAAAAACATCTGAACTATTTAACATATATTTAGTGTTTTTGGATTTCTAATGATATGAATTGGATTAATAACATTTTTCAAGGTTATGATACACATGTGCACATAACACTTTTGCGCATGTGCAAACTATTTATAGACATCAAGAGCAATTTGTATGCACTACCAAGCATTTCTCAGGTATTCGATGGGATAGGCGAAAATGTGGTTAATCCCGGAGAAACATCAATTGTAACTGCAGATCAGCCACTTTTGGAAATCCCTAATCAAATTCAGTGGGAATGGCCTGATTTGTAAGGAAAAGATAAGTGTATCGTAATGTTTGGTGGATTGCACATTGAAATGACTTGTTATTAAACTCTGGGTGATATATTGCGTGATAGGGGATGAACATTGCGTCTTACTGAAGCCAATATTGCAACACCAAGAACAGCAGATTCTTTTCATGTATTTTCAAATGTACATAGAACTAGACAGGCGTATCAGACAACCGCATGAATTTTGCTTGAATTGTTAATTTCGGATTATGAAAGCTCAATTCAGAATATATAATTATGTCATGACTCTGTGGCGTTCAATGATTTAAAAGACTGGTGTAAGAAAATAGAGTCATTTCGACCACAGTTTAATTCCTGGCGTTCAATTATGAATTAAGAACTTCTGATTTTGGTATTGTGCTCATTTCATGAGTGAGATTTCGTACTTTTCAAAAAGTCCATATAAAGCACGAAAGCGTACTGTTTTAGGTCTTGATCGTGTAAATTATGCTAGATCGTTACCGACCGTCTCCGAGATATGACTTCCATTCCCGAACATCATCCACAGGTGGCAATGGAATTTGAAAAGGAAAATTTCACTGTCCGTAAGACCAGCAAATGTCTTTTTTATAACACAATTGATCAGACACAAAAACAGAATAATGCAATAGTGAAGGGTGATGTTGGTGCCATAGGATTACCGAAGATCTCTTTTAGACAAATGGATGGTAGCTGGACCAGGAATGTATATACTAGAAGATGAATATGAAAGATCTAGTGGTTTGGGTACTGTACTGTACGACTGTTTGCTATTTGTAGTTACAATAAGATTTGACAAGTATTGGGGTACCAATCCATTGTTTTATTCATACATTAATAAGGACTTGTGGTATAATATTCTATTACATGTATTTACTGGAATTATTCCAGATTCTTTAAAAAGTTCAACAGATGGTTTTTGAAAATCGTGTTCATTTAAAATAATTCTAGCTTCCCTTTTTTGTAATTTAAGCAAACTGTCGATTAAAAATGTGTTACAGTTGCCCCATATTGAACAACAGTAGTCAAAATTTGGAAGAATGTATGCATTATAAAATAAAATTCTTGCATTATGATTTAAATATTTCTTGATCCTTTTTAGTAGAGCTAAAGGAAGAATTTACCTTAAAGTTTTTAATAAAATATTTGATATAATCAGACCAAGACAGAGTTGCGTCCACAAAAATACCGAGGACTTGTTCACGCTGACTTTCATTAATATATTGATTATTAATGAAGATATTAAAAGGTTCATTACACATGACAGAAAGTTTGTGTTTTGAACATAAACACATTTTCTTTGTTTTGGATACATTGATTAACATTTTGTTTTCATCACACCAATGAGAAATATTTTCTAACACAGTATTTAGTGTCTGGCTATACAACTTTTGTTTTTACCAGTAACAGAAATAGTACTATCATCAGCCAAAAGATCACTGTTATGATTTGGATTCTGTACACATAGGCAAAAAATTAATGAATAATAAGAATAATATGGGACCTTAAACGAACCCTTGAGGTACACCTGTTTTTACTTTTAATACACCTGAAAAAGTATTTGAAATGTATACAACCTGCTGTCTATCAGTTAGATATGAAGTAAGCCAGTGCAGTGAAGAATAAGAAAATCTGTATTTTTGTAATTTCTGGAGGAGCAGTTTATGATGAAGAACATCAAAAGCTTTACAAAGATCCAGAAATACTGCTCCTACTAATTCGCCTTCATCAATTGCTTTTAACCATTTATCTAACAAAGTTGTCATGGCAGTTTGACAGGAATGGTTCGAACGAAAACCTGATTGCAGGACATACAACAGATTATATGTAGGACATACAACAGATTATATGTGTCCGTATAGTTCATTAAATAAGTTTTAACGTGTCTCTCAAGTATTTTAGATACTAATTGTAAAAATGCAATTGGTCTGTAATTAGATACATCATTTTTTAACATTTATTTTCAAAAACTGGTATGACTTTAGCTAGTTTGAATAATGATGGATAAACTGATTTTTTAATGCTTGAATTAAAAATTTGACATAAGGGAACTGAAATAAGATGAGAAGTAATTTTTAAAAACTTTGCACTGATATTATCAAGACTGCTTTTATTACATTACAGATGCCTGTTTCCGTTCGATTCCGTTAAATACCAATTTAAGCAATAATCATAAATCGTTTTTGAGATATGGTGCGACATGTAAACCCCCCCCCCCCCTTTTTTTTTACAAAATACTCAATTTTCAATTTTGACGGGACGTATTATGGTATACAAATGTCCAGTGTCCGTCCGTCCGTCCGTCTGTCCGTCTGTCCGCTGTAAACATGTCGCACCGTAACTTGAGAACGACTTATCCAAATTTCATGAAACTTAACATAGTTGTTTCTTATGATGGTAAAATGATCTGTATACTTTTTTGTGAAAATAAGATTACAACTTTTTGAGTTACGGCACTTTGTAACTAAAACAGGGGGGTGTTTTTTTCACATGTCGCACCGTATCTCAAAAACGATTCTTGATTATGGCTTAAAACTTTAAATACTTCTTAGTTATATTAATCTTAATATCTGTATACTTTTTGGTGATGATTAAAAATTTCATTTTTGAGTTATTGAGTATTTTGTAAAAAAAAAAAGGGGGGGTTTACATGTCGCACCATATCTCAAAAACGATTTATGATTATTGCTTAAAACTTTACACACTTCTTTGTTATATTAATCTAAAGATCTGTATACTTTTTGGTGATGATTCATTTTTACATTTTCGAGTTATTGAGTTTTTTGTAAAAAAAGAGTTTTTTTTTCACATATTGCGCTGTATCTCTATTGCTTTTAAAAAACTTAACAGGCTAATGTTGCGTCGGGTTTCCAAATACATCTTGTACAATCTTCCTATTGAGCGGGAATAAGGAATGAGTCGGGATATACTAAGCATGACATCCTGTACAACCCTGTGTTATTCAAAAAAGATTTATGTTTTTTCACAAGACGACGGGCGTATCATGCGCTCATGGCGCAGCTGTTTATTTAAATATTGATCAAGTCGAAATGCTATCTAAAACACTTACCACTCATTCAAAAAAGAAGGGTCTGACTTGTTTTTATCATACTGATCATACCGATGGAAGGAGAAAGACTTTTTGTGTAACCTGTCTTTGTGTTAAATTTTTTATTATTGATCGAGTCGAAAATGCTATCTAAAACACATACCACTCATGCAAAAAGAGGTGTCAGACAATTTTTTTTTATCATACTGCTTTAATTACATTAAAGATGTCTGTTTCCGTTTTTTCCGTTAAATACCAATTCCTCAGAGCAATTGGTACTTTGCGGAACGGAACGGAACGGAAAAATAAATTTAAAAGTTTACATCAGATTCAACTTGATCACTGTCTGTAATCATCGTCGGAACGGGCTGTTGAAGGCCTCTTTTTTAAAATATAATTACCGATGGAAGGAGAAAGACGTTTTGTGTAACCTGCCTTTGTGTTAAATTTTTTATTATTGATCAAGTCGAAAATGCTATCTAAAACACATACCACTCATGCAAAAAGAGGTGTCAGACAATTTTTTTTTATCATACTGCTTTAATTACATTAAAGATGTCTATTTCCGTTTTTTCCGTTAAATACCAATTCCTCAGAGCAATTGGTACTTTGCGGAACGGAACGGAACGGAAAAATGAATTAAAAAGTTTACATCAGATTCAACTGGATCACTGTCTCTAATCATCGTCGGAACGGGCTGTTGAAGGCCCCTTTTTTAAAATATAATTACTGTGACTGCCTAGACGCAGTCCAGCTAAACCTATGTGCTAAATCGTTAGGGACTAACAAATCAAAGTCAATACTGTGAGATAGTCTTTATTCCGTTGCACATCTATATGGTGAAAAGCTACAATAAAACAAAGACAATCGATATAAAAACAGCTAATGTAACATTTCAGATAAATCAACAATAGTAGTATCAAATAATAGAAAATGTAATGTACCTCTAATGGAAACATATATTTCAAAATAAGAATTCAGTATACAAACTTCATATATTCAAAGTATCAACTTATTCGCAAAAAAGCAATTTATCTACTGTCAAGTTTACACACAGTGACATTTCTGACCATATTCCAACTGAAAACATATTATCGATTCACAATTTGCTCACAGTGATTTCGAATTCGCATGTGGTTATCAAAAATTGTTTGCATCGTCAAAAACTTATAAAAACAATTGCAGTCTATCAAAATGAATGTGTTTACACTATATATACATAAAAAAGGTAAGTATAAGTGACTTACATCGTGGCATCAGAAGGTTTGTCCAAGAGAAAATTAACGTGACCTGACGGAAGTTTATGAAAATTGTAATACAAAAATAAGTCCGGTTTCTTTCCGGAAAATAAATGAATGTGAAACATGAGACATGACAATTACCGATGGAAGGAGAAAGACTTGTTGTGTAACCTGCCTTTGTGTTAAATTTTTTATTATTGATCAAGTCGAAAATGCTATCTAAAACACATACCACTCATGCAAAAAGAGGTGTCAGACAATTTTTTTTTATCATACTGCTTTAATTACATTAAAGATGTCTGTTTCCGTTTTTTCCGTTAAATACCAATTCCTCAGAGCAATTGGTACTTTGCGGAACGGAACGGAACGGAAAAATAAATTAAAAAGTTTACATCAGATTCAACTGGATCACTGTCTCTAATCATCGTCGGAACGGGCTGTTGAAGGCCCCTTTTTTAAGATATAATTACCGATGGAAGGAGAAAGACTTTTTGTGTAACCTGCCTTTGTGTTAAATTTTTTATTATTGATCAAGTCGAAAATGCTATCTAAAACACATACCACTCATGCAAAAAGAGGTGTCAGACAATTTTTTTTATCATACTGCTTTAATTACATTAAAGATGTCTGTTTCCGTTTTTTCCGTTAAATACCAATTCCTCAGAGCAATTGGTACTTTACGGAACGGAACGGAACGGAAAAATAAATTAAAAAGTTTACATCAGATTCAACTGGATCACTGTCTCTAATCATCGTCGGAACGGGCTGTTGGGGGCCCCTTTTTTAAAATATAATTACCGATGGAAGGAGAAAGACTTTTTGTGTAACCTGCCTTTGTGTTAAATTTTTTATTATTGATCAAGTCGAAAATGCTTTCTAAAACACATACCACTCATGCAAAAAGAGGTGTCAGACAATTTTTTTTATCATACTGCTTTAATTACATTTAAGATGTCTGTTTCCGTTTTTTCCGTTAAATACCAATTCCTCAGAGCAATTGGTACTTTGCGGAACGGAACGGAACGGAAAAATAAATTAAAAAGTTTACATCAGATTCAACTGGATCACTGTCTCTAATCATCCTCGGAACGGGCTGTTGAAGGCCTCTTTTTTAAAATATAATTACCGATGGAAGGAGAAAGACTTTTTGTGTAACCTGCCTTTGTGTTAAATTTTTTATTATTGATCAAGTCGAAAATGCTACCTAAAACACATACCACTCATGCAAAAAGTGGTGTCAGACAATTTTTTTTTTATCATACTGCTTTAATTACATTAAAGATGTCTGTTTCCGTTTTTTCCGTTAAATACCAATTCCTCAGAGCAATTGGTACTTTGCGGAACGGAACGGAACGGAAAAATAAATTAAAAAGTTTAAATCAGATTCAACTGGATCACTGTCTCTAATCAAGGACGACGTGAGGTCAGTCTAGAAATCATAATGCATGACTTGCAAATGCGTTAATTTCATGATAATTTATCAGGACAATCCGACATATTCATCTACAGAATATTTCCCGATGTTATACATTATTACACATTTCACCTGTGAAGATGAGATTAAGTATACATTTGTGTTATTTGTATATGGAAAACCGTAAAACACAAAAATTTTAAAGTTTGTTTTGTTTTAAAGATTTTTCGAAATTTTGATAAATGCCCCCTTTGGATACCTTAAATGAAATTCCGTTCCGTTCCGTTCCGTTCCGTAAAGTACCAATAGCCTGAAATGCTCCGAATATAAACGGAGATAAATACTTGAACAGAATACCTGTATAGGGAAATAACCTAAAGTTTACAAACTGTGACATCGAACGTGAATGTCGTTTTGTGTCTACAGGATAATGACGATCATTGACTAACTTGTTTCGTGTTGTAATATACAATGTAAGTTACATTTAATACTTTTTAAATGATTAAAACTTTTAAGACTTAGTTCGTTAAAAATCAGTCGAAATGTCAACTAACCCACCCCATTGACTTTTCCAGGTACAATAATTATCTTCTACATCAAAGACATCTACAACAAGGTCTTCCCATAAAGATTCCTACATATATAAATCGTCGGTGACGACGGTAATGTCAGTAATTCGTCTAAACTCGACCATTTGGATACCTGATATCAGATTATGGCTAAACCTCAGACACTTAATCAAATGGAAACAATATTTTATTTACAACTCTACCTAACTGGACAAAGGAAGATAACTTCAATTCAAATGTAGTCTTAAGTTCACATTACAAAAATGATACGAAATGAGAGCAACTTTATCATTGTATGTGTTTAGAGAACGTGATAGACACACTTATTTAAATAAATGGAAATGTTTATTGTATCTTTCTTTGTGTTTAAAGATAAATATTGTACTTTGAAATTGTCTTGAATTTACATGAAATATTTGCCTCTTGATGTCAAGTAACAATTAATCAATCACGCATTCCTTATATTTTTGGACATTTGGTTTATTTCTGCTTTAAGAAATCCAGATATATGTGAAACCATTGTGACGTGAAATGCTGGGATTTGGAAAAATTAACTGAATGCAGGTTAGTAAGAGAAACAAAAAGGTCAATACATATCTAAAGATAAAAATCGAAGTTTGTGACAAGGCCAGCGTTATTATAAGGGAAAAAATACAAGTCAATGATGTTTGGTATGTAGTTTCATTAGCATATTTCATTTCCGTGGATATTACATAGTCCCTTTTTTTCAATCTAAATACTTATATAAAAGAAGGGCGAAAGACACCAGAAGGAACATGTTCGATATCATCTGTTGAATGGCAATTCCATAACGTAATAAATTATATCCTTGTCAATCGGAGGAGGATTCTATACAATTACTGTCTTTTGATGAGGTAAATGTGCGATTTTATTGTCTTTTGAAAAACTGATATTCACTAAGGCCAACGGCCGAAGTGAATATCAGTTTTTCAAAAGTCAATTAAACCACATATTTACCGACAGTAATTTTTTTATTCCATATTCCGAGAGAAATGAATGTAATGCACATATTTACCAAAACCAATTGTACATCAAACGTATTTTACCAAAATTATACACGTAAAAGCACGCGACGTTTTGCGCGGTGAATATCCCTTTTCCGCAGGTGAATATGCTTATTTATTTATAGTCACATTCATATTATAGAAAACCCTTTTTTTTATCAATATGGAATAAACTTCTTAATGGTTTTCGATGGACCGAAATTTTCGTCCATCAGTCCCATGAAATTTCCATTAAATCATTCTCTAAAACTACATACTGGAGAAGAGGCCTTGGGCGCTGTGTTCAGAATGCTTAAGTCTAGTTGTACGATTCTATCGTCCCTCGGCAACTTTATGTCAATAAATACGTTACCCATCTTAAATTCTGACTACATCCACTGTGTCTAAACCACACCGGCAAAATTTGCTCGGACTCGATGGTATCTAACACCAATAGACAAAAGAAAGGTCAGTTTCTCCTTATTTTTTAATTTTTTTTTATGATATCGAAGAATATAATTATATATACATATACAACTATTTTCTATTGTGAGATGCAATATTTTCTACAACCGTTCTATATTAACGGAGAAATAAGTCAAAATGAATGTCAAAATGACGAATTGAGTGAACCTTGCCTCGAAATTGTTTAATTTCTCGTTAAATTGTTCACATTGTACGGAAAGAAAGGTACGGGAAGATAGATATTGACACGGAGATTGCAAAATTAGTTATTATGAGCATCTCTATAATTGTATCTCTGTGTATGGAACGAAAGAAATGGGTCATGTCAAAATGGAACTGGCCGGTTTCGTCAATGTATACAACCCGGTTTCGTCATAGATTTCAAAATGCATAACCCGGTTTGGTCAAATAAAAAAAATCATAATCGCATTAAATTATAATTGACTATTTAACTGTAGCGTTCAAAAGGAGTTTGGTGGGTCGTTGGAAAACAAGTTCGTTCACCGGACAACGACTTATTATTTATATGAGTCTCAGATTCAAATAAATAATAAGCAAAAACTTGAATTTCTACTCTTATAGAACACAAGTATTTTAATTTACTTTGCATTTCGAAATTTTTTAACAGCATATTGCGATTAAAGCTCTCTAAATATGCGTTTTCTATATGAGTTATGGGAAAATATGTTGAACATGTTTAAATTTGACATTAAAGTTTACGGTCTTAATGCCCGCGTCACACTGTCCCGATTTTTATATACGATGGACACCCGAATGCGAAAATTGTAAGTTCGTACGAAGTTGGTCCCGATCTCGTTAAAATACCAAAAAGTGACCGAAGAAAGTACGATGAATATCGAAGTCTATACCATGGTGCCGAAATTATATACGATAGCAAAAGATAGACATACGAAGGTTAACCGAAGACGGGTATTTAAGCTTCATATCTCAGCCGAAGCCTACACGATGGATCACGAAGGCTACACGATAAATTACGAAGGCTACACGATGGATTACGATGATGGCGCGATGGCCATACGATGTCTAAAAGATACGAAAACAATTTCGACAACATATCGTTTCTGTACAAGTCTGCCATGCATGGCGGGAAATCGATCTTTTTGTCTAATTCTTATAAAACTTAGTTTATTATCCCCTCGCCTATTACATGTACGTTGCGTGTATATAAAATTGTTATTGACACTCTAGACCCAAAATGCTCAAAACTTGGTATGGTGTTACTCGTTAAGAATATCTTAAGCGCTATTGACTTTAAAGTGCAAAGGTCGAGGTCACAGTGGCAGTTGTAATACAGGGCAATATCACCCTTGTGTACACTCTAAAACCAATATGCTTCAAAAGATTTTAACCACATTTGGTATATGGTCAAGGTCATGCAGATGGACTTGTTTTTTCTCCTTGAAATAGCATAATACACAGGAATTGGTTGCTCATTTTTTTACCTGCTGGTTCTAAAGACAATATTAAAGGTATTTCCAGTTACTGAATGTTTTGGTTGATTTCTAGAAAAATAGTTTATGTATCAAATATGCATATTCAATTTACCATTTTCTGCATGTGTATATACAAATATAGTTTTCTATGGTCGGGTTGTTGTCTCTTTGGCACATTCCCCATTTCCATTCTCAATTTTATGTCCATATTTGTCCCCAATATGTTACATACGAGGGGATGCCACGCTCGGCATTGCCTTGTTTGAACTGTAAAATGTGTGCACTAGTCTGAATAATCACCCATAATTATGCCCATGTTTCCTGATCTATCTTAAAGGTAAGGTAATGGGTTCGTTGATCCCTTTTATTCAAAAAGAGCTCTTTCCAGGAGAATATCATAATAATATAGACAAAAGGAAGGATGTGGGGAAAGCAACAAATGCGGCAAAATATGACATATAGAAAACAAAATGGTTATGGAGTAAATATTCGTGTGACAACAACTCAGACGATACATAAAAAAATCAGAATAATGAAGAAAAAGTTGGTTTCCCTATATACGTGTACCTGCAGTGTTGGTGTACGAGGCGCGTTTATGATTTTCATTATGTTACTTGATATGGAAAATTGACAAAAAATAATATTTTATTTGTAAAAGTAAATCCTGAGCCTGTAATAGCTGCTCTTCTTGTTCCATTTGAATTAATAGAAACAACGCTGTTGCCTTTCTTGTTCTCATAGAATTATATGATATGAGCTCCATGTTTTGTGAACGTCTTTCTTAACTGTCATATTAGACTGACCAGTGCATATCGCGCATGGCACTTTAAATGTATTTTAACGCAAAAATTAACTTACATTTAGCTGGATTTATTGCCGTCGTAGTTCCATCTTGTCGCCTTCGTACTTTTATTCGATGGCAACACGACGGGATTACGAGGTCTTCACGAAGTCGTGTTGCCATCGTTAGACCTTCGGATATCTTCGTGATTCATTCGTGTAGACATCGTAATGTCAAAACTGCCCGATGGAAACGATGGAAACACGAATGCAATACGATGTGCAAAGATGCATTCCCGGTGACATTACGATAGTGAGGATGGTGATACGAACTCAATACGAACCCTCAACATCGGACGCACCTTCGGGGATTTTTTAACATGTTAAAAAATTTAGAACCCTTCCCGAAGTTGTCCCCGAAGGCTAGAAAAAGTGGCCGATGGTTTTACGATGGTTAAAGATGGCACTACGAATAGCCCGATCTGGATACGATCAGTCCCGATTTTGAAAATTTCCATTATCGTGTTGCCATCGGCGTAAAAATCGGGACAGTGTGACGCGGGCATAAACACGAAACACACAATTGATATGTGATTTTCTCGCACAAAAGGATGGACACCTTTATAAGTAATCTAATTATTCTATGTGTGTTATCTTTTCTACAATCGTTAAAAATAAATCTTCTTAAGGATAAACGTTGATAATAAGACAACTGTATATGCATGCATAATCGACATAGAAAATGAATATAGGATTACAACTACCATGCATTAAAATAATTTTTTTATCCCTTATTGTAACTATACTGCTATGTAAAAATCAGTATAAAAGTCTCAGGTCATCGACAAAATTCAATAATAATTATTTTGTTAACATTACTAAAAAAAAAACGAGTCTGTACTGTCGCCGTTGTGTTATGATGATCGTACACTGACGTTGGTCAATATATTTTGACAATATATACGGACAGACGGATTCAGTTTATTTCAAAGTGGACGTAATTCGAACAACTTTTACATACCGCCGAGCGTAGCGAATCGAACAATATTTTGATTATTTTTTGCTTTACAAATTCGTTAAATACAGGAATCAATATAGTTTTGGCAACCAAAGGTGGGGTCGGGGCGTGCAACCTATACGTCATCTAGATTCGCCACTTATCTTATAAAGTGTATACCGAATTAAAATATTGTAAGAAATGAGAAAACAGGGACACCCGGGAAATCGGATTATGTGAGTTGGATTATGTTTATTATAATAAATGCCGAATATCAAGTTCTTTTTATTGATTTCTATACATTTTTTTCAAATATATATAAAAGTTATAAAGCAAAAATGAGTAAGGAAGACAAATATACAAATAAATCGACTTGGCTGATATCCTAATAAAACTTATTGACCTTTAATTACGAGTTTTTTTTCATTTCTTTGCGTTTTTACACGCCCGTCCCAATTTTGACAGGACGTATTATTGTATACACCCGTCTGTCCGTCCGTCCTTCCATCCGTCCGTTCCTCCATCTATCAGTCATTCGGTCCGTCCGTCTGTCCGTCCGTCTGTCCGTCTATCTATCCGTCTGTCCAGCATAAACATGTCGCACCGTAACTTCAGGACAGCTTATCTTATTTTCTTAAAATTTAACATAGTTATTTCTTATAATGTTCAAACGATCTGTAAACCTTTTAGTGAAAATCAAATTAAATCTTTTTGAGTTACAGAAAATGTAAGTGAAACAGAAATATGGGTTTTTTTAACATGTCGCGCCATATCTCAAAAACTATTTATATTCCATTTAAAATTAGTTTGAAGTTAAGTGAAATAAGGGATACGCCTTTCATTAGGAACATGTGTATTATCATAATTAACTATGTCCAAAAGTGCCCTTTTAAAATAGATTTTAACACGCCAAGTTTACTTTACAATAAATATATATTTAAATTCTCGAAAGACAATGTTCAGATCCGTGCCAAAGTTTCTTTTCATAAATTGTTTGTTCAAAAAAAACAAAAAAAACAACCGGGTGATATATATAGACGAAACCGGGTGATTGTGTAGTAACAACATTGACGAAACCGGTTTATTTTAATTTGACATGACCCTTTTCTTTCGTTCCATACACAGAAATACAATTATTGAGATGCTCATAATAACTAATTTTGCAATCTCCGTGTCAATATCTATCTTCCCGTACCTTTCTTTCCGTACAATGTGAACAATTTAACGAGAAACTAAACAATTTCGAGGCAAGGTTCACTCAATTCGTCATTTTGACATGTGTTTTGACTTATTTCTCCGTTAAGATAGAACGATTGTAGAAAATATTGCATCTCACAATAGAAAATAGTTGTATATGTATATATATATTCTTCGATATCATAAAAACAAAACAAAAAATAAGGAGAAACCTACCTTTCTTTTGTCTATTGGTGTTCCGTCATTGTGCCGGATGTTAGATACCATCGAGTCCGAGCAAATTTTGCCGGTGTGGTTTAGACACAGTGACATCCATCTTCGCAAGTCTGACAGGCGGAAATGCCAAAATAAAAAATATCATCCAATCAGAATAAGGAAGGACCTTTGCCAATATAACCCCGCCTTTATACGATCTATTTAATTTCAACCTGCACATCCAGACCACTATTGTTTATTAATCATTGTTTTTTCAAATTGTTGTTATAATATTGTACTTTATAAGTATTCAACTTCGTAATTTTTTTAATTATTTTATTATGGAGTTTAATGCTTCCAGTCCTTTTGAGGACATTACAGGTAATGATGTATTGTTACAAAAGGAGTTGGTCCTCAGGGTGCTACATCTAATCTGTCAGTTTCTACCCCTACTGTAGCAGTGTCATAGGTCTAATAGTTGTAGTAGTGTAGCTGTTCTTGCTGCTCTGTTTACATCTTCTGTTAAGCATCAGTTATTGTGCTGGTCCACTGGTTCTACAAGTACGACATAACCTTCTGTCCTATTTTGAGGGCAAGATTCTTCATCCCAATCCAGTGAAGGTACATCTGTTCGCTTGGCTTCTCTCAGGGATAGCTTCAAAGAGAGATGGTTTTCTGAATGCAAAGCCAGACATCTCTCCCGAGCAGTTAGAGATTCAACTCGCATCGTCTCTGATGCAAGGTTGCAATCTTCAGTAGTCGGTGTAGTCTAAATTTCTGCACAGCAACTTGCAGACTTTCTGATCCACTTTTTTTAAGAGAAAGATGTATCTCCTTCTACTATTAAAGTCTATATATCAGATATTTCTAGGACGATTTTACTGGTAATAATAAATTCATATTTCTTTTAGTGAGCCTACTGGTCCTAACACCATCGCAGGCAAAGTACTAAAACAAAACTTCGAAATATGAACAGATATCCTCACTTTTATATTTACAAGATCACTACAAACAGGCAAATTACCATCTGACTGGAACCACGCAAACGTCACACCTGTATTCAAAAAAAGGGATAAACACAACCTAGGCAACTGTAGGCCTATATCCTTAACATGCATAGCTTGCAAATTACTCGAACATATATTTGCAAGCAACATGATGAATCACCTAGAAACAAACTACACTCTGTATAAATTGCAACATGGATTTAGGGCAAAACGATCATGTGAATCCTAAGTCACCTTACTGATACACGAATTATTCCAAAACAACGACAAGAACATACAAAATGAAAAACTTTGGCATATCAGATTAAATCACTAACTGGGTAGAATCCATTCTTTCAAACAGAACTCAAACAGTACTTTTAGAAAACATGTCATCTTCAAAAATACCAGTCATCAGGTGTACCACATGGTACAGTGCTAGGACCAATACTATTCGTAATCCACATAAATGACCTCCCAGATAACATCCAACATAACAAAATCAGACTAATTGCAGATAACAGTATAATCTACCGACAAATTAAAACTCAAAACGACTGCCTCAAGCTTCAAGAAGACCTAGAAGCTGCCATACATTGGCAAAAAGATTGGCTTATGTCTTTCCAACCAGACAAGTGTAATATCATAAAATTGAGAATGGAAATGGAGAATGTGTCAAAGAGACAACAACCCGACCAAATAAAAAACAACAGCAGAGGGTCACCAACAGGTCTTCAATTTAGCGAGAAATTCCCGCACCCGGAGGCGTCCCTCAGCTGGCCCCTAAACAATTATATACTAGTCCAGTGATAATGAACGCCATGCTAATTTCCAAATTGTACACAAGAAACTAAAATTAAAATAATACAAGACTAACAAAGGCCAGAGGCTCCTGACTTGGGACAGGCGCAAAAATGCGGCGGGGTTAAACATGTTTGTGAGATCTCAACCCTCCCCCTATACCTCTAACCAATGTAGAAAAGTAAATGAATATAACAACCATAAGAAATCCCATCCACTTTTATTACATCATGTATGGACACATCTTTTAATCTCTAAAACATGCAAAATACTTAGGTCTCACCATCTTAGCAGACTTAAAATGGAACACCAACATCCAACAAACCGCTGCAAAAGCAAATAAATCCTTAGGTTTCATCAGAAGAAACCTTAAAGTCCAAACACAAACAATTAAAGAAAGAGCGTACCAAACACAAATAAGACCAAAGTTAGAACACTGCTGTACTGTATGGGATCCATTTACAAACGAAAATATAAAGACACTAGAAACAGTACAGGGACGAACGGCAAGGTACGTGTGCAATAGACATCACAACACCAGTAGTGTGACTGAGATGCTAGACACCCTGAAATGGCAAATCTTACAAGAACGCCGACTACGAACAAGGCTTATAATATTCCACAAAATGAAAATATAGCCATTCCATCGCATAATGTAATCACTACCCTGAGTGATTAGTGGATTATAACAGGGAACATCAGGAGGAGCTTGGACTCCTGAATGATATTGTAACAAGCCAATATTTGAAATAAATATTTGTTTATGTTGTTAAAAAAAATGCAATAAAGGCAGATATAAATTTTCTTTTTTCTGTCAAACCATCAAAGACTGGAACAAACTATCATCTGAAATTACTACAAGCACTACTACAAAAAACAAGAAATAGTGCACTCACGCACGCACGATGTGCTCCTTGATACTTACTCTCATCTTAAATAAACAGATACTCTTGTTTTTATCTTATACCAAAAAATAAAAATAAAAAATAAAATATTTAAAACCAAATAAAAATTGTGACCTTGACCTCATTTTCATTGTTCAGTGGTCAAAGTTAAGTTTTTGAGTTTTGGTCTTTTTATCTAATACTATATGCCATAGGTCAACTATATTTGGTGTATGGAAATATTTTATGATCTTTATGTCAGTCGCACAGGTTTTATTTGACCGTGACCTCATTTTCACGGTTCATTGCACAGTGTTAAGTTTTTGTGTTTTGGTCTATTTTTCTTAAACTATAAGTAATAGGTCAACTATATATGTTGTATAGAAGCATTGTTAGCTGTACATGTCTGCCTGGCATGGTTCATCTGACCTTGACCTCATTTTCAAGGTTCATTGGTCTATGTTTAGTTATCTTGGTTAATGTTAAGTTTATGTGACAGCTGATATAAAGCTTAGTTTTATACTAAGGACTATCAACATAATATCAATGATTAGTATAGAAGGCGAGACATTTCAGCGTGTGCACTCTTGTTTTATATTAATGTAATTTAACAGACAACAAACTTATGATTTGTTTGAAAATGATAAAAAAAATATGTAAGCTTTAATTTAAGTGGCTGAAAGACCATAGCAACCAAAAAAAGCCCTAGCAACCTGTCTGAAATTGCTGAATTAATTTAGAATCAGCATCAAATACATGGTTTTCTAGGTATTGGATACATATAAATAATGGAGTTTGAATAATATACTCAACAGTTAGATAGTTAATTTACACTTGATCTGCTTTTGGTTACCATTGGAACAAAAAAGTTCAGATTTGATACAAACTATTATGTACCTTATAATATCTGTTTTGCAGCCCTGTAAATGGACTTCTTTCAACCATAATCAACAAAAATCATATTTCTCTATATTTACAACTCATATATCTCTTGATTTCATGAAAGGTCATTTGTTTATTGTAATAACAAAGTATGGCATAGAAATTTTAGATGGAGAGACAAGGTTAATGTTGTAGGACTGCTGAGTTTGGTGCATGGTTTCCTCAAAAATTTGTATTGCTGGATTTTTCTCAATATCTCAAAACTCAAATTTTATTTTGGTCTAGAATCGTAAAAGTGAACGGTGCGTCTAAACACTGCTAAGGACTCCTTGGTGCACTAAAGACCTATACAATGCCACTAAGGACTAGTAGGAGTGCTGTTATATATATTATTTTTACATATTATGGTAAAGATAGATATTTAATGCAAAAAATTCAAATTTTATAGAAAAATGATCATAAATAAATAAGATATTCCACATTATTTAAACGGTTTATTCCTCCTATTCCCACTTTTTTATAAATCTGGTAAGAAAAGTTAAAATTGCATGCGGGAATAGGAAGAAAACTTATGCAAACAAAGGATTATACTTAATCAACTTTTAATTGGCCAATGTTTTTTTGGATAGGAAATAGGTTATTTTTGTATATGTTTGAATTTTGAGTTTTTAATTCAAATAAAAATGAAAGAAATGGAATCAAATTGAGAATGGAAATTCTGAATATCAATAAGTGAAAGAGACAAAAACGTGACCATATAGCATAAAACAATCGAAATAAAGAAATGTAGCAAATTATCTAATATTTCTTTTATAACACAAATTCAAAAGTAAAGTCACGCAAGCATTATAATATATAAGAGAACTACGGCACAACAGAAGCACAACATTAAAATGTAACACACACATAAACGAACTATAATATAACAATGGCCATTTGCGCCTGAAGTTCATACGGAAATCATGTTGTCAAGCAAGCAATTCAGAAAAAAATATAATTTTCTTGTTATTTGGACAAATTAAAGAATTTTCCTCAAAAAAGTATATGTACATGTACATTAGTTGAAGAATTAAAACTAGCCATTAAGTTATAAGATACATATACAATCTTTTTTGTTAAGTTGAAGTTTCAAATTACTTTAAGTCTATAGTCGTGTGTTCGTTATAAGTCGCTAAAACAAGATTTCCGGTGAGTGAAATAGCCAAAGTATTTGTCAAATCTTCGAGTACATATAAACTCTTGTTTATTTTAATTATTTTGAAAACAAAACAATAACAATTTTGTCTCCTGAATAGCCATGATGAAAAACTATATTTTTTTTATAATTGAATCTTGCATTATTAGTAGTTGGATTGCTAAGTTGCCTTCTCTCTAGTGTAATCAGAGGTTTGTTCACCTCAATGGCGAAATATAGCAATATTTGAAATTCAGTATTTTACAACTTATTCCCCGATTACAAACTTTAAACCGACTGTACTTCTGTCTATCTGTCCATGCATCCTTCCGTCTGGTCTGGTTGGCACTCTTACATGTACAAGTCTTGCCAGACTGCGATTTATATTAATCTTTTATCATAGATTTTTATAATCCATGTCATGGAAGAGTTCGTAAATTCAATCATCTAAATTATTAAGAGTTTTGACCCTTTGGAAATATTAAAATTATTCGTAAGCACTATCGTGTGAACAATTCCTGCCAGATCTTTGTGAAAAATATGTTATAGGTTCATATCAGCAATGTCGGAGACAGTCAATCTTTTTTTCGAATGTGTTATGTGCCTTAGAAATATAAACTTTATACCAGATTTGTATTACCTTGAGCAACATGATGGGTTCCACATGTGGAGCAGTACCTGCTTACCCTTCCTGGACACTTGAGATCACTTCCAGTCTTTTGTGGGGTTCGTGTTACTGAACCTTGAGTTTTCTACGTGTGCCTTGTGTGCAGTTATTTGACTGATATGCTTCTAGCCATGGCGTTGTCAGTTTATTTTCAATTTATGAGTTTGACTGTCCTTTGGGTATCTTTCAATCCTCTTCTATATAAAAATGTGCATTATAAATGCTAACACTATACATGTTTTGTCAGATTTTTATCAAATTAATATTAAATATTGATAACAGAAATTTCTCTGACAACATCAAAATTAAGTGCTGATCAATTTTGTTAAATGAGGTATGCTCCTCTTTTTCTACGATAATTCAAAATAAATATTAAAGAACAAAAAACAAACAAACAAATGTGCAACATTGAGGACATTGGGGCTCTGTTCTTTTGTTTATTTTGAATAACTTTAAAGAAAATATTTTCAGATGTTCTCCAAGTTCAGAAACAGACCTCAGTAAAATTATGAAAAGCGCAGCTATGAACATACAGATCCAAATATGCATTAATTGCTGTGATGAACTTTGTCTGAGGAAATAAAAACAGAACTCTGTAGAAAAGATAGATAATCTGCTAAATTATTAAAACCTTTCATCATGGCATCTGGACTTACACAAGAGGAAGAAAACTATGTGCGGATGAGCTTGCTACTAACAGGAATATCTCCTCGTGCAGCACGAGCTTTGTTTGATCAGGAATTTGCTCCATTATGCTTGAATGCCACAATAACGAAAGAGTACAATAAACTAAGAGACCTTCAGTCGAAGCGAATAGTTAACCAGCCGCAATGGAACTTGCTGTTCCCAAGACGTCCGGGTAAGAAACATTGGCCTAGCTTTGTTAACATAAAAAGGCACATGTCTACAAAGAGTGAAACCAAATAACAAAATTAGTTGTGTAATATTTTCTTCTCATATATTTCATGATGGTATAATACTAAACACCTAACGGGAGGGATTGTGCCTGATATTCATATGATGAAAACATAATCCATCAACCAGTTTAATTGAGGTCTGGAGCTGGCATTTCAGGAGTCCTTTGTTTATTAATGTATCATTTTTAAGTTTTTTTTTGTTTTTTTTTTTATCTATTCTGACATCAGACTCGGACTTCTTTTAAACTGCGTATTGTTGTGTGTTTCTTTTTTCTACATTTGCTAGAGGTAAAGGGGGATGATTGATCTCACTAAACTCTTTGTTAGAGTTGTCTGATTATTGATTTTAGTTCATTTATGTATTGTAGAGTTTAGCATGACGTTCATAATCACTGAACTAGTACACATTATTGTTAAGTTGCCAACTGAAGCACGTTTCCGGGTGCAGGATTGTCACGCTCTGTTGAAGATCAATATGGTTGACTGCGGCTATTGTCTGCTCTTTGGTCGGGTTGTTGTCTCTTTGATATATTCCCCGTTTTCATTCTCAATGTTATTGCGTTTCCAGTTGTGCAACCTAATAAGTAATTTAAAATCTCTTCCTAATGCCCGCGTCACACTGTCCCGATTTTTATATACGATGGACACCCGAATGCGAAAATTGTAAGTTCGTACGAAGTTGGTCCCGATCTCGTTAAAATACCAAAAAGTGACCGAAGAAAGTACGATGAATATCGAAGTCTATACGATGGTGCCGAAATTATATACGATAGCAAAAGATAGACATACGAAGGTTAATCGAAGACGGGTATTTAAGCTTCATATCTCAGCCGAAGCCTACACGATGGATCACGAAGGCTACACGATAAATTACGAAGGCTACACGATGGATTACGATGATGGCGCGATGGCCATACGATGTCTAAAAGATACGAAAACAATTTCGACAACATATCGTTTCTGTACAAGTCTGTCATGCATGGCGGGAAATCGATCTTTTTGTCTAATTCTTATAAAACTTAGTTTATTATCCCCTCGCCTATTACATGTACGTTGCGTGTATATAAAATTGTTATTGACACTCTAGACCCAAAATGCTCAAAACTTGGTATGGTGTTACTCGTTAAGAATATCTTAAGCGCTGTTGACTTTAAAGTGCAAAGGTCGAGGTCACAGTGGCAGTTGTAATACAGGGCAATATCACCCTTGTGTACACTCTAAAACCAATATGCTTCAAAAGATTTTAACCACATTTGGTATATGGTCAAGGTCATGCAGATGGACTTGTTTTTTCTCCTTGAAATAGCATAATACACAGGAATTGGTTGCTCATTTTTTTACCTGCTGGTTCTAAAGACAATATTAAAGGTATTTCCAGTTACTGAATGTTTTGGTTGATTTCTAGAAAAATAGTTTATGTATCAAATATGCATATTCAATTTACCATTTTCTGCATGTGTATATACAAATATAGTTTTCTATGGTCGGGTTGTTGTCTCTTTGGCACATTCCCCATTTCCATTCTCAATTTTATGTCCATATTTGTCCCCAATATGTTACATACGAGGGGATGCCACGCTCGGCATTGCCTTGTTTGAACTGTAAAATGTGTGCACTAGTCTGAATAATCACCCATAATTATGCCCATGTTTACTGATCTATCTTAAAGGTAAGGTAATGGGTTCGTTGATCCCTTTTATTCAAAAAGAGCTCTTTCCAGGAGAATATCATAATAATATAGACAAAAGGAAGGATGTGGGGAAAGCAACAAATGCGGCAAAATATGACATATAGAAAACAAAATGGTTATGGAGTAAATATTCGTGTGACAACAACTCAGACGATACATAAAAAAATCAGAATAATGAAGAAAAAGTTGGTTTCCCTATATACGTGTACCTGCAGTGTTGGTGTACGAGGCGCGTTTATGATTTTCATTATGTTACTTGATATGGAAAATTGACAAAAAATAATATTTTATTTGTAAAAGTAAATCCTGAGCCTGTAATAGCTGCTCTTCTTGTTCCATTTGAATTAATAGAAACAACGCTGTTGCCTTTCTTGTTCTCATAGAATCATATGATATGAGCTCCATGTTTTGTGAACGTCTTTCTTAACTGTCATATTAGACTGACCAGTGCATATCGCGCATGGCACTTTTAATGTATTTTAACGCAAAAATTAACTTACATTTAGCTGGATTTATTGCCGTCGTAGTTCCATCTTGTCGCCTTCGTACTTTTATTCGATGGCAACACGACGGGATTACGAGGTCTTCACGAAGTCGTGTTGCCATCGTTAGACCTTCGGATATCTTCGTGATTCATTCGTGTAGACATCGTAATGTCAAAACTGCCCGATGGAAACGATGGAAACACGAATGCAATACGATGTGCAAAGATGCATTCCCGGTGACATTACGATAGTGAGGATGGTGATACGAACTCAATACGAACCCTCAACATCGGACGCACCTTCGGGGATTTTTTAACATGTTAAAAAATTTAGAACCCTTCCCGAAGTTGTCCCCGAAGGCTAGAAAAAGTGGCCGATGGTTCTACGATGGTTAAAGATGGCACTACGAATAGCCCGATCTGGATACGATCAGTCCCGATTTTGAAAATTTCCATTATCGTGTTGCCATCGGCGTAAAAATCGGGACAGTGTGACGCGGGCATTAAGGTAGCACAATACAAAGATTTGTTTACTTCCAATCACTAACCTTTGAAATGCTGTAACTTTCTTATGAATGCATAGAAAATAATAAAAGAGGTATATATAGATAGATAAAATATTTATCTTTTAAATGAATGCAATATTTTTATTATGTAATCATTATGTAATCAATTATTATGTAATTAGTGGCAAAATCTGGGTAAGTTCACTTGAATGAATTTAGCTCTATCATCTCTTTAACTATACAGAAAATTTTAACAAAATCTTAATCAACACATTTTGGGCTTCAAAAGAGTGTCTCAGATTGTCTCTATGGTATTCCATTCTCTCATAAACCTCTAATTAGTGTAAACATCCTAACCACATAAAAGAAGATAATGATTAATTAGGTGTAAAATTTGTTCTATACAATCTATCTAAAATCTGAGACACCCTTTTGCAGATAATGGCCATAGGAACAACATATAATAAAATCAACCCTCTAGGGACACCTATGCAGAAGCTAATTTCATTTGAAAGTGGAAATTTGGTGAAAAATATTTTAGACACGGTTAACATTATAATTGGTTACATAATTGTTGCATAATACTAATGTTGCATTTATTTGAAAGAGTAATCTGTAAGCTATCCAAAACTACCACTTTTATAAATTTTCAAGCTTTATTAAGAAAGTTACAGCATTTTAAAACTTGGGAGTTAGAGTTATAAAATCTTTGTATTGTGCTACATTAATGTAGCAATATACAGTTTGGAGGTGGGTTGCGCATCTTGGCCACCGTGAATTGTTTAGTTCTACTTCTATATGAAAGTTATTGTGCAATAAAATTGATTGTTAGATTGCTTGAAAATGATATAGACTTTGAAGTATGTTTATTTAAACATCAAGATTAATTTTGCATGTTACAGACTATTTCTGTTTGACAGTCCATATTTTCACATCTGGTCCATAAATAGTTGTAGTGTCGTAACGTCAAAGTTTTCCAGGAAAATCACCGATTGGAGGATTATGTATGCTTGAGGCATAACAGATAGATCATATGGCAAAATTTGGGGTCATTTGCTTATATGCATAGCGGCCATTTTGCCTTATCATGACGACAGTAATTACAATAGGATTATATAAGCCTCTTAAATAAAAATGCCAATATGCCAATACATATGTCGGTCGAATGAACAATTTTTTCGCATATAGGTGAATTGTACAGGTTTTTAGGCTTCTGTCCGTGTACAAATGGAAATTGTCTACTCTGAAATCTTTCGGCCTTTTAAGTTTAAAAATCGGAAGCGTAACCATAGTAGTATTGCTATATACAATCTTATCAAATGACGGAAAATTGTAAAATAGCAAGATTCAAAACAGAAATACATATGCAAGAAGATATTGTTCATGATTTGTTCGCATATAGGGAAACACCTTGTAGGTTAAATTTTAAAGTTAAATAACTCTTACCTGCTTTCTTAAGTTTTCGGCCAAATTCTTTTAAAAACATGATGATTTCAACCTTCCCATTTCGTAAAAAGTCAAATTTTAAGCATTTTCCCTTAGAATTAAACAATTTAGTTTGTAAACATCCGCCAAAAGGAAATTTTCAAATATACATTAGTTTTAGATACATGATGAAAAAAGGTCTGGATTATCCGCAAATCTAAAATAAATTATATATTCAATCTTAAGCTAAGAGAAGTATTTTGATCAAAAGGGGCAAAGTCACGTGGTGCAAATCATTTAAATAAAGTACCTTTGATTTTACCGGATGTTGTTTAAAAACACAATGCAAGCAGGCACACACACAATTTGTTCCCATTTTTAGGGAACATGTAACTGAATTAAAAACTATTGTTGTTGTTGCCTGTAAATAAATATTAATGTGTATGCCTCCCTGTGGTAATGGAGCCATTTCGTTTTCTTGTCTCTGACTCTATTGTCACCGAAAGACCTAACTCATAGTTATACTGTACAGTCTTTATTATCAAACAAACAATAAAGAACTTCAACACATAAAATATATCCGTCATAATAATGCTGTGATGGATCCAGGAATTTGTCAGAGGGTGGTCACCTAGGGAACCCTGAAACAATCTGTTCTTTACTGTGTATTTCTTTACGGAAATTTTTTTAATTTGATTCATTGTCTTCACTAATCAATGAGCTTTTTTATGTCCCACCTACGATAGAAGAGGGGCATTATGTTTTCTGGTCTGTGCGTCCGTCTGTTCGTTCGTCCGTCTTTCCGTGCTTCCGTCCGTCTGTCCCGTTTCAGGTTAACATTTTTGGTTAATGTAATTTTGATGAAGTTGAAGTCCAATCAACTTCAAACTTAGTACACATGTTTCCTATGATGTGATATTTCTTATTTTAATGCTTATAAGATTTTTGATCCCATATTCACGGTCCACTGAACATAGAAAATGAAAGTGGAAGTTTCAGGTTTAGGTTTTTGGTCAAGGTAATTTTGAGGAAGTTGAAGTCTAATCAACTTGAAACTTATTACACATGTTCCTTATGCTATTCCACTTTCACGGTCCACTAAACATAGAAAATGATAATGAGAGTGGGGCATCCGTGTACTATGAACACATTCTTGTTTTATCTTGCATACATCATTTTATTTTAGATGTACCAGATTCTAAAACATTTGACGTAACACTGATTATAACTTTAATTAGACACCTGACTGATCTGACCCCTCCTCGTGGTGGGTATGACCAGTTACCATCTGATAATGAAACGACACCAACCTCAGATTTAGCCAGGATAAAATATTACAGAAACATCTTGGCTCACCTGGATGAAGGGAAAATAAACAATACTACATTCAAAACTATGTTCACCACAGCATGGAACGATATAACTGGTGTAAGTTCATTTTAAATTAAGTATTCTGTACTTGCCATATACGTTGGACATGTACTGGTTGTAATATTTTGAATTTTTTAAGATTCCATCTTTCCAGCTCACCTGACCAATAGGTTTTTTTCTCATCACTTGACATCCATCGTCAGTCGTCCACCGTCGTGATATCACATTACAAAATTTGTTTCCTTTGAAACTAATTTGTCAAATCCAACAAAACTTAACCTTAAACATTGTTAGAGTATGAAGTTTTAAAAATGTATCCGATGCCCCCAACCTGCCCAACCAGCATGACTGACATGGCCTTGGTAAAATGCAAGTTTTGTCTGTTATATTGAGAACCCCTATGATAAAGAAAATTTTGACCGGGGAAGAAATGTCCAGAATGTTGAGAAACTGTTGTTCATTAACATCAAAACTGTCAGGTGACTTCGTCTAGGAGTTATCGTGCCCTTAAATATCATATTTCACTTTTTATTTCATTTTTGCTCATTATTTTGAAAACGTGTATAGATAGAGGAAAACTTTATTTTGGAAAAACGATCAAAAAGACAAGATTTACAAATAAGTCAACGTGGCTTAAATTGTCAGACGACTCCTTATTGGAGTTATTGTCCTTTATTATGAATTTTACCTTCTTTTTTTTTTGGCATTGATGATTATTATCTTACGAAACTCTTTTCCTCTGAAACTTAAGGTTCATCATAACAAACGGACAAATATGGCTGTATTTACATGTCAAAAATTACTCTGAGTACATACTTTACCGTGAAGTTTGATAAGTTTTAATGCCTGACATCCACTAGATATAATAAAGTTACATGCATTTTGTGTTTCAGAAAGATAAAATCTCTTTTGGATTTTGATGGGCATTTATTTTTCCTTCATGCAAAAGGTGTGAAAATTAACTAAGTTGCGGTACAACTATGAGATGCTCCGTCAGGTAAAAAACCAGTTTGTATTGTTTTGATTGTCCTTAATTGACATGGACAAGAGTTATCTTCACAACTATAGGTGAGTTAAAGAGTTTATCTGAGTCAGTGAGTGGACAGTATCAAAGTAATTCAGGTGTTTGTTTATTTTCACACCTTCTGCAGAAAGGAAAAAAAATGCCCATCAAAAACTAAGAAAGATTTTATCTTTCTTAAACACAAAATGCATTTAACTATTATATATCTAGTGAAATTCAATGCTAGGCATTAAAACTTTCCAAACAGCACAGGGAAGTCTGTACACAGAGTAGTTTTTGGGGTGAAAATACGGCCATATTTGTTCATTTGTTATGATGAACATTAAAGTCATAAGAAACGAGTGACCGGTGAAAAATAGTGTTCTGCCAATTCTTGAACCAATGCATACAAACATATAAACTTAGTCTTCTGTTCAAGAATTTTTCATTTTTTTCGCATAAAAGCGTTTATACTGCACTCGTTCTATTTGAGCAGTCAAACTGCGTTGACCGTTTATTTCTATGTCATATACAGTCACTGACATGATATCACTTTTCCTCATGAATATTTAAATAGAAATAGTCGAAACTATCTTTAATTATTCATACGACCTCTTCAACCTGTTCTTGTTTCCAATGTAAACAACGATGCGTTTAACCACTCAAACTTGTTTCTTCTATAATTTTTGTAAAAAATATATTTCACTTGTTAATATTTTTTGTTTGCAACCTATAAATCATTATGTTTTATGTTTATTGTTGATATTTTAGTCTATAAACAAATGAATTTCGTTCACCACTGTTTTCAACAGGTAATGATGTACATTTCATCGTGCTGTATATTTCTCCGCCTGTGTGATATGAGGCCTTTTTAAAGGGTGATTTCCCCCAATATTTAAATCAAATAAATAATATTAACACAATGAACAACAATTGAAAATGTTTTTTAGATTGCAGTATAAAGACAATAATAGTGCATTGACTTGACATATCAACGATATAAGGATTCGGCCCGAAACGGGGAAAGTGCTCGGCACAGCCTCGCATTTCCCCGTTTCTAAGCCTCATCCTTATATCGTTGATATGTCAAGTCAATGCACTATTATTGTCTATAATCGTCAATTTTTTTTCAATCGGTCAGTGTTGTTGTGAAAATATGGCAGGTAATTTTAAAAAGTTCGTGTTTTGAAGCCGAAGTTTAACGATTGTCACCTGTTTGTCAACTGTTTGTCAACAATCAACAAAAAATCAACAATAAAGCATGGAAATTAAGCACGTGTTTTTAAAACATGTAAATTCAGATAATAGTTTATTTTAAGGACATCCATGCGTATTGCGGTCACTGGCTTTTTACCAGATGGGTCACACTGAGGTCACTTTGCATACGGAAAATATGTCGGGGGGAATTGCTTCCTGTAAAGTAAAGTTCTTCTTGGTGTGAATAAATTAAAGAATTTTCTTCAGAAAAAAGTCTATGTACATAAGTTTCATAATGAAAACTATCCATTGAGTTATAAAAAAAACATATGCATTTTTTTTTTTAATTTGAGGTTTCTTATGACTTTAAAGAAGTTATTGAACTCAAATGTTTTACCCTTTTTTGCCTTTTTGTGTAATATCTTAAAAACTATAAAAGATAGATAGAAACTGTATGATCAACACAAATAAGTCAACATGACGTTAATCTATAATGATGATTTTTTTCTAAAAAGTGTCCATTACAGTTTACCAAAAAGAAATAAGGAAGTGTTGTCTAATTGTATATAAGACATCTATATACAAATTTTTCCTAAGCTATTGATTATGCTTCATTGAAATAACACATCTTAGCTGAATACGATCTATAAAATTAAGACACAATTCAACCACGTATCTTTCATATCCCTTGCAGTACTTCAATAGAGACCTTCAAATATTAGCAGACTGTTTTCTGTACATTTCTAGGCTATCAGCAGATTAGGTGGACATTTGATAAAGCACGAGTGTAAAAAGTCATTTTAATCTGTGTTATTAAACTGATGAAAACTGTTTTCTGTACATTTCTAGGCTATCAGCAGATTAGGTGGACATTTGATAAAGCACGAGTGTAAAAAGTCATTTCAATCTGTGTTATTAAACTGATGAAAACTGTTTTCTGTACATTTCTAGGCTATCAGCAGATTAGGTGGACATTTGATAAAGCACGAGTGTAAAAAGTCATTTTAATCTGTGTTATTAAACTGATGAAAACTGTTTTCTGTACATTTCTAAGCTATCAGCAGATTAGGTGGACATTCAATAACACAGGAGTGTAGTAATAAGTCATTTTAATCTTTGTTATTTAAATAATGAAGACTGTTCTCTGTACATTTCTAGGCTATCCGTAGATTAGGTGGACAGCAAATGAAGGAGGAGTGTGATATCTTGAAGACGAAGATACTGGATCAGAGTAATCAGGAAATAATGCTTGACATTAAACATTCCAATGATGAAATAATGGAACTGAAAAAAGCCAATGAAGAAATGACAGTTGAAGTGAAAAAGTTGAAAATATCTCATGAAGATACAGTTCCTTGGAATATTAGAGGTAAATATTTGGCAGTCAACAACATTATTGTACTATACAAGGAGGAGTTTCTATTTTGGCCAAATTGGCCCTAAAATCAAATATTTATTTTGCACTTTATCTGATTTTATGCCCCCATCGTGGGGGGGGGAGGCATTCAGTTTTACACTTGTTCGTCTGTATGTCAGTCTGTCTGTTTGTCCATCTGTGCGTCTGTCCTTTCGATCTTGTTAGCCCTCTGACGTGTACATTTCTTGCCAGGTTTTTATGAAACTTATTTCATAGTTTTATATCACCAATGTCTTGGACAAGAATGAAAATCAGTGCTGATCAATTATTTGTAACAGAGTTCTGCCCTTTGGAAACATTAATGATATTGAACATTGCATTGTCAGTGCTCTCATTTGTATAATTTTTGGCAGATTATTATGAAACTTATATCATATGTCAAGATTTGCAATGTCTTGGGCAATTTCGAAAATCTGCCAATCAATTATTTGTAAAGAGTTATGTCCCTTGGAAATATAAATTTTTGGTGGAAGAAGACTTCAAGTCTTCTGAAGGCCTATGGTGCCGACTTTAAAACTATTGATACCTCCGTATGCCGCATCCGTTTCTGTGTATTACAATTTCATAACAACTTCCGATTCTTGACACCGATTTTTACACCTGATTAAGCATCTGAATCACTTAATTTGTAAATTAGGATTGAAAAACAATCACTATCGTAAATATGTACCCTTTTATTTATGTAAATTATTAGATTTCATCTCATCTACATGAACGTTATTCGTTTACTTGTAACCGGATGTATTTAATGTAGATATTTATAGTACGCATGCGTGAATTTGGTATCAAGACAACTCGCCCTGTTTACATGTTCGCCCTTGGTCTGTTCGTCCTGAGTTCTTTTGCCCGTATAGTACGTTCGCCCTGTGTTCATTCTCTTTACTCTTATCAAGGACGTTTTATAATACGTCCTTGCATATGTTAAAAAATATTAATATTAATATTTAGGGCATTGTTAAAAAAACCTCTAAAACATGATTTAGTGAAAATCATCTGTTTCTTATTTTGTTCCCAAGGTAAGGCAATCGTGTTCAGCCAATCAAATTCTGTGTTTCTCATGATCAAATTAATAAGCCAATCAAAAACGTTTTCTCTGAAGATTATTGTAACATGCTAGATTTTGAACTTGTGTTGTTTTCATCATAAAATCGTGAACATGGTATGTGAATTTTCATCTGCACGGAAGTTTTTACACAGCTTAAGGATAAAAGCATGGCTTATTGACAAAAATCAATGATGCAGTACTTTGCGTCTGTTAGTTTTTATTATTAGAGACTTCGTGCATTCTGCATTATATCATAGGCCAAACAAATTATTTTCCTTAGCCCAGGACGAGACAAGTTTTGCCAAATACAGCTAAGGGGATCTATGCCTGAGGTAGAAAAGCCTTAGTATTTCAAAACATTCAAAAATTTGAAAACAGTAAATTTATAAATATAACCATATCAATGACAATTAGGGGATTTGACCCAAAAAAGCATTTTTCTAGTTTCCAGACAATAACTTGTGGAATGGTGTATGGATCTCTGAAATTATACCACAAGTTTTCATACCACAAAGGGATGATAAGAATTGGCTTTGGGGGGTAATGGCTCAAACCGTTTAGGAATTCAAACACAACATTGACAAGTACCTCCCTTGCAGTGCTTTTAAATTATGTGTAAAGAAATGTTGTATTGTCTTGAGGTGATTAGCTGTCAATTTATTTTTAGAAGTTACTATTTAAAATATGTTGATGCAGGTATTTCAATTTTAGCCATGATTATGTATGTCATTTTCTATTTAAAGACTTTTATGATGTATTTAAATTGGTTATTATGGTTCCAAACTCCATTTGAAATTTGAATTGAGATTATGACCATATCTTGAGGGAAAGAATTTTTTTTTGGGGGGGGACAATTTGTTCAGAAATAAAAAAGAAAATTTCAAATCACATAACCAATTCAAGTTCTTTGATTACAGTTATTCTGTGTCAGAAACCTATTATGTGTCAAATATTTAACTACAATCCAAATTCAGACCTGTATCAAGCTTGACTATTGTGTCCATTTTTGCCCCAAGTGTTCATGGTTTGACCTCTGCGGTCGTATCCAGCTGCGCTCGGCGAAGCAATTTATTACCTTATATCTTTAAAAAAATATAATAGATAGATAGAAACTTAAATAAGCAAAAATGATCAGCAAGACATTGTCCTTGACCTCATTTTCAAGGTTCAGCGACAGGATTGTGGTAAAAACACAAATTTTAGAAACATCTCTTTGTACTAGGACTTTTATTTTATAAGTATGATATGATGTTGCAAGTTGATTTTCAATGTCAAATTTTCAGATAAAACTTAGTTGCAACGTGTAGGGGAAAAGGGAGATGATACCAAGGGACAATAGGAAGTCATAAGTCCAATATAAAGAGACAACATGAAGATACATCTTTCTTTTTTAATTGATTCTCCTACTTCTGTTATGTGTGCCTCATCATTCTCTCAATTTTAGACGAGTTTGTGTACTAAAATTTTAATAAGTCCCAAACCACCTATTCTTGGCCCTCATTTCTATCCACGTTAAAATTTTCACTTCCAAATATTTTATAAGGGGCTGGATCAAAATACCGTTATTGTCAAGCCTTTGACTTTTGTCGAAAAAGCGAGACATAGCAATCCTACATTCCGGCGGCGGCGGCGTCCACAAATATTCACTCTGTGGTTAAAGTTTTTAAAATTTTAATAACTTTCTTAAACTATCCTTGATTTCTACCAAATTTAGACAGAAGCTTGTTTGTAATCATAAGATAGTATCCAGAATTACATTTTGTAAAAATAAAATCCTGTTTTTCCGTATTTATCTTACAAATGGATTTTCTGCCAGTTAACATTGCATACAGTCTGCAGTTAAAGTTTTTAAAACATTTATTAGATTCATAAGCCATCCTGGATTTTTACCAATCTTGGACAGAATCTTTTTACAATCAAAAGATACATTAATATCTAGAGGATTTTTTTTTTATAATTTTACCCCATTTTTGTTGTGCCTGCGACTAACAACAAAAGTAGGCAAGACACTGGGTTCTGCAGAACCCTTACGAATTTTTTTGGGTAATATCCTATTTGCATGACTCTGTTTTATACATCTCGCTATTGTGTTATTGTGCTATGGTCATTTTTATTCCCCCGCAGTAGCGGATGGGGCATTTAGTTTTACCCTTGTCCGTCTGTACATATGTACGTACGTAAATCCGTACGTCCCAAAATTGGTTTCCGTTCTCTAACTTGAGTTTGCCTCAACCAAATGTTTAGAAACTTATACACAATGCTTATTACTACAAAACACAGATCAAGTTTGAACTTTGGTGGCGTCACTTTAACCATTCTAGAGTTATATACCTTTATAAATGGAAAAAATTGCAAAATTTTTAGTTTCCGTTCTCTAACTTAAGTTTGCCTCAACCAAATCTTGTGACACTTATACACAATGCTTTTTACCACAGTTTGAAATTTGGTGGGGTCACTTAAATCATTCTAGAGTTATGCCCCTTTATAAATGGAAAAATTGCAAAATTTTTAGTTTCCATTCTCTAACTTAAGTTTGCCTCAACCAAATGTTATGAAACTTATACACAATTATGCTTATTACCACAATATATAGATCATGTTTGAATTTTGTTCGGGTCAAATTAACCATTCGTGAGTTATGCCCCTTTATAAATGGAAAAATTGCAAAATTTTTAGTTTCCGTTCTGTAACTTAAGTTTGCCCCAACTAAATATTATATAAACCTACACAGAATACTTATTACCACAAAACTCAGATCGAGTACAAATTTGGGTAACCTCACTTTTATCGTTTTTGAGTTATGTCCCTTTATAATGTTGTATGCAAGCGGGGCATCATCTGTGTCCATGGGGACACATTCTCCATTTATTATTATTCTTGTCTTTCGTTTTTGCTTAAGTGCTTTGACCGCAAAAAAAAATTGCAGTCGTATATTGGTATCGCGTCGTCGTCGTCCAAAGATACTTAGTTTCCGGACAATAACTTTAGTTTAAGTAAATGGATCTCTATAAACACAGGATTTAAACCACAAAAGGAAGGTTGGGATTGATTTTGGGGGTTATGCTCCCAACAGTTTAGTAATTAGGGGCCTAAAGAGGGGTCCAAATAAGCATTTTTCTAGTTTCCAGACAATAACTTGTGTGTAAGTGTATGGATCTTTCTGAAATTGTACCACAAAGTTCCATACCATTAAAGGAAGGTTGGGATTTATTTTGGGGTTGATGACGCTAATTGTTTAGGAATTAGGGGCCAAAAAGGGGCCAAACACAATACTTTTCTAATACTTTGTATAAATTGCCTATTTCTTGACAAATTTCAATGGGGTTTTATTCTTGAATTCTTGTGGTTCTTTCATATGCTGAAGCAATTCGTGTATTACGTTTTGGGATTTTGGGCCTCGTTATCAAATTGGTCCACATTGAGGTCCAAAGGGGCCCAAAATTAAACTTTGATTGATTTCATCAAAAATTGAATTATTAGGATTCTTTATTATGCCGAATCTAACCATGTATTTAGATTTTTTATTTTTGGTCCCTTTTTAAAATTGGTCTACATTAAGGTCCAAAGGATCCAAAAATAAACTTAGTTTGATTTTAATAAAAATTGAATTCTTGGGGGTTATTTGATATGCTGAATCTAAACATGTACTTAGATTTTTTTTATCATGGGCCGAATTTTCAAATTGGTCAAAATCGGGGTCCAAAATTAAACTTTTGATTTAAAAAAAAATTGAATGTATGGGGTTCTTTGATATGCTGAGTGAATCTTAGCATGTATTTAGATTTTTGATTTTTGGGCCCCTTTATCAAATTGGTCCACATTGAGGTCAAAAGGGTCCAAAATTAAACTCAAAAATTGAATTATTGGGGTTCTTTGATATGTTGAATCTAACCATGTATTTAGATCTTGGATATTGGACCATAATAACGTTGCGCACAATGTTCCTACAACCCGAAAAAAAATTGTGTTGTTGGTTCATTCTGTCTCTGTTATTTTTGTGGTGTCTCTTTACTATGAATTACCTTAAGGTGTGGAAATCGATTAAACAATTTTTTACCCGCTGTAAATTGTGCCCCGTGGTAAATAATGAAGGAAAGGAAAAATGGGACGGAAGTATACGTTTTTCCATAGATAAATTAAAATAAAATTATAGATGTACAAAACATTTATCACGGGCTGCTAAAATGTCAAGGTACTTATCATCTGTCATTGACATCATAAATTTTCCATACCTTGAATCAACCCCAATACAAATATATCTGACACTTTGCAAGTAAATAGCGTCGATTCAGTTGTCTTTCTCTTTACACAGTGCTTTATTTTTATAATATTTTGTTAGTTGTCTTTATTTTTTATTTTTGTCACTTTAACTCCCTATAGTACGCAACCTTTCCGGTTCCAGATGTATAAAAAAACGTAACAAGATGTAGGTCATGTCACGAAATATTTCTTTTATCATTTCACTATTCTTCATGATTCTTTTCAATAAATCGCTACAGCTAAAAAAATATGAATTATAAAAATAGAAAATTTTACTGTGTCAAAACTATGTTCCGAGTCTAGCAACACGCATCATTCTTTTTTTTTCGACAACCATAAATATCTTTTTAAATATTTGACCATACGATTAGTATTGATTTGTTCCTTTACTTGAAACAAATTCAACACATGTAACGTCGGAAATAAGTATTTTTCGACGTTTTCATACGTTTGGACAAAATGACTACCGTTTTGTAATGTTTCGTAAAATTTTATTCCTTTAAAACACACACATGTAGTTAATAAAAAAAATCTAGATATTTTGTACTTTTCGTGTATCTAACTATTGTTTTGGTAAATTATAAATTACTTATTGCAATATCAGGTTAAAAACCCGCATTAGTTGCTTTGACAAATGGAATATTAACTTGGACAAAATAAAGTACTACCTCTTGTCAAACGACTGTAAAGAGAAGACTTTTAAAGAATCTATTTTTTTTTAACTCAAGAACAATGAGGCAAATGTTTGTACTTTTGGTAGATGATATTATTCTCTTACTTTTTCAAGACACTTTCTGCTATATCTACTTATAAAAATCACTTGAAGTTGTCGAGTCAACGAAAAACGTCGTTGGATATTTTTCTTATTTCAGCTTAATATGCAGCCACCGAGTCAAATGGCATTTGACAAAATAACAGCTTTAATGTTACAAAAATCGGCACATGTCGTTGTTTCCGCCAAGTTTCAGGTAGATCAAAAATTTAGAAATAGGATCACTTTACATAAGAGTTAAAACAGTTGTTCCAAAATGTAACGTTGGACATCCGTTTTTTGCACAATGCTTTGTTGTTTTAATCCTCAAATATACAAGATATCACTAAGCATACGACCACGAGCTATAGGAACTTAATTAACAACATACACTGAATTTGTTTTTAAAGTGATTACTGTTTGCTAACATTTTTTTTTTCGTTTTACGGAGGAAATTTCGATAATTCTGTTTTAAATCATAGGGGTTGTAGGAACGAACAGCGTAACGTTAATAGGTAAATGTCCAATTTAAAAATTTTAAGTTCTCAGACCGCATTCATTCTGTGTCAGAAACCTATGATGTGCCAAATATTTAATCACAATCCAAATTCATAGCTGTATCAAGCTTGAATGTTACGTTCAAACTTGCCCCAACTGTTCAGGGTTCGACCTCTGCGGTCGTATCAAGCTGAGCCCTGCGAGCATTTTATTCATTGTTGACATAGTTGTTTGTTTTTAAAGTGATTAAGTTTATATAACAGTACAAGGTTGACTGCTACACCCCTTTTTAGTCCCCTACTGATGAAGTTGAAGGGGACTTTAGGATTGCACTCTGTCCGTCTGTCTGTCCGTCTGTCTGTCCATCCGTCAGTCCAGCAAATCAGCTTTCCACACTTTTTTTTATTCGTTCTTGAAGACATTGATTTGATATTTATTATATAGTTTCATAGATCAAGTTCTAATTTTGTTCCGGTCTGATGATTGAGTCCAGAATAATCATGGTCCATATCTAATGTTAGAGTACTACATTAAACCATATTTCTGTACAAAGAGAGATGACTCATTTTTTTAAAGACATTCTTTGGTTAATTGTTTTTTTATTTTGTATAAATTGATTTTCTGAATGCTATATACATAAAAAAAAATGAAATGAAAGATAATAATCTATTTTTATGAAGGTACACACATGTTTTGAAACATATGAAAACATAAACTTTAAATAAAGATTACTTTACTTTATATATGTAAGCAAACATAATTATGTTTAATGACATATGTAAACATATGTTTTCCATATGTTTTTCATATGTTCGAAAACATAGGTTTTCATGTCGGGCCTCTCAAACATGTGAAAAACATATGTTGCAATTTTTTCTATGTATATATTTCATTACATTACATTGTATATAAATAAAAGTTGATGACATTTTATATATAAGTTACACATCTATATTAGTTTGTGACAAATGAGAAAAAAATATTTGGAACTATTAATTATATTTGATTATAACTTTTAAAAAAAATACATTGTATTACATCATATCTAATTTTAGAGTGTTTCCACACTTTTTTTTCCATCATGCTTGAAGATATTGATTTGATAATTGGTATATGTTTTATCATGACAAGTTACAGATCAAGTTCAAATTTTGTTTCGGTCTGATAATTTTGTGCCGAGTTATGATCCTTGGACTTGAAAAATTCACTCATATAATCAGTTTTCCACACTGTTTCAGTCATGCTTGAAGATTTTGACTTGATATTCTCTTTTTGTTTACACCATGACAAGTTATAGAAAAAGTTAGCATTTTGTTCCAGAATAATTAACTTTTACCCAGTAGGGGACTATATGTATTGCCATGCAATACTCTCAGAATGCTTGTTTTGATAATTTTACCTATTATATCTGTATGTTTTGTTCGCAAATGTTGTCAATATCATGAAATTTTCCTTGGGAGTTCTGTATTTCTGTTATTTTACTTTTTTGTAAAGCAGGTGTGACATTTCATTGTGGCACTATTGTCTTTGTAATAAGTCATGTTTGGAATAAGAGAATTAAAATATATCAAGGAACATTCAAAACTTATGACTGGTGAGAAACTGATCATTAAACTATCTGTACTGTATTAATGTTACAAGGAAAAGGAGTAAAAGATTCATGAAAATAAACAGTAGTTTCTTCAACAGATGTATATCTCATCTTACAGGGGCGGATGCAGGAATTTTCGAAAGGGGGGGGGGTGCTAACCCAGGGCTAACCCAGGGCAAAGGGGGGGTGCAAAACATATGTCCCGATACAAATGCATTGATCGGCAAAAATAAAGGGGGGTGCGCACCCCCGGAACCCCGCCCCCCCCCTGGATCCGCCACTGTCTTATAATATAATGACTTCTTATAAACTAAACAAAATTAATAAAAGTGGGACATATATTAATGATACAGAGAGCAAAAAAATCAGGAACAAAAACCCATAGAGAAATTTGGAATTTTAGTCAAACGAATATGTTGCTAAAAAAAAGTGTTAAGGAAAACAGTTTAAGTATTTGCACTGATAGAATGCTTTTAAAAATCTTCAAAAAGCAAAAAAGATATTTTGTATCTGTGAGAAAAAAACATTGTGGTCATTTACACTGACAACAACCCAACAACACCAGAAATCAAAAGAGATCTAGAGGTCATTATCTATATAATTACAGACAATTATGACTCTGTCTCTTTACTTCAATAAAATGCTCAAAATTGATATAAACAATTATTTGAAACTAGCAAACTCTTGTTTGTGATAAAAAAAAATCTAAATTCAGACACCACCAAATATTTGAAGGCTTTGAACTGCGTCTAAATAAAGACAGTAATATTTTATAATTCATTTTTCAGCTCAAATTAATGAGATCCTTGTTGAGTGGAAGGACAATGATAAGATGTTTATAACTACAGAAGCTGCCAAACATGTACTGAAATGCATAAAGGAGAATAATTGTGTAACTATCGCTGCTAGTCCTGGTGTAGGGAAGACAGCCACACTCCGTAATGTAGCTTTAAAGATGTCAGATGAAGGGTACGATGTACTTTTAGTTACAGATCCAGGTGACATTGTCAAGTTTTATAACCCAAAACAGAAAACATTGTTTGTTATTGATGATTTATGTGGTAACTATTCTTTAAACCAGACTGACATGAAAGTATGGGAACCTGTCATGGAGAGAATTAAAAAGATCCTATCAAATAAGCTGGTCAAGATAATTGTAGCATGTCGATTACAAGTGTATCAGGATGACAAATTTGAATGTTTATCAGTTTTCAAATCATGTGTATGTAACCTACTATCAGATAACATGTGCTTGACAAAAGCTGAAAAGGAGTCAATAGCTGAGTTATATCTGAAAACTAAAGCTCCTGAGATTACAAATTATTATGATTTATATGATTTTTTCCCACTTTTATGTAAATTATATAACGAAAATCCTGCACTTAATATCACAGAATTTTTCCAGAACCCATTTACAGTTTATGAAGCAGAGATTGACCAACTACAGAAAAAAGGATTTTCTAGTAAATACTGTGCTTTGGCTTTATGTGTCGTGTTTAACAACAATTTAAAGGAAGAGATATTAACAGAGGAGGTGAATGAAGAAACAAGAACTATTATTGAGAACACTTGTGAGGCATGTAAACTGGATAGAGGGACATCAAGGATTACTTTACAGGATGAACTGAACTCACTTATACATACATTCCTGAAAAAGGAGGAAAACATGTACAAAGCTATTCATGACAGAATATTTGACTTTTTAGTGTACTACCTTGGACAGAAAATGTGTCAATGCTTGATAAAGAATGCACATAGTAGTTTGATCAAGGAAAGATTTCTACTGGAAAGACAAGATAATGTGGATAAGTTTATAACATTTGTGCCAACTAAATATCATGAAATGTACATACAAAGAATAATTGGTGACTGGTCAAAAGGTCAAGTCGAAAATGTGTTTTGTAACATAAATATGAAAATACCTCAATTTAGACAGAGATTTCTAAGTTGTTTGAATGAACTTGATGTATCTTACCAGATAAAATTAGCACATACCTGTGATGTATATAGTAGCAATACTGCTCTACATATGTCAGTGTTATCATGGTTATGTTTGATAGGTGATATTCCTTTGATTCATTGGTGTGTTAATCACGGTGTTGATGTTAATCAGTGTACAAATATTGAAATAACACCATTGCACACAGCATCACATACAGGTTTGACAGAAATAGTAAGGATGTTGTTAGACATAGGAGCAGATTATAACAAATGTGACAATAAAGGTTGGTCACCTGTAATGCATGCTTGTAGTAAGGGACATACAAAAGTAGTTAGGATGTTGTTAGACATAGGAGCAGATTATAATAAATGTAACAACGATGGTTGGTCACCTGTAATGAGTGCTTGTAGTGAGGGACATACAGAAATAGTAAGGATGTTGTTAGACATAGGAGCAGATTATAATAAATGTAACAATGAAGGTTTGTCACCTGTAACTATTGCTTGTAGTGAGGGACATACAGAAATAGTAAGGATGTTGTTAGACATAGGAGAAGATTATAATAAATGTAACATTAAAGGTTGGTCACCTGTAATGTTTGCTTCTTGTAAGGGACATACAGAAATAGTAAGGATGTTGTTAGAAATAGGAGCAGATTATAACAAATGTGACAATGTTGGTTGTTCACCTGTAATGTTTGCTTGTAGTAAGCTTAAGGGACATACAGAAGTAGTAAGGATGTTGTTAGACATAGGAGCAGATTATAATAAATGTAACAATAAAGGTTTGTCACCTGTAACTATTGCTTGTAGTAAGGGACATACAGAAATAGTAAGGATGTTGTTAGACATAGGAGCAGATTATAATAAATGTGACAATGATGGTTGGTCACCTGTAATGTTTGCTTGTAGTGAGGGACATACAGAAGTAGTAAGGAAGTTGTTAGACATAGGAGCAGATTATAATAAATGTGACAATAATGGTTGGTCACCTGTAATGTTTGCTTGTAGTGAGGGACATACAGAAGTAGTAAGGAAGTTGTTAGACATAGGAGCAGATTATAATAAATGTGACAATGATAAAGGTTGGTCACCTGTAATGTTTGCTTGTAGTGAGGGACATACAGAAGTAGTAAGGATGTTGTTAGACATAGGAGCAGATTATAACAAATGTGACAATGTTGGTTGGTCACCTGTAAAGATTGCTTCTGAAATAGGTCACAGTGATATAGTTAGTTTGATAAATGAACATTCCAAGAAATTAACTGTGATATCTGAGGATATATAACAGAATAGGAATGAGTTATAATTTATATTGATATGATCATGCTTGTAACATATAGGGTCAAAGGCAAGTTACAAATCATTAAGAATTTTAAATTTAATGTTAAATTCACCATTGTGTATTTAATTCTTTGTACTCAATCTGTTGATAATAGATTATTTTGTTTCAACATATACAGTTGTAATTTGAAACTGTCATCCAGTTTAAATACATCAATAAAAACTAGCCGCAACTAAATAACACAATAGTGCTAAAAGTGGCGTTAAAACAGCAATCAATCAATCAACCAATCAGTACATATCCAACATGCGATGGATTTAGTTAAAGACGGCATTATCAGTCAGAGAAAATCATGATCTTGTGCAATGCCAAGATACAGGTATTGACAGTTTGTATAGCCTTATATGTGTGCATATGTATCGAAAAATAATAATTATTTATAGTAATTAGTGTTATGTTATAAAAAACGAAGATGTGGTATGATTGTTAATGAGACAACTCTCCACAAAAGACCAAATAACACAGAAATTATCAACAATAAGTCACCGTACGGCCTTCAACAATGAACAAAACCCTTACCGCATAGTCAGCTATAGAAGGCCCGGAAAGGACAAATGTAAAACAAGTCAAACGAGAAAACTAACGGCCTAAATTATGTACAAACAAGAATGTTTCCTCAGTACACGGATGCCTCATCCGCACTATCATTTCTATGTTCAGTAGAACATGAAAATGGAGTAAAATCTCTTATTCGGAAAATTAGAAAGATCATATCATAGGGAACATGCGTACTAAGTTTCAAGTTGATTGGACTTTAACTTCATCTAAAACTACCTCGACCAACAACTTTAACCTGAAAGGGGACGAACGGACGGACGGACGGACATACCAGAAAACATAATGCCCATAAATGGAGCATAAAAATTAACAAAAAAACAAATATGCAACAAATTAACAAACGTCAAACACTGAATTACAGTCTCCTGGCTAGGGATAGGCACATAAGTACAGAAAATGGCGGGGTTAGACATGTAAGCGCGATCCGAACGCTCCCCTAACCTAGGACATAGAAGTAATAGTACAACATAAGAACGAACTATAAAAATCAGTTGAAGAGATGGATACACATAGAAATACTTCACAGAGTGTACGTGGCCTGGTACTTGTATACCCCCAACAAAAAACCACTAGGTACAGATCTGAGAGTACTCGCAGTTACTTACAGCTAGTCCATAGTCACCACCAACTAATAAAAAAGGCATGCATCTTAGACAAAACTATCAATCAGTACACATCCAACATCCAATTTAGTGTAAAAACGTCATAAACAGTCAGAGAAAAACATGACCTTGTGCAATACCAAGATACAGATTGTAGATCCATGAATGTGTATGTGTATATAATTCTTATATGATTTGCATCTCTAAATACTTGAATTGGATTGGATAATAAGATTTTTTCTCTTGGTTTACACTTCGTAAAACCATGTTTCCGAAACTACTTTTGTAATCTATTCATGCGCGAAACACATTCTTGCAGGGATACTAGGATTTTCAACAAAATTGAGATTACAAAACAAATGCATAACAGTTGTGTCTATTTTAATGCATATATTACAAAAAGAGGTAATAAAATAAATGCTCTAAAACTCCGAGAAATGTATTAAAATGAAATTTAATTAAAATTCCGCGAAATTTCATGATTGATTTGGCGAATTTACGTCATGGCAAAACACGAATAAAAAAATATCTCATTAAAATGAAGTTTTTTAGGTAGGTGTTATTCTATTTTGATTTCCGTTAAATTTATAGAACATTTATAAAACATTGATGGATTTTAGAAAGTCAATATGGCGGCCAACTCCTTAGTTACGACCTATCAGTTGTGCATGTGATGGTAATTCTAGTAGCCTTTACACAAAAAATGTCAATAAAAAATCGCGAATATTTGGCTTAAGAATTATAAGGATTAAAAACATTTTTTCTAGAGGTTATTGATGTGTAAACCGGGGTTCTTGCTCACAAACTTTACATAAAAGTATTCGGACTTTTATTCAGTTTATGAGTTAATCGCCGCGGTTTACACGTCAATAACCTCTAGAAAAAATTTGTTTAATCCTATAATAACAATGATATTTAGTTAGCTTTTAATTTACTGATAACAAAATCAATATTGCTACCAATTAAAACAATACTCAATGATCTAATTATAGTGTTGAATTGATAACCTTTGAAAATAAGTTGAATTAAATGATCGACTCGTTTATAAATTTCCGGGCATGGTCAACAACATTTCCGTAAAAATGAGGATGTGCTACTCCGTTTAAACAAGGAGGTTATATGAGATAAGTTTTTTTTAACAGGAACAACCAAATTTCAAAACCAAATCTTTATGTCTATGGGAGAGATTTAGTAAAGGTTTTAAGTAATTTCTGGTAACGAAATCCATGGCTTAATGATTTACCCGTTATACATAGACTACGTTAGCTAAAATAAAAAAACGTCTCAACAGACACGCACTACAAACTCCTCAGAGTCTGAATTGACCAGTTTTTGTGCTCGACCAGTAAAATCGAGCACACACTTTACTCGACTAGTCTCGACATTGTCTCGACTGTACTTAACTGTACTCGACTAGGTCTCGACTTTACTTAATTAGTCTGATTCAGTACTTAATGATCTTTGTGTTTAACTAAATTAAATATTGATCTTACAAAATTCAAGCTTATTAGGTAGTTTGATTTATTGCTGTGAAATGAAAGAATTTAATTCTACAATATGTAAAAATATAAATTATTATATAAAAATTCAGATAGGCATCTTTAATTTTTTTAATAACTTTTTCAAATCAACTTGGATTTTCATCAAACTATGCAGCTATCTTACATATATATCAAGCTTACTGAATCCAATTTCATTTAGTTTTTTGTTGTATTGCTGTAAAATTTAACAATGTTTAAGAATTAAAGTAATCTTGGTAAAAAAAGCTAGGATTTGCAATTCGGACAAAATAGAGATAGTACACTTTAATTTGTTTAATAACTTTTTCAAATCAACTTGGGTTTTCATCAAACTATGCAGCTATCTTACATATATATCAAGCTTACTGAATCCCATTTCATTTAGTTTTTTGTTGTATTGCTGTAAAATTTAAGAATTTAAGTAATCTTGGGGAAAAAAAGCTAGGATTTGCAATTCGGACAAAATAGAGATAGTACACTTTAATTTTTTTTATAACTTTTTCAAATCAACTTGAATTTGCATCAAACTATGCAGCTATCTTAGATATATATCAAGACCATTTCAGACTACACAAAGATCATCAAGTACTGAATCAGACTAATTAAGTAAAGTCGAGACCTAGTCGAGTACAGTTAAGTACAGTCGAGACAATGTCGAGACTAGTCGAGTAAAATGTGTGCTCGATTTTACTGGTCGAGCACAAAAACTGGTCAATTCAGACTCTGAGGAGTTTGTAGTGACGTGCATAGCGAACTAGTTGTGAAATATAAATACCGTAAGATAGAGCCAAAGGAACATCACTATTCGAAAGGGGAAAATAAACAATAGGGGACGAACCATGGTCCCTTTGTCGTAAATTTTAGTGTGGAGTTTCCCGTGTAAAACCGATAATAAGGTTCATCCGACTTTGAACTCATTTTTTTGGTTCGTTGATGAATGTTGCGTTTTCGAGACAAGATCGTTTTCTGCAGCCATGCAATATAGAGAAATTATTGTATGGGGAAGATATCCGTATGATATAAGCATGATTATAACAAAGATGCGTGTATGCTCGTATACGCTGTAGGTTGAACCAGTAGTTTACAAAGCACATTAAACCTACATAATTTATGACAAACAAAAAGTGTATTTTTAAGTTCTTTTTATTATGTAAACATAACATGCACAATTAAATGAATCATCTTGGAGTTGTTATAAGCTATACGTATAAAGGATAACCAGTACCTCAACAAAAGTACACACGCTGAAATGTCTTTCCTGTTTTACTGGCCGTGGATTTTATGTTGAAAGTCTTTAATGTAAAAGTTAAAGAATGTTAAAAAAAAGATACTAATAAGCTGTTTAAGAGGCGTTTCAATATACATAAAGAGTACTCAAAAATTAAATTGGAGAAACTAACAAAATAGAACTTATAAGGTGCACAATAGAATCTATAATACTAAAATTACGAGGTCCAATTTGCCAGCCGTCATCACGTAAAAACGACGAATCAAAGAATTCAACTTTATATATAACTAATATTGTACAAAGGTGTAGATTAAAAATTACACCACTCCAGGCCCTTTTGTTTTCCACGTAATTAATATTGCCAATAATGAAGTATTTCCGGGTCGAGTCCGATACCGATACCAATAGTATATTCACCTGTTACCTATTACCTTATCTGTACGTTCCGCATCTGACAGGCGCACCAACAAACGGTGTATTCAGGATTATTATGCTATATTGATTGATTGATTGTTGGTGGCTTAACGTCCAGTGGCAAATATTTCATGCATATTCAGGACGAGAACAAGTTCACAATAAATACAATAGGTAGGTTGTTGCAATAGAGGCCATCTAGGATGATGGTCGGGGAAATTTGGACTGCCACTGGAAAATGAGGGTGTATTGGATAGGGACAGAAATTTTGCCTTGCAACAGGCCACCTACGGACCCCTCAAAGAGTTGTTGCAAGGGTTCTTAACGTGCAAAGAGCGTGACACTCTCTTTACACGAGGCATCGGATTTAACGTCCCCTTCTGACGGACGTGACTGCGAACTTGATACATCCCGCACAGCCAAACGGACGCCCCACTTCAGCAAGCGTTTAACTGCCGGTCGGGAGAAGACCAAGTGACCATATTTCTATACCCCAGTCACCCTTGGGGTATATTATGCTATATACACGGGTCATAATCACAGGGTTGACACTACTAAATTGTCATATTGTTACCTATTGTAGTATTTTAATCAGTAAGCCTTCTAAGATAACAATACGAATACTAAAAATCTGGACTAAAAATAAGGCGTATAGGTACCAATCTAATTAAAAACCAATCTCATCGCTCCTGTTTCTGATATGTCGCTTGGGAGATCTAACGAAACCCGCTTTGAGGTCACATGTGAGTGACCTCGTAGGTGTGTCTTTTTCGACCAATGAAATTGAGTCTTCCACGATCTTGGAAGTTTAACGTAAGGCAAAGGGATGTAACTCATTTTATTTACGACGAAATCGTCAGTCAAAATAATTCATAAACTTGTTTGATTGGCTTATTAATAGGTCGTCAACTCATTTGCATATCTTTAAAAATTCATGACTTTTAGTTCACTCACATGTGACCTCAAAGCCGGTTTCGTTAGATCTCCCACGCGACATATCAGAAACAGGAGCGATGAGATATCGGTTTTTAATTAGATTGTATAGGTACAGTTTTCAATTTGTTAGTGGGCATGACGTAAAACAGCGAATCAAAGAATTCAACTTTATTTATAACTAATATAGGACAATGCTGTTGATTAAAAAATACTCCATTCCAGGACCTTTTGTTTTCCAAATAATTAATATTACCAATAATTGATAAGTTCCAGTTCGACGGGTTCAAAACAGAAAGATTTGAAAGCACAGAAAACTGTGCATCTTATAATCGGCATGACTTTATCAGATGACAATACTAATACTAAAATAAGGCTTGCGCATAGTTATATATTTTAATTCAGTCACAGATCCGCGATATCACGGGTGTGTTCTAGTTATATATATTTATATAGTAATTTTATGAAGGTTTGACAGAGAAATTCCTGTGCAAGATCTTTAACCACACTATATCTTCATGCTAACTGTTTAACATAAACTAAGTGCATTTATCAGTAAAATTCGGAAAAAGTAGAAAAATGTCTCCAAAATTTGGCCCTAGATACTTTTATCAGAAACAAGCTTCTGTCCAAATTTCATAAATTTCCGTGAAACTTTGACCAATTCATAAATTTCCGTGAAACTGACCAAGATATTGGTGACTTAAAAACTTTAACTTCAGACTGAGCATAAGACTAGTGTAAACTGAAAACAATCCATTTATCAGTAAAATACGGGAAAATGAAAACATTTTTTTGCAAAATTCTGCTGGATACGATCTTTGGTAATAACCAAGCTTCTGTTTAAATTTTATAAATTTTGAAAAAGTTTGACAAAGTTAATAATGACTGAAACAAAATAGGAAGTCAACTGTAAAAAAGGAAGTACATTTATTTTCTAAATTTTTCCCTGGATACTATATTGTGGTCATTAAAAGAAGCTTCTGTCCCCATTTCATAAAATTTCATGTGTGTTTGATGTTTGACAAAGTTATTGATGTCCAAAATTTAACACCAGACTGAGCCTAAATGCTGACGCTGTCGTCGCCGGAATCTAGGATTGTTATGTCTCGTTGTCGCGAAATAAATATCGCAAGTTCGACAACAAGCATAGCATGTTTTTCTATGCAATTATCAACACTTATGCTGCTGAGGTCCTACATTCTTTTGAATGTCCAATAGTTTGGCATTCTACAAAATCATGCTTTTCTTAGACTGCTAGAAATGACAAATGTTGTTACACTAAACCAATCAAAAGTGAACTGTTATTTTAGATATTTTAGTTTGGGAAAATGGGAAAACATAATTATTGCACCTTTTATGTTTTTTGTTAATACTGGATAAGTTTATTCTTTCCACACAAGGTATGGAGTGCTTCACAATATCATTAATTACGTCAACATGAAGCGCTAATTGATGATTGAGTCTGGAATAACAATACTGTTTTTTTTTTTATTTCTTATCTTCTATATACTATTGATACCTTCACCTAACAGAGACATGTTCTCAAGTGTATAGTACTTCAAGCCAATGCGGGTAAACCTTAGACACATCACCAGACAACCAATTAGAACCGATAACTGTTAAGCAATGAGTTCAAGATGGCCGAAATATCATATGAAAATAATAGACAGTTCTAGAGTTATCTTTCTTTTATATCAAGAAAATTGTAAGATATTTCATCAAATTCTCAATTCATTAACATATCGGTCACAGACTAATCACATACTAGTCACAATCGCTGTAGGGCCAGTCATAAGTTAAATATATTGAATTATTAGAAGTGATATTCTAGAACGACGGTGTACTATGAATAAGATAAGGGGGACCAGATTCTGAATTTCGAGTTTGATGTTAAAAATCATTTGCTATCTGAACCTAAAACCTATGTTATTCTTATATATATTTTATGATGGTATGATACTAAACCCCTAACAGTAGGAATTGTGCTTGATTTTCACATAATGAAAACATATTCTTAAATCAGTAAAATAAATCATATCAAAATATGCAAACAAATATCTATTGTAAAATGTAGACTGATCGATTCTAAATGTTTATTGCAAGGACGATATTTATAACGGACTCCAGAGCACGACCGGGAAAATCATCACAGTATTTATGTATTATAGTTTTTCATTTATGATAAGACCAAAAAAATGCCCGAGATTGATTACACTCAGTATAAAATTGAAATATAATTAATTATTAATTTCTCAATTAAACTTTTATGGCAAATATATTGTAATTGAAATCTATCATGGCAGAATGTAGTATCAGATTACAAAATAAGGAGGAGGTAAGCCCGTTACATTATCATGGCAGAATGTAGTATCAGATTACAAAATAAGGAGCAGGTAGGCCCGTTACATTATTCAGGAAAGCCGTTGAAATGTTTTTCTCTTTTTCTTATAATTACTTCACTTTTGATTATTTCTTGATCTTTCAAGCAAACAGCATTCTCCAGAAATGTGTTCAGAAATACAAATACAGAAGTAGTATAACTTTTTGTGTCGTCATCAACATTTGCATCCGTCACGCAACACCTAGATTGGTGAAAAGTAACCCCTGAGTGACCCTTTACCAAGTACATAAAAAGCCGTCAGGAGTTGAGAAAGCTATCATATGTTTGTGAAACCTTGAGTCTGATTAAGAACAAATTGTTTGTAAAGCGACAAGATGTATAGGTTCGTTGGAATGCTCTTTGTAGAAACCATCAGGAATAATTTGATTGTAAAGTATCTGTCTTTCTCTAACAGACGGTTTGTATTCGTGCACTCTCGTAAGTTATCTGGTGTCTGTTTTTCTTTGACTGAGATGGTTTATATTTGTACACCCTCGAAAGTTATCTGTTGCCTGTCTTTCTTTAACAGACGGTTTATATTCGTGCACCCTCATGAGTTATCTGATGTCTGTCATTCTCTGACTTACGGTTTATATTCGTGCACCATCGTGAGTTATCTGGTGTCTGTCTTTCTCTGACTTACGGTTTATATTCGTGCACCATCGTGAGTTATCTGTTGTCTGTTCCTTCTCTGACTGACAGTTTATATTCGTGCACCCTCGTGAGTTATGGGGTGTCTGTCTTTCTCTGAATCACGGTTTATATTCGTGCACCCTCGTGAGTTACCTGTTGTCTGTTTTTCTCTGACTGAGATGGTTTCTATTCGTGCACCCTCGTGAGTTATGTGGTGTCTGTCTTTCTCTGAATCACGGATTATATTCTTGGACCCTCGTGAGTTACCTGTTGTCTGTTTTTCTCTGACGGAGATGGTTTATATTTGTACACCTTCGAAAGTTATCTGTTGCCTGTCTTTCTTAAATAGACTGTCTATATTCGTGCACCGTCGTGGGTTATCTGAATTGTCTGTCCTTCTTTGACAGACTGTTTATATTCGTATAACTGTCTTTCTCTGACAGATGGTTTTTACAGCGGCTTGCGTTTTTGACTGATAACTGAAAGTTTTCCGCAATATCATCATCATCATCATCACCATCATCATCAAAAGCAAAAGCACACGCAAAAGGTTATAATCCGTTACTGAAGGGTTTGACCAAATGAAATATTTAATAGCAACTGAGATGTGCCAATGGTAATATAACTGATAACCAAATTAATTGATAGACCACTACTCCCCTCCCACTGTTGTAATCACAAACTATAAATATATTGTTGACGCCTGTGCCACAGCAGGAAACAACACTCCTTTGTCTCGCCTTCGCGCTTCTAAATTGAGGCGAGACAATAAATCATGTCATATTCAATTTTAAAGCTTACAACCGTCTATCATAATCTGTAACAAAAACAACAAAAAAATCGACCGATGGGTCCCTACTTTATCAAAGCAACATAAATAATGTATAAGCTTTGATGGAGCTGCAATTTGCTGAAAGTAGATTTGAATGAAATTATAAATGATAAACCTTTGTAAACACAATGTCTACTGTTGCCCTCTAGATGTAAACATAATGGCTATTGTTGCCCTTTAGATGTCTATGATATAAAAATGCCATTATGGCTGACACAATCAAAATTAAGCTTTAGGATGATATTTTCCTTTGAGCAGCTAACATATACATTACAGATCATGCTGGCATGTTCATTTTGTCGAGTGTCTCTAGAGTTTTGTATTTATTGTCACTCACAAGGATATAATTATAGTAAAATCATTTTTACTTTGATTTGTATACAATGTTAATGTTATGGATCAGTTAATATTAATATGGGATGACAAATGTGTACACATACCCTTAACGCTGAAGGTAAGGTGGTCCGTTTTTGTAATTTTTGAACACATACCTTTAAGACTGAAGGTAAGGTGGTCCATTTTGTAATGTTTGAACATATACCCTTAAAACTTAAGGTAAGGTAGATATATATAGGAAGATGTAGTATGAGTGCTAATGAGACAACTCTCCATCCAAGTAACAATTTATAAAAGTAATCCGTTTGTAATGTTTGAACAAATACCCTTAAAACTGAAGGGAACTTGGTCCGTTTTGAAATATTTGAAAATATACCCTTAACGATGAAAGTAAGGTGGTTTGTTTTGTAATGTTTGAACATATACCCTTAAAACTGAAGGTAAGGTAGATATAGGAAGATGTAGTATGAGTGCTAATGAGACAACTCTCCATCCAAGTAACAATTTATAAAAGTAATCCGTTTGTAATGTTTGAACAAATACCCTTAAAACTGAAGGGAACTTGGTCCGTTTTGAAATGTTTGAAAATATACCCTTAACGATGAAAGTAAGGTGGTCCGTTTTGTAATGTTTACCGAGTATATTATTCCAAAATCTACTTATTTTCCGCAGTTTGACTTTATTCCAATATTGTTGTTGGGCACTGAACCGCCTGTACAGCAGTATGTCTTTATTCCAATATTGTTGTTAGGCACTGAACCGCCTATACCGCATTGTGTCTTTATTCCAATAGTGTTTGGGGACTGAAGCGCCTATACCGCAGTGTGCCTTTATTCCAGTATCGTTGTTGGGCACTAAACCGCCTATACCGCAGTATGGCTTTATTCCAATATTGTTATTGGGCACTGAACCGCCTATACCGCAGTGTGTGTTTATTTCAATATTGTTGTTGGGCACTGAACCACCTATACCGCAGTGTGTGTTTATTTCAATATTGTTGTTGGGAAGTGAACCGCCTATACCGCAGTGTGGTTTTATTCCATTATTGTTGTTATTGATCACTGAACCGCATATACTGCAGTATGTCTTTATTCCAATATCGTTGTTAGTCACTGAACCGTCTATACTGCAGTGTGTCTTTATTCCAATATTGTTATTAGGCACTGAACCACCTATACAGCAGTGTGTCTTTATTACAATGTTGTTGTTGGGCATTGAACCGCCTATACTGGAGTGTGTCTTTATTCTAGTATTGTTGTTAGGCACTGAACCACCTATACCACAGTGTGTCTTTATTCCAATATCGTTATTTGGCACTTTACCGCCTATACTGCAGTATGTCTTTATTCCAATATTGTTGTTGAGCACTGAAGCGCCTATACCGCAGTGTGTCTTTATTCCAGTATCGTTGTTGGGCACTAAACCGCCTATACCGCAGTCTGTCTTTATTCCAATATCGTTGTTGAGCACTGAACCACCTATACCGCAGTATGGCTTCATTCCAATATTGTTGATTGGTAATGAACAACCTTTACCGCTGTGTGTTTTATTCAAGTATTGTTGTTGGGCACTTAACCGCCTCTACCACAGTGTGTCTTTATTACAATATAGTTGTTGGGCATTGAACTGCCTATACGTCAGTGTGTCTTTATTCCAATATTAATGTTGAGCACTGAACTGCCTATACCGCAGTATGTCTTTATTCCAATATTGTTGTTGGGCACTGAACCGTCTATACCGCAGTGTGTCTTTATTCCAATATTGTTGTTTTTCACTGAACAGCCTATACCGCAGTATGTCTTAATTTCAACATTGTTGTTGGGCACTGAACCGCCTATACCGCAGAGTGTCTTTATTCCAATATTGTTGATGGTCACTGAACCATCTAAACCGCAGTGTGTCTTTATTCCAATAGTGTTGTTGAGCACTGAACCGGCTATACCGCAGTATGGCTTTATTCCAATATTGTTGTTGGGCACTGAACCGCCTATACCCGAGTGTGTCTTTATTCAAATATCGTAATTGGGCACTGAACCGCCTATACTGTAGTATGTTTTTATTCCAATATCGTTGTTGAGCACTGAACCACCTATACCGCAGTGTGTCTTTATTCAATATCGTTATTTGGCACTTTACCGCCAATACTGCAGTATGTCTTTATTCCAATATTGTTGTTAATCACTGAACCGTATAAACCGCAGTGGATCTTTATTCCAATATTGTTGGGCATTTATCCCAATATCGTTGTTGGTCACTAAACCGCCTATACTGCAGTATTTCTTTAGTCCAATATTGTTCTTGGGCACTGAACTGCCTATACCGCAGTGTGTTTTTATTCCAATATTGTTATTAGTCATTGAACCACTTATACCGCAGTGTGACTTTATCCCAATATCGTTATTGGCACTTAACTGCCTTTACCACAGTGTGTTTTATTCCAATATTGTTGTTCGGCACTGAACTGCATATACCGTAGTGTGTTAATCTTCCAATATTGTTAACAGGCACTGAACCACCTATACCGCAGTGTGTCTGTATTTCAATATTGGTGTTGGGCAGTGAACCGCCTATGTCGCCATGTGTCTGTATTTCAATATTGGTGTTGGGCATTGAACCACCTATACCGCAGTGTGTCTTTATTCCAATATTGTTGTTGGGCAGTGAACCGCTTATACCGCATTGTGTTTTTGTTCGAATATTGTTGATGGTCACTGAACTGCCTATGCCACAGTATGTCTTTATTACAATATAGTTGTTGGGCACTGAACTGCCTATACCGCAGACTGTCTTTATACCGAAATCGTTGTTGGGCACTGAACCGCCTATACCGCATTATGTCTTTATTCCAATATTGTTGTTGGGCACTGAACTGCCTATACCGCAGACTGTCTTTATACCGAAATCGTTGTTGGGCACTGAACCGCCTATACCGCAGTTTGTCTTTATACCGAAATCGTTGTTGGGCACTGAACCGCCTATACCGCATTATGTCTTTATTCCAATATTGTTGTTGGGCACTGAACTGCCTATACCGCAGAATGTCTTTATACCGAAATCGTTGTTGGGCACTGAACCGCCTATACCGCATTATGTCTTTATTCCAATATTGTTGTTGGGCACTGAACTGCCTATACCGCAGTATGTTTTAATACCGAAATCGTTGTTGGGCACTGAACCGCCTATACCGCATAGTGTCTTTATTCCAATGTTGTTTCTGGGCATTAAACCGTCTATACTGGAGTGTGTCTTTATTCTAGAATTGTTGTTAGGCACTAAACCACCTACACCGCCGTGTGACTTTATTCCAATATCGTTGTTGGGCACTTAACCGCCTTTACTACAGTGTGTCTTTATTCCAATATTGTTGTTGAGAACTGAACTGCCTATACCGCAGTATGTCTTTATACCGAAATCGTTGTTGGGACTGAATCGTCTCTTCCGCAGTGACACTTTATTCCAATATTGTTGTTGGGCAATGAACCGTCTATACCGCAGTGTGTCTTTATTCCAATATTGTTGTTGGGCACTAAATCGTCTATACCGCAGTGTGTCTTTATTCCAATATTGTTGTTGGGTACTGAACCGTCTATACCGCTTTTTGTCTTTATTCCAATATTGTTTTTGGGCACTGAACCGCCTATACTGCAGTGTGTCTTTATTTCAATATTGTTGTTGGTCACTGAACCGTCTATACCGCAGTGTGTTTTATTCCAATATTGTTATTGGGCACTGAACCGCCTATACTGCAGTGTGTTTTATTCCAATATTGTTGTTGGGCACTGAACCGTCTCTTCCGCAGTGAAACTTTATTCCAATATTGTTGTTTGGCACTGAACCGCCTATACCGCAGTATGTCTTTATTCCAATATTGTTGATGGGCACTGAACCACCTATACCGCAGTGTGTCTTTAGTCCAATATTGTTGTTCGGCACTGAACCGCCTATACCACAGTGTGTCTTTATTCCAATCTCTTTGTTGGGCTTTTTACCGCCTATACCGCAGTGTGTCTTTATTCCAATATCGGTATTGGCACTAAACTGCCTTTACCACAGTGTGTTTGTATTCCAATATTGTTGTTGGGCACTGAACTGCATATACCGTAGTTTGTTAATCTTCCAATATTGTTAACAGGCACTGAACCACCTATACCGCAGTGTGTCTGTATTTCAATATTGGTGTTGGGCAGTGAACCGCCTATGTCGCAGTGTGTCTGTATTTAAATATTGGTGTTGGGCATTGAACCACCTAAACCGCAGTGTGTCTTTATTTCAATATTGTTGTTGGGGACTGAACTGCCTATACCGCAGTATGTCTTTATTACAATATAGTTGTTGGGCACTGAACTGCCTATACCACAGAATGTCTTTATACCGAAATCGTTGTTGGACACTGAACCGCCTATACCGCATTATGTCTTCATTCCATTATTGTTGTTGGGCACTGAACTGCCTATACCGCAGTGTGACTTTATTCCAATATCGTTGTTGGGCACTTAACCGCCTTTACTACAATGTGTCTTTATTCCAATATTATTGTTGGGCACTGAACTGCCTATACCACAGTGTGTCTTTAGTTCAATATTGTTGTTGGTCACTGAACCGTCTATACCGCAGTGTGTTTTATTCCAATATTGTTGTTGGGCACTGAACCGCCTATACTGCAGTGTGTCTTTAGTTCAATATTGTTGTTGGTCACTGAACCGTCTATACCGCAGTGTGTCTTTATTCCAATATTGTTGTTGGGCACTGAACCGTCTCTTCCGCAGTGAAACTTTATTCCAATATTGTTGTTTGGCACTGAACCGCCTATACCACAGTGTGTTTTTAGTTCAATATTGTTGTTGGTCACTGAACCGCCTATACCGCAGTGTGTCTTTATTCCAATATTGTTGTTGGTCACTGAACCGCCTATACCGCATTATGTCTTTATTCCAATATTGTTGTTGGTCACTGAACTACCTATACCACAGTGTGTCTTTATTTCAATATTGTTGTTGGGCACTGAACCGTCTAAACCGCAGTGTGTATTTATTCCAATATTGTTGTTGGCCACTGAACCGCCTATGCCGCAGTGTGTTAATCTTCCAATATTGTTAACAGGCATTGAACCACCTATACCGCAGTGTGTCTTTATTCCAATATTGTTGTTGTGCAGTGAACCGCCTATGTCGCAGTGTGTCTGTATTTCAATATTGGTGTTGGGCATTGAACCACCTATACCGCATTGTGTTTTTGTTCCAATATTGTTGTTGGACACTGATACGCCTATACCGCAGTGTGACTTTATTCCAATATCGTTGTTGGGCACTTAACCGCCTTTACTACAATGTGTCTTTATTCCAATATTGTTGTTGGGCACTGAACTGCCTATACCGCAGAATGTCTTTATTCCAATATTGTTGTTGGTCACTGAACCGTTTATACCGCTGTATGTCTTAATAACGATATCGTTGTTTGGCACTGAACTGGCTATACCGCAGTGTGTCTTTATTTCAATATCGTTGTTGGGCAATGAACTGCCTATTCCGCAGTGTGTCTTTATTCCAATATTGTTGTTGGGCACTGAACCGCCTATACCGCAGTATGTCTTTTTTCCTATATTGTTGTTGAGCACTGAACCAATTATACCGCAGTGTGTCTTTATTTCAATATCGTTATTATGGGCACATTACCGCCTATACTGCAGTGTGTCTTTTTTCTAATATCGTTGTTGGGCACTGAACCAGCTATACCGCAGTATGGCTTTATTCCAATGTTGTTGATGGGTAATAAACCGCCTATACCGCTGTGTGTTTTTATTTCAATATCATTGTTGGTCACTGAACTGCCTATACCGCAGTGTATATTTATTCCAATATTATTGTTGAGCATTGTACCACCTATACCGCAGTGTGTCTTTATTCCAATTTTGTTGTAAGTCACTGCACCGTCTATACCGCAGTTTGTCTTAATATTGATATCGTTGTTGGTCCCTGAACCGCATATACCGTAGTGTGTATTTATGTGTTATTCCAATATAGTTGTTGGGCACTTAACTGCCTATACCGCAGTATGTCTTTATTCCAATATTGTTGTTGGTCACTAAACCGTGTATACCGCAGTGTGTCTTTATTCAAATCTTGTTGTTGGGCACTGAACCACCTATACCGCAGTATGTCTTAGTAACGATATCGTTGTTGGGCACTGAACTGCCTATACCGCAGTGTGTCTTTATTCCAATATTGTTGTTGGGCACTGAACCGCCTATACCGCAGAATGTCTTAATAACGATATCGTTGTTGGGCACTGAACTGCCTATACCGCAGTGTGTTCTATTCCAATATTGTTGTTGGGCACTGAACCGCCTATACCGCAGTGTGACTTTATTCCAATATTGTTCTTGGGCACTTAACCGCCGACACCGCAGTGTGTCTTTATTCCAATATTGTTGTTGATCACTGAACCGCCTATACCGCAGTATGTCTTTATTCCAACATTCCTGTTGTATACAGTTCAAACAAATCTTATCGCTAAACCTCCTAGAACTTATTCTTCTTTTTATGTTGGACACTTTTTTCCCATACCTAGGTATGTCTTTATTCCAATATTTTTTTCGGGACTTTGGTGACATCTCCATTTAATTTGTTTTGTCTGGTTTTTTTTCAGCCAGACGATGGTGTTCCTTTAACGGTGGTATGTAATGTACAAAAGGCCATAGTAAATGTCATTTTTGGGGACGGGTAAGTAAATTTATATACATGAGTATATTACCGACCGAACTCAAGTTAACCTTTCTTGAAAAAGCTGTTTAACGCCACCACATATTGTACCTGTAACAAATCCGAAAATCTGAACCATGTTTTGTCTTTCACTTTTGTTTTAGACTCAATGTTGAGGGTCGGTGAGGTCTGTTGTACCGTGTTTTTATTGACTGTGATTTTTTTCTGCCAAAATACTGTTTAATAGGGAATGTACTCACACATTGTGTTCATAGAATAAATTATGTCAATACAACCAGTCATATCGGCCTAATAGTTATCAAAGAAAATGGTAATTACAAGAAGATTATATTTTGTTTACTGTTTGTGTTATCTTAGGGGACGACCATTTGATATTCTACGGGGGAGGCTGGAGGATTTTGAAAATAAATTACTCAGCCTTGATAATCACAAAAATAAATGATTTGTTCTGATGCAGTTTGAAAACAAATTACCTGACTTGCAATGTATTGAAAATAAATAACTCAGCAGGTCTAATCGAAAGTATGAGATGGCACCAGAATCTTCATAAATTCATCTTTTTTCCCAAAAAAAATCGGAAAACGCTTCCCAATTTTTTTTTACAATAAACGTATAAATATTATTTAAATATACTTGAAATGTCTGAAAATTGTCTTCATTTAACTTGAGGTTTATTGTCTCAGGAATCCTTACCTCACTTTTATTTTAACAGGGCCGTAACTACATTGAGGCAAATGCCTCATGTAGGAAATTTCGAAACCAAACGCTTGTCTCCATATCAAATTGTGTTCACGGCGAGTGCCTTGCAATAAGCAAGTTCTGTTTTCCCTCAGACGTAGCCCTGATTTTTCGGGATCAATGTTTCTTATTTATTTGTCTTTTGTTCATTGATTACCCTTCTGTATTCTGTTAGTGTTGCATTCCTTTTGTAATCTAGTAATTTTGTTATGAACTTGATTATGATTTTTTTTTAAACCAGCAGCCACACACTTAACTATGTGAATTCCATTTTTGCTTTATTATGCACATTTGTCTTTTGATGTTGTCCCTAGAAACTTAAGTCTTACACTGAATTTATACATTTTTCTTTGAGACCAAAATATTGTCAAAAAAATATTAAAACAAAACGTGCACTTTCTGATTAAGAAAGGGTCTTCGGAACACACAGAAAGCATGATTTTGCAACATTTGTTTTATAGCTTCTTGGGTATTCAGTTGCTCCAAAACCCTTCAAAAACAAATTTGTCTCGCTTCGCTCGGCGAAATATGTTTGCCAATACTTTTAAAAGAGGCGTTACAACCAAACTTTAATACTATGTATGTATGCAATGTGTATATTCAGTTGGGAATATAAAAGATCCATTTCTGCAGAGGGGGGTGGTTAATCTAATTAAATGGTACATAATGACTTGACTATACATGTATTATTTATAATAAACAAATCATTTAAAATTGTATGTTTTCGAATATCATAAATATAGCTGTGAAAATAAATAATCAGTCCCTTGCTTTAATGAAAATGAAAAATTTGCTTCAATAGTGCAGAAAATGAATAACCTGTCCTCTTGGTTTACAAACATAAATAACCGATCAAAAACAAATCGTCCCCCCCCCCCCCAGAATATCAAATGGTCGTCCCCTTATCCATGGAAGATTCGATGCAATAGGGTAGCTAGACAGTAGCCAAAATAATGTAAAGTCAAATTACACTTTTAGGAAAGATAATATAATCTTTGTTTATATACAAACGTTACAAAGAAAATGAATGTTGAGCAAAATTTATTTAATTTTGATACAAATTTGAATTTAAATGAAACCAAACTTATTTGAATCGGATGAAAAAATGTGCCTGATTTCACTGCCGGTTTCCACTGTAATATTAAAACAGGAATATTGACAGAAATCGAGTCCTGGTGTGAAAACTGCAAAGCAACCGTGATTGTAAAATTTTATTTTATTGATGTGAATAAAAAAAAATGTTTCTGGACATTTTTGGCTCAGAGCTCAACCGGTTTGCGTTATACTATATCTAACACCTGACATTTTAACAAACATTGATAGATATAGGAAGATGTGGTGTGAGTGCCAATGAGACAACTCTCCATCCAAATCACATAGATATAGGAAGATGTGGTGTGAGTGCCAATGAGACAACTCTCCATCCAATAGATATAGGAAGATGTGGTATGAGTGCCAATGAGACAACTCTCCATCCAAATCACATATTTATAAAAGTAAACCATTATAGGTCAATGTACGGCCTTCAACACGGGAGCCTTGGCTCACACCGAACAACAAGCTATAAAGGGCCCCAAAATTACTAGTGTAAAACCATTCAAATCTTCCCTTTCGTTTTATACTATAACTTTATCGTGACCTAGTTATTGTGACATCTGATATAAATGCAGATTTAATCATACTTGGGTCTTTTGTACCAAGAGGAAATAAGTATTAAAAATCTTTATAACGACATATATATGATTTACCTTTGTTTTGAAGTAATGTATACACATTATATGGAATTCTATATCCAGGAAAATACAAGAATAATTTATTGAGTGGCTGAATTCGATATACCACAGCATGTGATATTCTGTTATTATGGAAGAAGCATACATATAATCAACTGGTTTTATATTGAGAGTGAAAACTAGTTGTCGCTACACTGATACAAGACTTGCCTGCATGTAAAAATATACTACCGTTTGGTTTGGGAAGTTCAATAGGGAGATATGAGCCAAAATGTATACCCTTACTTTCTCCGGGTTAAAAGGAATAAAAGACAGACGAGCCTAAATTAATTTAACATGGTTTTAACTTTATGTATTCTCCCTCTGCAAATAAACATTTCTATGCGCCAACTATATTGTTTTGTCCCTTAACAAATAAGCATTTATATGCGCAAACTATATTGTTTTGTCCCTTAACAAATAAGCATTTATATGCGCAAACTATATTGTTTTGTCCCTTTATATATAAGCATTTCTATGCGCCAAATCTTCTCCTTTTACAAATTAGCATTTCTATGCGTCTACTGTACTGTTTTGTCCATGGATACTCTCAAGTCATCAGAAATACGTTGAAACTTTATGAAATTATGTTGACGTTTTTGGTGTTCTATCTTCGCTATCCAAGGGTTACGATCCACTATCCTCCACTCCACCCTTGGCGGATTGAGATAGAATTTCGGAGACACAAGGTACACGGTGGGTATGGTTGTCCTGCGAGAGAACGTACTGTGCTGGTGATTTGGTCCTGACGGGTGCTGGTGGGTCCTGATTCTGAGCTGGTGGGTTTGTTTACATTGTATCAGAACGGCAATTAAACGACTGTTTTGTTGCTTAATTTTTCTCTGATGTGTCATAAGTACCATGCAAAGTATATTACAACAATATTATATTGCAAAAGTCGTGCAAGTTCGTTAAACGGAATTGTCCTGACGCTGTGCTGGTGATAAGAAAAACGGTCCTGGTTCTGTGCTCCTATGTCCTGGTTCTGTGCTTTTATATTTTAGTTAAAAGTGGCATATATTCAAGAGCATTGATGCTGTACTGTTGTTGACTAATTAGCTGTTGTCTGCTTTCTTGAAATTGACATTGTTGTGAATCTGTTTACTGTTATTATGAGAGAAAAAATACCCCTATTTAAAAAAAAAAAAATGAAATTAACTGTAATCTTATTTATTGGCCTGTTAATGGAACCCTTCTTGCCCCCTTTTAAAAGATAAGAAAATATGTTTACGATTTTCGGGATTACGATCATTTTGCAAGATCACCAAAATACGTTGTAATTTATACAATACTTAATATAATGTAGATGATGTTGTATGTTTGTTGTCAATGGACAAATTTCCATAAGAAACCAAAGGAAGTATGTGTTAACAACCATACGTCATCGTACGACCTTCAACAATAACCCATAAAATAAAAATGTGAAAGGTTTTGCATAAATATAGAACAAAGGACTTTCTGAGCGTTTGAATCATGTCTTTAGCAGCTTAAAACACATTTGTTTGTGAACAATTGAGTGTTGACTATAAGAATGACAATAGTATTGCGGGTTTGATTGTTTGGTGTTTTTTTGGGGGGAGGGTGGGGGAGGGAGGGGGATAAGTTAGAGCGAGGTTACAGTGAAAGCTTGGAATAGTTTCCCGTAAAATTTTAAAGGTGGATTGTAAAAGAAAAATGTATCTTATATTAGCCTTGGTCACACCTTACCGGATAGCTCGAACGGACGCCTAACGGATAACTTTTTCTCAATCCGTTCATGTCCGTTGGACGTCCGTTCTTATCCGTTAAGGCGTCCGTCCATATCCGTTGCATGTCCGCTTAGCGTCCGTTTTATCCGTTGACGTCCGTTCTGTCCGGTGGAAAATTTTGAGCATGTTCAAACTTTGAACGGACGTCCAACGGATAAAATGTCCGTTGAACGTCCGTTAGGCATCCGTTGTGTACGGTACTCGTCCGTTTTGTATCCGTTACGTATCCGTTATGCATCCGTTGGAGATCCGGTAGACCAATTCACCAACGGATGTCTACCGGACGCCTAACGGATAAAACGGATGTAAAACGGATATTAACGGAAGGATAACGGATAAAACGGATGACTACCGGATGTAAAATGGACAAATGCCAATTGAAATTTCTCATGGTTTATTGCCTTTAATTTTTAGATGGTTTATTGCCTTTAATTTTCAGATTATTTTGTTCATCCGTTTTATACGTTACGCTTCCATAGCGGTGTCTGTTTTATCCGGTACTCGTCCGTTGAATGTACGTTCGACGTCCATTCTGTCCGGTACGTATCCGTTTCACGTACGTTCAGTGTCCGTTGTGTGTCCGTTTGGCATTCGTTACATGTTCGTTAGTACACCAACGGACTCCCAACAGATACAAATTTTGTCAACGGATAACTTTTTTTTTATCCGTTAGGCGTCCGTTCGAGCTATCCGGTAAGGTGTGACCGAGGCTATAGCTATTAAGAATCACTTGCTGTAAGATTTTTCCAACATATTTTTTTTTTTGTCTAAGCGGTTATCAGGTATTTGTTTTTCGAAAATTCGATAAAACACTAAAAAAATCAGTATTTTATGAAAGGGCAAGCTAGAATATGTCAGAGAATGAAGACGAGATAACCTAGAAAACACTAAAAAACCTAAGATTTCTTAGCTTTTTCATTTCAAAATAAATATTTTTGATAAAGAATTACGGGGGAGGAAGTGGACAATGTGTCCTACTTTTCTACATTTAAATATTTTTCATGAATAAAAATCAAATGTGCCTTGATTATAATTGAAAATGAGTAAATGGAAAAAATACCCAACTAAAATACACTTTTATTTTAATATTGGTAATATCACTAAGCTTTTAAGTTTTGTGTGTCAAACACACCATCTCTTTAGTTATGACTCCTTACTAAGATATTTCACTTCATTCATTTTTTTTCTGCATTTTTTTATATTGTGAATTCATAGAATTATTATATTAAAATGTAGCCTTAATTTATATTTAAAAAACATAAACACGCCTGGAAAGTCAAGTGCGTACTCGGCTGTCTGTAATCGACCATTTTTAGACACCCCAGGCTCCTAAAAAACAAGCCGGGGTGGGGGTTCAAAGATGCAAATTAAGTACTTATATCAATATTTTATCTTTTCGTGTACGGTTTATGACAATGTCAATTACGAAATGTGCATATATCAAGGGGAAACTTCTTGCAAAGCATTATTATTTATTATAGTTCATTATTGTATTTAGTAGAAAAAAGAGAATTTAGTGAAAATAAAATACTATTTTTGTAGAAAATTCACAGACCTTTGTACAGAGATTTTTGTTATGTTTACCATGGGATCAACACAAGGGTTCATTACCGAGTAAACAAATCAAAATGTCTATCTACCTTGCACATTTCAGAAAATTCGGATCAGATAACGAAACTAGGTCCAGCAACATTTATAAGCAATTTAAGATTTTGACCCTCACAGTTTCCATTCACCACAAATATTCTCGTTACAACGAATCATTTTAAATACAAAAATACCAGTTGCAGCCTTTCGTTTATCTATTAATATATGTATACGGATGAAGTTATGAAAGGCAGCAGGGTCATCAGGGTGAGGAGTCCATGTCATCTGAAATAAATGCTAAGCATAGATCTAGAAAGCGACAAATAATCATGACATTAACTTAAACTCTCTTCTTTTCGATTTTTTTCGAACAAATTGACACATAAAATGAATTATATAGTATTGTGGAATTTTTAACTTATTTTAGATACTATATATTGTTATTTGATATTGGACGAAAGATGTTGCCCTTTTATGTTATTATGTAATACAAGTTAAGATCATTTGAAAACACATATTAAACAGCCAAATGGATGCACAAGAGCTAAAATAGGAGTCATAGATCCTGTTGGCAACAATAATCTGCCCAATTTTATTGATTTTGTAACATTTGTTTCAAATATGACCAACTTCTTATCCAAAATCACCAGCACCGTATCAGGACCCACCAGCACAATGACAGGACCCACCAGCACAGTATCAGGACATGCATAAATTGAGAAAATGCTAAATTTTAAGAAATTGCAATGTTTTTTCACAAAATTGTTTTGTCGTGTGGATTGCGGTATAGAAAGCGGACTCTATGAGCATTTTTGTTTTATTTTTTCAGTTCGAGATTTTCTGAAAATGAGCATTTTTGTGTTACGCTTACTGAAACAGTTTAGAGGGTCAATTTTTTAATGGTTTATATATGAACCCATAAGAAACGAAATTGAAAAATCTCAACTGTTTTCTTCCATTTTTTATGAGTGAAAACGTCAAAAATCATCATTTTCGTCTTTGTTTACATTTTTTCATTGATCACCAGCACCCGTCAGGACCGAATCACCAGCACAGTACGTTCTCTCGCAGGACAACCATACCCACCGTGAGGTAACTATTTTCATTGGTTGCAGTCGAAACTCGCTGCATCCAATCATAAAGAGCCTTAAACATGATCGCGTGTAAATGTAGAAAGTTTATGTAAACATTTGCCACGTGCTTATTGTGCAACAAGTCTTTTCATCCATAAACAAACGACTATATATCTACCGATAGATGGCACAACATTGTTACCACAAATGTTGGCTTAATCTGCCAAGGGTGGAGAGGAGGGAAGTGGATCGTGACCTTTGACTAGCGAAGATAAGGATGTTCATCAAAATATAAAAAAAAGGAAGATGTGGTATGATTGCCAATGAGACAACTCTCCACAAGAGACCAAAATGACACAGAAGTTAACAACTGTAGGTCATCGTACGGCCTTCAACAATGAGCAAAGCCCATACCGCATAGTCAGCTACAAAAGGCCCCGAAATGACAATGTAAAACAATTCAAACGAGAAAACTAACGGCCTTATTTATACAAAGCCGATCCAGGCAAGGCCGTAACTACCCTTGAAGCAAGTGAGGCAATTGCCTCACTAAAATTGGGAAACTTATTTTTTTTTATACATATACATAAATATAATAGTCATTTGTTGTTCTGTCTCAACCTTAATTTCTATAACTTGTCATCATTCCTTTTAAACTATTCTTCCTGGATATAACTCAGCATCTCAACGGGTGATGTTTCTCGATTACATTAACCTAGTAACGATAATCATCATGGAAATCTGGTTCAAAACAGGCTCTTTCAGAAAAAGAAAAAGCGACACTGAAGGTAAAGAAGGAATAATTCTAGTAAACTAGTTTTTTTGTGAACAGAGTCTGAGTATTGCATATAACTTCATTAGAACAATCCAAAAACGATCAGTAAACTGACAAATCAAGTACTCGTCTTCGGAAGGGGGCAGTCCTGTCTGCGTATTCATTTCTCTGTTTCACCAACTTTTGACAAAGCAGGTACTGGGCATCACAAGGGGACAGTCCTGTTTGCGTATCCATTTCACGAACTTTAATCTTTCTCTTTACAGATAAATAAAATATAAATAACATGAAAAATGCATGGATTAGTTTTTATCCATGTTTATTTAACCTTAAAAATTGAAAGAATATCCCATATTCCAATTTTATATTATTGAGGAATGGTAGAACCTTTAACACAGGATTTTGTCTTTACTTATTCGGGACTAGGGAATTTCGTTTCTTTATATTCGGGGTTTCGGAATCGGACACCCCCAACCCCTAACCCCTAAACTTATAGATTCTGGAACTAAAATACCACCAACTATTTCCAGAAATAATTTGAAATTACGAACCTACATGTAAACGTCAAAAACTCCATTCCAATCCCCCTGTACACATATCATATATACTAAATGTCTTACTCTATAGACAGAATCATATACATGTATCTTATCTCATTCTATCAGAATCATATACATGTATCTTATCTCATTCTATCCCTAGTTTGTCTACTTCTCGTCAGCATAAAAGCGAGTTTATTATTTTGTAACTGCGACTGTATGATGGTGCTTACAGGAAAGCTTAATTACCTTTTGCAAACAAAACTGTTACTACCGATGCTGCTACTGAATTGCTGATGGAGAAGGAATTGGAAGAAGACATTGATCATTGTGTTGATGATAATTTGCTACCTTTAGAAACACAGACTGCCCTGAAACGACTGAAAACTTGGAAAAGAGCATGCATGAGTGGCGAGAGATTGTGCGGTCTTGCCATTCTCCATGTTCATCGCGATATGGATATCAGCAGACCAAATTATGATTCTGAAGGACTGATTCTGAAACGATTTGACTGAACCGGCCATAGAAAAATTTGGCAAACTCTACTGAATCGATGTTTGTTCTATGTTCTGGCAGCAGACTCAAATCAGTGATATTTGGATGATTATCTTACATATAAATTTAAATAAAGTTGTTAAAAATTTGGTGTTAGTAAAAGTCTTAAAATATGAAAAATTTATATAAAAAGTGTCCAAATTCATAACATTATCAAACTCACTTAAAAATACCTGGATTTTGCACCATTCATTTCATACCCTACAAAAAAAAATCGCCTCGCTTCGCTCGGCTCAATTATTTTCCCTCACTAATTTAAGATGCCTAGTTACGGCCTTGCCAGGTACCAAAATGTTAAACTAGTCGTCGAGTTTACATAGGGAATTTCTTCAATTAGCGAGTTTTTAACAATTCGAATCCAACTTTATAGGAATTTGCAAATCATTTACTATAATTTTATGGAATGATAGAACTATTTTTTTAGTTAAATTGATTTGTTTTTCAATTTCATTGTGAAAATTAAAAAAAAGGACGATAATTCTTTGAGATGATTACAATTGAATGATTAAAAAATGCTCATATGTTACGATATTCATCCATCAATTAAAATCTTAAATTCTACCATTTTGCATGGAGAAATATTGTTGAAGGGAGATTACTGATCATTGATATATAAGAAACCAATAAACTTAATCAATGTATAGCAATTGTGATATTTCTTTAGTTAGTGTTTTGTTACATCTTTTCATATGCATGCATAATTGGTCGTTCACGGTTAAAATAGGAAACATTGTCAGTAAAGAAAGTTGAATGGACTTGAACGCTGAATAAACAAGAAAACACTGAAATGAATTTTGTTTTATTTAGTTGTCCTTTACATTGAATTAACTATCCTTTCTATTGTAGTAGTAGACATTAATCAATACAAAAGTACTTAGAAAGGAAAACAAACAGAAACAAGAGAATATGTGTGTAATCTAAAGCCATTAAAATTAAAACAACTTTAGATGACACAAATCGATATAGCTGAAACAGAATAAAATAATCAATTTCAAACTTTTACTTCATTTGCTCTAGTAGATGATCGTTCAAACTATTTATACTTGAACGTGATATAAATATAGTCAATAGCCAGAGAAAACTGTTTTCCATGTTTCGTGTAAGTTCTCATTTTTCATAGCCACATAAGGGTAGGAATAATTCTGATGTAGAGTAAGCAAAGACAGATTTTTGTGATTTTGTGAAAATTAATCATTTGCAATTGAAGGTACTTTTTGTGAAAAAAAGGTAATCAATTAGATAGTAAGATGTCTTAAATTAAATGATGAATAATAAGAATTCATGAAATCCAGAGTATCAGTTCCCAGGCAGACTAAAAGGCTATGTAAGTTTTGATCTCTATTGTGTTAACCCCCCCCCCCCCCCCCCCCAAATAAACTCCTTCAAACTAACCTATCTGACTGTAGTCTGTCTGTAGCGTATATACACCAGTCGACTACGCATACATGCTAATATTATTAATTCGTATATTTTAACAAATTTGATTCGTTTAGGGATAGTCACATGTTAAACTATATTTTCGAAGGTAGAGAGAAAACGGCGGATAGCAAAAAGCATATTGACCGGCAAAATGCATATCGCACGGTTATTTTTAGAATATCTAAAAACCGATATACTTTGTGACGTCATGTAATGAATTTCAGGATATTGTTTAACGTTTTGAAACACATGATATCTGTGATCGATTATTTGACGAAAAAAATCTTCAAATACCTAAGATGTCAAAAAAAAAGTTACTGAAATAATAACTATTATTCCATATTGGTATTATTTTAGTAGATTTCTCTATATGAATTGGATTTTGAATAAAAAAGCATATTCACCTGAGAAAGTGTTATTCACCGCGCTAAACGTCACGCGCTTTTACATGCAACGTTATGGTAAAATGTTTCATGTAAAATCTGTTTTGGTATATGTTTGTCATTAAATACATTTTTTTCTCTCGGAATATGAAATAAAACAATTACTGTCTTTTGTTTCGGTAAATATGGGGTTTAATTGACTTTTGAAAAACTGATATTCACTTCGGCCGTCGGCCTCAGTGAATATCACTTTTTCAAAAGTCAATAAAACCGCATATTTACCTCATCAAAAGACAGTAATTGTATTATATGTTGTTATTGTCAACATGGTCACGGAGACAATGTAATATCTATAAAATTCCAACAAACCTAAATGACGATTTTGATACAAATATGGTCGGAAATTAATAATATAACAAATATAGCCTTTGTATGAGGTCAATACAGGATATATCGACCCAAAGAAGTATATCGACCTCGGACTTCGTCCTCAGTCAATATACTTCTTTCAGGTCAATATATATCCTTGTATCGACCTCATACAAAGGCTATATATGTATAATACACTCCCGCTTTATATTACTGGCCATCATATATCTCTTGTCAATCATATTAGTGCTGTGTTCATCACTTTAGTGTGCAATTGAAACTCTGGTGAAACAGAACAAAATTACCTCTTCTTATGCAACAATCCAGAAAATCAACAATATAATAATGCCGATGACGACACTTCAATTAAAAGTTATTTCTAAAAAACAGTTGGTACAATTTAAATACAGAAACTATCTGTTGAACTGTGTTATAAGAAATATACATGCATATTCACGATGTTTCATGTTCAGTCGTATTTATCGAGATATCGAGATCACTGTCATACAAGTGAGACGTTTAGCTAGCTATAAACCAGGTTTAATCCTGCATTTTCTGCATAAGAAAATGCCTTTACCAAGTCAGGAATATGACAGTTGTTATCCATTCGTTTGATGTGTTTTAGCTTTTGATTTGCCATTTGATTTGGGACTTTCCGTTTTGAAATTTCCTCGGAGTTCAGTATTTTTGTAAGTTTACTTTTTGCATTATAAAATTGTGAAACTGAATCTAAAATATGTCCATCTTTGCTGCATATTGATTAAACAATTTGGTGGAAAATAATCATGTTTCAACAAATCTAAAGATCGTTCTTGTCACCAAATTTTGGAATGAGCCACAAAGTATTTAGCGTTTTATAGTTTCCCAATCCCAAAATATACTTATTTTTCATATTCTAGGATTTCGAGTACTCCGATCTGCTCTTGTCACGTAAAAATACAATATGAAATAAACTGTATTTTCATGAATAAAACAATATAAAGGTCTTAGCTCTGCAAGTTAAATTAAAATACAGATAAATATTCTTATTACGTGATCTTTTTACCGTTTTTTGTTCAATTTCAAGTAAATGTCGTCTCGATTATTATACAAGTATTTGTCATCTTCTCGATCTTTTCACATTCAATGTTTACATCGGGATAAGTTCCGTTTGAATACACCAATCTTTGCTGCATATCAATCGATTCATTAGTATTTGTCCCTGACATTTTCTATATAAATATACAGCCTATAAAATAAATTGTATTCCAGTAATTTTTCGCACAGCATTATTTTAATTCAATTGTACACCAAGTTCCTTTAGTCTGCCGTTTTCCATACAAGTAAAGGGAAAGTTTTAATTTCAACTTACTCAGTATTTTTTTTTTTACTATTTAACAGAACGTTTTCTTCTGAATTAATAATTCATAATTATAAGAAGATGTGGTATGAGTGCCATTGAGACAACTCTCTATCCAAGTCACAATGCCGCTACAAGGCAGCACTCGCACCCGCAAAGTGGAAAGGGATTAATATAAGTTGCAAAACTTGTTTCCCAATCCACTATAATTAAATATGTTTAAACTAAGTCACAAGTTGTAAAAGAAACACCGAACAGCAAGCTATTAAGGCCCCCAGAAATGGCTAGCGTAAAACCATTCAAACAGGAAAACCAACGGTCAAATCTATATAAAAAAAACGGGAAACGGGAAACACTTATGAAACACGCACATCAACAAACGATGACTACTGTTAAATTTGTCTATCGTAGATCAATAGATGAATTGACCGGTTACATGTTCTATCATAGGTCATCTTTAGACTCGGGCTGAATTGACCGGTAACATGTTCTACTGTAGGTCACATTTAGTGTCTGTGTTATATAAAAAATTTGTCTTTAGCAATTCACAATTTTACTATAACAACTCTATAAATATGATCCTATGTGGTTCACCTTGAGACTAGGTGTAAATTGACCTGGTACATGTTCTACCATGATAGTTTTAATTTCGGAGAGTTGTCTTATCATTTGTGAAAAAAGAGACGGAAGCTATCAAGCAAGTCGATGGAAATTTGACAATGCCATGACAAAAAACGAAAGACGATGAAAAGACAATTAAATAAAACATTACAAAGAAAATTAAAGAATGAGTAACAAGAACCTTTGCAAAAAAATGAGATCGATCTAACGTTAAAGGTGAGTATAACCTGCTTCACTGGTGTCATTCATCATGTGGTTAATGGCTAGTGTGGAAAAGGATAATATTGAGATCGATCTAACGTTAAAGGTGAGTATAACCTGCTTCACTAGTGTCATTCATCATGTGGTTAATGGCAAGTGTGGAAAAGGATAATAATGAGATCGATCTAACGTTAAAGGTGAGTATAACCTGATTCACTAGTGTCATTCATCATGTGGTTAATGGCTAGTGTGGAAAAGGATAATAATGAGATCGATCTAACGTTAAAGGTGAGTATAACCTGCTTCACTAGTGTCATTCATCATGTGGTTAATGGTAAGTGTGGAAAAGGATAATATTGAGATCGATCTAACGTTAAAGGTGAGTATAACCTGCTTCACTAGTGTCATTCATCATGTGGTTAATGGCTAGTGTGGAAAAGGATAATAATGAGATCGATCTTACGTTAAAGGTGAGTATAACCTGCTTCACTAGTGTCATTCATCATGTGGTTAATGGTAAGTGTGGAAAAGGATAATATTGAGATCGATCTAACGTTAAAGGTGAGTATAACCTGCTTCACTAGTGTCATTCATCATGTGGTTAATGGCTAGTGTGGAAAAGGATAATAATGAGATCGATCTAACGTTAAAGGTGAGTATAACCTGCTTCACTAGTGTCATTCATCATGTGGTTAATGGTAAGTGTGGAAAAGGATAATATTGAGATCGATCTAACGTTAAAGGTGAGTATAACCTGCTTCACTAGTGTCATTCATCATGTGGTTAATGGTAAGTGTGGAAAAGGATAATAATGAGATCGATCTAACGTTAAAGGTGAGTATAACCTGCTTCACTAGTGTCATTCATCATCTGGTTAATGGTAAGTTTGGAAAAGGAGACGGGATTGTGATAACAACATATCAATGGTCATCATTGACACACATATGCCATAACTGACTCGTGGTGGAGTCCGAATAACTTTCTAAAAGATAACTCCAATTTTACCATATTGAACCCTTGGTATAATAGCTTCATTATAAGCATTAACCCTTAATCAAGGAAATCATGATGGGATAGTCAAGCTTTGAAATATCGTGTCAACTGGAAGATATACACTCCACTGCCCTCTCTGGGATCGGGTCGATTCGATGTTTCAGGTTAATCTCTTTTCGGGGGTTTATTTACTTTTTATGTTCGATCTCATGTAGGTTGTGTGCCCAACTAATAAGTATACCTGCAAGTCTTCAAATATTCCAGACTGGAACTACTCTATACTTTAGTTTATACCTTGTCTCGAGGGTGAATAAGTATATTGTAAGAACAACGAAAAGTTCCCCTTTTATCTTGAACATTAATTAGACTTATTGTATCCTCGATATTTATGTATACTAGTAAGTAAATAATTATAATACCGCATTGGTGGTCCAATTATGAACTACTCTAGATATATCTACGCTATTGCAGGGAATACTGGGTATCCCAAGAATTTCACCCAAGAACTACTCCCTCCATTGAGTGATTCAGTATTATATTATTTCGTATGCGTTAAAATGAAATAATAACACTCCTTTTTAACAGTTGTTGGGATATGTGATTACAATAGTTTATTTCTAACGATTTTAACCTGGTTAAACTTAGTCTACTGTAATTATGGTTCAGTTGTGTCAATGCGATTTTTTTCTTTGATACCAAACAATAAAGAAATATTTCATAGAAACCGAGATTTTATATATAAGACATAGTATTCTAAGTATTAAAATGTCGATAAGATCTTTTTAAAATCATTTTCTCCATAGCAACCATTGTTTATATGCATTGTTTGTCTTATCGATTACCAGATGGCGCTGTGACAGTTCTATGACGGTTATGAATTAGTAATATCATTGATTAGCTTTTAAATTGCAGGATTCCCAAACGTTTTACGATGTGGTGATTTGTAGCAATTGAACGTACTTCATTTTAAAATATGTTATTGCAGTTGAACTTTCATGACTAGTTAACATTGCTTAATTGAGATTTAACAAACTTTTTTGTTGTCAATTTCTTGGTTACAGACATACCGCTATGGAAGAGTTACTAAAAAATCCAGATATTCAGGGCAAAATCAAAAGACTCAGTCCACATGTGCGGGTAAGTTAAAAGAAAAGTCAAAAGTCTCAGTCCACATGTACGGGTAAGTTAAAAGGAAAATCAAAAGTATCAGTCCACATGTGCGGGTAAGTTAAAAGGAAAATCAAAAGTATCAGTCCACATGTACGTGTAAGTTAAAAGAAAAAAAACAAAAGTCTCAGTTCACATGTGTGGGTAAGTTAAAAGGAAAAATCAAGACTCGGTCCACATGTGTGGGTAAATCAAAAGGAAAAATCAAAAGACTCGGTCAACATGTGCGGGTAAATTATAAGGAAAAATCAAGACTCGGTCCACATGTGCGAGTACGTTAAAAGAAAAATTCAAAAGACTCAGTCTACATGTGCGAGTATGTAAAAATAAAAAGATCAAAATACTCAGTGCACATGTGCGGGTAAGTTAAGGGCATCCGATACAGTTTCTCGATTAAATGTCATTTTTATAAATTTGTAATATGTTGTAGGCCTTGGCGGGTTATAAAATAAAACACAAAATAAAACATAGGTCACCGTGCTTGTTTTCGAGAAAATTGAGGCTGAAAATTGGGGATTTGTGCAATTTTGTAAAAAAAATAGGCAATGTTAAAACAATTTTGGAGCAGATATTTTTCGTCGTAAATTATTAAGATCGGGTTCAATCTGAAGCTGTGATAAGTGACAAAAAGGAAAAAAATAAATCACTACATGAATAACTATACAATTATTCAAGCCTTGCTTGTCATTGCGGACCAGATGCTCAAAGTGGTATTTTTTTAAACCTAAAAAAATAGAAATAAACTGTTTCTGAAAATGTCATTTTTATAATTTTTTTGCATAAATTGCATTTTGTCATGCTTTCTCCAAATCCTAAATAAAAAATATAGGTCACCGTGCTTGATTCCATGATAAACGCGATTTATCAAAAAAATTGCGTCCCCCCTTTGTAACCTCAACGTTAGCGCTAAAGTGCACGACGTCGCTGGCAGACAATTTCGACGTTATCTCTGCAAATGACCGGAGACATTTTTCAGATGTATAAATATTGCTTGTAACATGGGTAAATTACTTTCTTTAAATTGGTAATATTGTTTCCGGAAATAAAATCATGTGAATATCAAATCCCTCTCTCTGTTTGTGGTCTAAGCCTGAGAAACATCTCAAGAAAAGTTATTACGGACTGTTGATAATTTTTACGGCTTTTAAAATTAAAGACTCGGCAATTCAGAACTTGACATACAGGTACATTTACTGTACACACTCGTATATTATTTCATACCGTATGTTGACCTCTAGATTTATTTTGTTTTGTTTGGTGGGCTGCTGTTTCATTACAAATATTTCTTAAAATCCTTTTATTCACGTTCTAATCACTGAGAAATCCGGTTTTGTTGATACGAATTAAAAGCTAACGTCGTTTGGACAGTAAATCAAATTTAACGCGCATTGCAATTCGAATTAGAATTTACGTTAGTACGTATAACATTTTGAATGCGAATTAAACTAATTCGAATTTGTTAATACGAATCGAATTCGAATTACGTGTGAACTCAGCATTATCCTGCTAACGGAACTTCTTTTTTTGGACATAAATTGTAGCACATGAATTAGGCCGTTACTTTTCTCGTTTGAATTGTTTTACATTATCATTTCGTAATCTTTTATAGCTGACTATGCGATATGGGATTTGCTCATTGTTGAAGACCGTACGGTGACCTATAGTTATTAATTTCTGTGTCATGTTTGTCTCTTGTTGAGAGTTGTCTCATTGGCAATTATACCACATCTTCTGTTTTATGTGGTCAGAAAACAAAAGCAAAATCTTATAAAGGAGAAGTCTTCAATTTGCTAAAGAATGATTTTTTCCAAACAATGAAACTATAACTTTGATTTTTTTTTATTTGGCAAATACGATTGGATTAGTTGCGATTAAAATCCTTCTCTCATAGCGTTGGTCAATAACTATATATTTTTTTCACCATATAGCGCGTACATAAAATATCGCACGTCCATTCCTCTGTCTGTCCTTCCGGTCCTTCTGGTTAATTAAATTTTTCAAGTGTACAATTCTTGTTAACTTTCTATAAAACTGATATCGTATGGACACGCTCGAAAATCAGTGCATATCAACTATTCTTTAAAAGAGTTATGCCATTCGGAAATATTGATTATATTGGAAATTGCATTGTGTTTGCTGTCATTCCGTCATTTCTCTAATATATTTATAAAAAATATAAAAAAAAACCAAAATAAACAGTTGCGCTACGAGCGCATGATACGCCCGTCGTCTTATTATTTTGGATAACATGCTGTACCATGTTTACGACGGACAGACGGACGCGGGCATTTGTATACCATGCATAATATGTCCCGTCAAAATTTTTACGGATGTATAAACATACTGTTGGCTATTGCCTTTTGTTAGATAAAATACGTGCAACTTGGAAGAAATAAGAACTCTGTTCTTTTATAAAAGGTGTGTCATTGTTTATATTAGCGGCGTTTACCTACATTTTCCGTATTAGTTTTAAAATATCATGGGTTTCTTGTGATGTAATAAAATGTCAATTATGGATGATGAATGATAATAAAAATGATAATTGACATACAACAAAAGGGTCAGTCGTCTTGAGATTGCTCACTATACGATATTTTGTTGAAGATCTCAAAGAAACAGTAATTTGTTTTATTTCTTATAATGTTATTAGACTGTTATCATGTTAGAATCGAATGCATTAATATTAATGGCGTAGAAGTTAGCATGCGGGAGAAACAGAAATTGGAGCATAAAAATTCCACATTACGTTTCTTATTACGGAACATTACACGCATTACGTCCCGCAAAAAGTGACGTTTTGCGGGAATTCAAACGCTTAACGTCGCGCCAAGAGTTAACTCCCTTGAAAAAGAAAAAAAAAGTCTCGGTCCACAAGTGTTGGTAAGTTAAAGGAAAAATCAAAATACTCAGTCCACATGTGCGGGTAATATAAAAGGATAAATCAAAGGAATAAGGTCACATGTGCGGGTAAGTTGAAAGGAAAAATCAAAATACTATTTTCACATGTGCGGGTAATTTATTTTTAGTTTAGCAATCTCGGTACTTTTATTTCTCTTTTATTAATGCAACTAAGAAGTATCTTAAGATTAAGTCGTATATATTGTGAAACCTTTATTTTCTTTTTGTCTTATCGACTTCTAACACTGAAATGAGCAGTGTCTTCTTTGGTTTGTTTTATTCAAACGGTTTATACAAGGACCTAAAAGATAGGTTAAATATTTTAAAGTCCGAACAGCTATTAAAAGATTTGCATATTTTCTGAAAACAGTAAAAAAAAAAAGCGAATTTGTTTTGATTGTGCATTTTTTCTAGAACCCATAATGTTTGTCATCCATGCTTATTTGAACCTGTACATACACGATAGTATTAATCCCGAAGTTATACAGTAACCGTTTCTGGTGTGATTTGTGTATCTTTTAGTTTGTGTTGATACAGTTTTAAGTTTTTTTGGGGGGAAACATTGCAAAAAATCTTCCAATAGAAGATGCTATTCTGTTCTTTTTTTTTAACGGCTAATAATGTCAAGGATGCATAGAAAACATGCAACTAATTGCAAAAAAAAATTCAACAATCTAAAATATGCGGAAAAGCAAAATTTCTGATATATTTGAATTACAGTATAAAAACGAGAAACTGCACTTCTAAACCGACTTATCCTATAGAAGTTGTACTCCTGGTTTTTGTTCGGGCCCGTGTTGAGCAGTCTTCAATGTAGTGTTTCATATTCTGATCCTATAGAAGTTGTACCCCTGGTTTTTGTTCGGGTTCGTGTTGAGCAGTCTTCAATGTAGTGTTTCATATTCTGGTCCTATAGAAGTTGTACCCCTGGTTTTTGTTCGGGCTCGTGTTGAGCAGTCTTCAATGTAGTGTTTCATATTCTAATCCTATAGAAGTTGTACCCCTGGTTTTTGTTCGGGCTCGTGTTGAGCAGTCTTCAATGTAGTGTTTCATATTCTAATCCTATAGAAGTTGTACCCCTGGTTTTTGTTCGGGCTCGTGTTGAGCAGTCTTCAGTTTTGTGTTTTATATTCTGATCCTATAGAAGTTGTACCCCTGGTTTTTGTTCGTGCTCGTGTTGAGCAGTCTTCAATGTAGTGTTTCATATTCTGATCCTATAGAAGTTGTACCCCTGGTTTTTGTTCGGGCTCGTGTTGAGCAGTCTTCAGTTTTGTGTTTTATATTCTGATCCTATAGAAGTTGTACCCCTGGTTTTTGTTCGTGCTCGTGTTGAGCAGTCTTCAATGTAGTGTTTCATATTCTAATCCTATAGAAGTTGTACCCCTGGTTTTTGTTCGGGCTCGTGTTGAGCAGTCTTCAATGTAGTGTTTCATATTCTAATCCTATAGAAGTTGTACCCCTGGTTTTTGTTCGGGCTCGTGTTGAGCAGTCTTCAGTTTTGTGTTTTATATTCTGATCCTATAGAAGTTGTACCCCTGGTTTTTGTTCGTGCTCGTGTTGAGCAGTCTTCAATGTAGTGTTTCATATTCTGATCCTATAGAAGTTGTACCCCTGGTTTTTGTTCGGGCTCGTGTTGAGCAGTCTTCAATGTAATGTTTCATATTCTGGTCCTATAGAAGTTGTACCCCTGGTTTTTGTTCGGGCTCGTGTGAGCAGTCTTCAATTTTGTGTTTTATATTCTGATGTTCGTCGTTTGGTCTTTTTCTTTTTGCGTTGTCAGTTTATTGTCTACACTGTGATTGTCTACTTATGACTGTCTCTTTTCTTTCGTCTCGCTTGTATAAACAAATCATTTTATTGTGAAAGTTTATGTAAAAGAAGGTGTCGATTGATCTTATAATTGATATCTGTAGTGTAATCAAAAATAGTTTCCATTAGCAGTCAATATTTAAATGTTAGACTAAGTACTTTTATTGATGTACTAACACAATAGTCCTAAAAATGGAACAATTGGTTTTATTCAAAGTCTTAGATAAACAATGTTATAATTAAATTCTCCGTCAATAACTTGTGGTGATATTTGTTTTAAGTTCTATGTTCCTGGGGAGCTTATTTTTCATATTGACTTTAGTTTTAAAAAAATTTGTTTTGTTTTGTTTGTTATTTTTGTTTTGTTTAATATTTTTTTTGTTTGTTTTGTTTGTTTGGGTTTGTTTTTTTCCAGTTCAGTAAAATGTCAGAGTTTGTTATTTTCCTTTAATTTGACTCTATAATATTCATAATGTTCCATTTCTGAAAACGTTTATCTTTAACTTTTTTGTATCCTTGATGCCTATATTTTACAATGATCAGTACTTGTAAATTTCATTAATAAAAAGGAATATTGCGAAAAAGTCAACAACCCATCAGTATAAAAAAAGCAACGTAAACTTCAGTGCACAACCTTTACGGTTCTTTATGATTCTTATTATTGTGGAACTGGTTAAATTTAACTTGTTTGGATATTGAACCATACGGAATGTGGTTAATACTATTAATTGTGCTGGCAGATTTCAGGTAAATCGGAAATATTAATGAGACTGAAAGAGCTATGTGATCGATTCCGTGTTCTGTCTACTTACTCAACCAAAACTAAACACGATGTTTCAAAACAAATTGACGTCACGTCCGCTTATCATATCAGTAGTAAGAAAAATGTAATCATTAAAAACAAAGAAACACTGTCGGATAATGTCGAAGTGCTGTTCTTGTGTTCAACTGATCTTTTTGTAGGTGAAGCTAGTTCATATTATAATTTGATATTATTAGAAACAGAAGGTAGACTGAACCAATGCATCAATCAAAGACAAAAATATAAAAGACAACGAAAAGTAAATAGTTATAAAAGGTACCAGGCATATAATTTAATACGCCAGACGCGTATAAGACTCATCAGTGACGCTCAGATAAAAAAAAAGATAGAAAGCCAAACAAGTACAACGTTGAAGGGCATTTATGACACAACATTCCTAAAAGTTGTGCCAAACACGGATAAGGTGATCTATGCTTGGGATAATAAAATCCTTAGTATTTCGAATAATTGGATCTTGAATGCTCTTCAGCTTTGTACTTGTTTGACTTTATAACTTTTTTGATATGTGCACACTGATGAGTCTTATGAAGACGAAACGCGCGTCTGGGATACAAGATTATTATCCTGGTACCATTTGATAACTAATCATACTTTTGCAAACAATTAATTTATAAAATTTAGAATGACCATATAATTGATATTCATGTCAACACCGAAGTGCTGACTACTGGGCTGGTGATATCCTCGGGGACAAAACGTCCACCAGCAGTGGCATCGACCCAGTGGTGTAAATAGTACCAGAATTGTAATTCATTACGGCAGACGACTCTTTCGTCTATATAAGACTCATCAATGACGTTCACATTTGACAGCCAAACAGGTAAAAAGTTGAAGAGCATTTATGACCCGAAATTCCAAAATGTTGTGCGAAATACGGCTAAGGTGAATTATGCCTGGGATAAGAAAATCCTTAGTATTTCGAATAATTCATACTTTTGCAAAAAGGGAAAATAAAAATGACTATATAATTGATATTCATGAGTGCTGACTACTGAGCTGGTGATATATCCTCAGTGACGAAACATTCACCAGCAGTGGCATCGACCCAGTGGTGTAAATAGTTGTCAAAGGTAACTTATAATTTAATACGCCAGACGCGCGTTTCGTCTACATAAGACTCATCTCAGATCAAAATAGTTTGAAACCCAAACAAGTACAAAGTTGAGCATTTATGACCCAAAATTCCAAACAGATGTGCCAAACAAGGCTATGGTGATCTATGCATGCTTAGTATTTCAAATAATTCATACTTTTGCAAACAGTAAATTTATAAAATGACCATATAATTGATATTCATGTCACTATCGAAGTGGTGACTACTGGGCTGGTGATACCCTCGGGGACAAAACGTATGTGAATAGTTATCAAAGTTGCAAGGCTTATAACTTAATAACCTAATAATAAAAAAAAAGTCCACAGTAGATGTCCATACAATAGGTCAAACTATAAATCTCCCTCGAGTAGACACTAACTAAACCCCCAGAAAATATAGTAAATTTAGATAAACGAACTATCACTAAGATTCCTAAAGGACAAATCAATTGGATATAAACGACCGACGCATTTCTTAAATAGGCAGAGAAACGTGACGTAGTATACAAGTTCCCTTTTAATCAGAATCTTCCATTGGCTATCCCTATCGATCACGTCATAAAAAGTACCCCAACAAAACAACAGAACTATGTTTCTTGTATTTAAAGGGATGAATATTTTACAGCTATCGGCTGTGTATTTTTATGTGCTGGATTAAGTTGTTTTATGTAATGTATCCGTTTTTATTTTGTAGTTAGTCACCACTTTAGTTTTATCATGTATATCTATTATATAGTCATTTTGTAAAATTTACTGTTTGCAAAAGTATGAACTATTTTAAATAATAAGGATGTTCTTATCCAAAACAGAAAACCCTAGCCGTATTGGGCACAACTTTTTGGAACTTTTGGTCCTCAGTGCTCTTCGACTTTGTATTTGTTTTAGCTTTCAACATATTTCATCTGAGCGTCACTGGTTAGTCTTATGTGGACGAAACGCACGTATTAAATTTTAAACCTTGTACCTGTTGTTAGCTATTATTCGGGTGTTTCTCTGTCCTATATATTTCCCATTTATTTGTATTTTAGTCCTGTCATGTAATGTTGTTATTTTAATGTTATTATTGCCATAAAACCGAGAAGTTTGGCATGCCACAAAACCAGGTTCAACCAACCATTTTAAGAAAGAAAAAAAAATAAATGTCCTGTACCAAGTCAGGAAAATGGCCATTGTTGTATTATAGTTCGTTTCTGTTTGTGTTACATTTTAATGTCATGTTTCTATTGTGTCGTTGTTCTCCTCTTATATTTGATGCATTTCCTTCAGTTTTAATTTGTAACCTGGATTTGTTTTTTTCTCAATCGATTTACGAGTTTCGAACAACGGTATACTACTGTTGCCTTTATTTACAACAATAAAACTGTTCACCAAATCTAAACTGGTAGATATGTAAGAGATATGTGACTAAAGTGTTAAGAAACACAAAACAAATATTTCAGTAATGTATAGAAAAAAAGGTCTATGGATGTAATTCAAGTGGACGAATTGCCAGAGGAGTTCATTAACATTTTCACCCTTCGAAGGTCATGGGACATAAATCAGAGCATGTTCGACTATTTCCAACAACTTTTGAAGGCCATGGTACACAAACCAGAGCATGTTCGACTATTTCTAAAAAGTTGTGAAGGCCATGGGACACAAACTAGAGCATGTTCGACTATTTCTAACAACGTTTGAAGGCCATGGTACACAAACCAGAGCATGTTCTACTATTTCTAAAAAGTTGTGAAGGCCATGGGACACAAACCAGAGCATGTTCGACTATTTCTAACAACTTTTGAAGGTCATGGTACACAAACCAAAGCATGTTCGACTATTTCTAACAACTTTTGAAGGTCATGGGACACAAACCAGAGCATGTTCGACTATTTCTAACAACTTTTGAAGGCCATGGGACACAAACCAGAGCATGTTCGACTATTTCTAACAACTTTTGAAGGTCATGGTACACAAACCAGATCATGTTCGATTATTTCGAACACGTTTTGAATGTCATGGGATACAAACCAGAGAAGGAGCATCTGAAGACTGTGATACCCTTTGACACCTCTAAATAAAGTCCTGGATTATTATTGATCGTCATTGTCTATTTCCTCAGGAATATTGATGCTGTTAAGTTTTAAATGTTCCCAGGTTCGACCAATATCGATGCAAATTCTTACTAACTACAATTTGAATGTGTAAACACACCTTTCTATCGAATAGTGAGCTGTTATTTAGTATTAAGTTGAAAGTAAAATAAAGTAGTGGTCGATATTACTTAAAAGTGATCCCTAGCATTACAAAGACTACATTGATTTTGTAATTGTATCTAACCATTCTTTAAATTGGCACTTTTATTCTCTTTTTCGTGTATTATGACAGAAGGTTGGAACTCTGGCTTTTGAACATGTAATTAACATTATTTTCAAATGACACGGAAACCTATTTCGATACGAAAATTGGAGATTGATTAGAACCAAAAGTTGTTTCAGAAAATTATTGATGACGTAGAATGCAAATTTATCTCTTTTTATTCATAATAGATTATTTAGTACGGTTGAAATTACTTCTTTATTGAAGTTAAGATCGCACAAACCTTAATTTTTATCATTGAATCTCCACTTTATCTACATGGTATCACCACTATATCGAAATTGTATCACCACTCTATCTACATTATATCACCACTATATATATCTACGTTGTATCATCACTCTATCAACAGTGTATCACCACTCTATCTACATCGTATCATCACTATATCTACCATGGATCACCACTATATCTGCATTGTATCATCACTATATCTACATTGTATCACCACTATGTCTGCATTGTATCACCACTTTATCTACATTGAATCATCACTATATCTAAATTGTATCACCACTATATCTACATTGAATCATCACTATATCTACATTGTATCACAACTATATTTGCATTGTATTGTAACGTGTAACCAGGCGTTTGTATCCCAAACGTCCGTTCCAGTCAATACTTGGATCCAAGTTGTCCACAAACAATACGGCAATACTAAAAACTAAAACTATCTACGTTATGCACAATGAACTAAAATATACACACTGACTCTTTGTCGAAATAAAGTTACAACAGACAAATATATATACAAATATAATACAATAGAACAGCCTGTCCACAAGATGGGACAATGTGTCACTTAAAGACAGTATGGCTGGTACAGCTTGTCCTCCGAATGGGACGGTCTGTTACTACTAGACAGTGCAGCCTGGTACAAGTTGTCCTCCGAGTGGGACAGTATGTCACTACCAGACAGTGCGACCTGGTACAAGTTGTCCTCCGAGTGGGACAGTCTGTCACTACCAGACAGTGCGGGCTGGTACAGCCTGTCCTCCGAGTGGGACAGTCTGTCACTACCAGACAGTGCGGGCTGGTACAGCCTGTCCTCCGAGTGGGACAGTCTGCTATGTCAATCCTATCAACGTGTACGTCCACTTTGTACCCAGTACAAAATGTCCTCTGAATATCAAGGCTCTTCCAGCACTTAATATATCCGACGTACGCTCTGTTGAAGGATGTCAGCTCATCGACAGCCAACTGACAGCCTCGAATGCGGTTTCTCACTCTCTTATATACCCCAGGGCGAATATACTATTTTCTGGATAGGGGTGTTCTCTAAATGTTTCCGATACCAAACACAAGAGTACCTCTCAAACACCCCCATACCAATGGACCGAACCACTTACTCTCCTGCTAAACGTCTAAATCTGTCTAACTCTTTCTCTAGCGTAAACCATGCATTGCTACAATAAGATCCTACTTATTAGTAACCTTAACGACCAATAAACATTACATAACCCATGCCTCAATCTACATGCGTCCCGCATGTTATATTTTAAATTACAAAATTTAATTCAACATCATTTATACATAATCCGAATTTTACTTATTTACATTATCAGCCAAACAGGCTGGTCTCTTACTTTCGTGACGACCATTGTCCTCTAATCTCCACGAGACACGTTTCCTTTTCATTGGGCGTTTTCTCCTAGTACACTGATTGCAACTAGCAACATACGTCCTAACGTCGGATTGCAAACCAGGCCAATAGAAAGACTGACGTATTTTCTCTATAGTTTTATGTATACCTAGGTGACCTGCACACTTTGTCTCATGACAGCATTGTAAAACTTGCTTGCGCTCAGACATTGGAATTACCGCTTGTAATTTCACAATGTTCCGTTCCCGATCGTCGTGGCGTCTAACCACTATACCACCTTGAAGCTCTAAACAATCAAACTGACTCCATAATGACCTTAGAGAATATCCTTTATTTGATACCTCATTGTAATGTGGCCTTTGACCCTCCGTCAGCCACCGCTTAACACGTTTAAGGTCCGAGTCATTCGATTGTAACTCATTTAAAGTCAAGTCTTTACCTATGTCTGGCATCTTACTTGTTACTATATTCACCTGACTTTGTTCTCTCTTAGAACACTCACGGTCCGTTTTTGACTGTCTGTCTGGTGCTATCTGACAAGGTTTTCTGTAAACATTAGCATTTCTATTTTGGGTACCTTGAACACGTAGGGGGACCTCAAAGTTATCAATGTGTAATAAGTTACCAAACACGTCAATCAGACACTTATTTGTCTTCATAAAGTCCAAACCTAGAATACCATCGACTTGCAGGTCAGTTACAACGGCCTCTGATATAAACTTCTCTTTACCAAAATCAAGTGTGAAACTACCTTTACCTCGAAGACTTAGATACTTGTCACTGACGGACTTTATCTGTGACCTAGTTTCACTCAAATATGGCCTACACAAGTCAGGAATTGAATGATATACTCTTGTAGAAACTAGCGTTAGTGTAGCTCTTGTATCCACCACAAACTTGACTGGTACACCTTGAATTTTTAACTCGACAAACATTCCGGCATCCCCTGATGCTGAAACAGCAACAGCGCCTTTGTCATTATATTTAACTTCAGACTTCAGTGTCTTGACTGTACCGTCTGTATATGTTCCGGTGTTATCTGTTTCCCGAGTACTTTGCTTCTGATTATTATTAAGACAATTTCTTGCAAAATGCCCTATTTCTCCACAACTAAAACAGGGACCACACCTTTTCCCTTTACTTTGTGTGTTATCTATCTTCCTCCTTTGTTTGAACTCTCTTTGGGACTTCAAATCTTTAATCTCTTTTGTTATGGCCAGTAAATTATTCTGAATCGTTTGCATCCATGTCGTCATTTGTCCCATAGATACAGCCGTAACACGACTATTAGGTGTTTCTGTCCGTTCGTCACCAGTAGTATGTCGTAAATGACCCATACTGTTCAGTGTTTTGCTCTCAGCCGTGTTATACGCTTCAAGCTCAACTGCCAATCGTATAGCATCGTTAAGACCTTTTGGACGGGACTGTTTAATTCTCAGTCTCATTTCGGAGTCTACTAACGCATCTATAAATTGTTCTTTGGCGAGCGTGTCCCTTAATTCTAACGGAGCAGTCGGGTATGCCAGATTAGAAAGTCTTCTAACTGACTGACCTAACCCCGGCAAAGTGTCACTTGCTCTTTGACGACATTCCTTAAATTGAACCCGGTGTAGTTCAGTTTGACTTGAAGGAGCAAATCGTTCCTCAAGTGCATTAACTAGGTCTGAAAATATTTGTCTCTTTTCCTTTGGTAAATCACCAAGGACTGCTTGAGCCTGTCCAATCAGTGACACGGCCAAGTACAAACCTTTTTGGTGTTCAGACCACTCATTTACTAGGGCACACATCTCAAAATGTGATAAGTAATCCATCCATGGAGTAGTGCCATCATATTTTGAAGGTTTAATTTTTACATTATTCGAACCAGAGCAAACAGTATGAGCAGTACTTTGATTTTTCGTTAATTCCGGCTTAAGATGAAAATATCGATCTTTATTTTCAACAAACTTCGAACAAACACCCTGATCTTTAGGTGTAGATATTAAACTTTGTCCATGTTGTATTGTGCTTTCGCTAAGAGACTGTATTTGCCTACTAATTTCAGCAATCTGATCGTCAATATTCGACATATTTATTGCAATCAGTGTAATCAAAATGAAACAATTTTTATTAAATAATACACTCGTGTTACAACTCAGCCATGACTTACAACTATGCCTCACAGTTGATTCACTTTAATCTTTTAAGTAAACATTGATGTTAACTGACAATAAATTAAATACCGATCAATCAATCAAATAGTATTTCATAGACAACTTGAATCCCACCGCTGCCACCAAATATGTAACGTGTAACCAGGCGTTTGTATCCCAAACGTCCGTTCCAGTCAATACTTGGATCCAAGTTGTCCACAAACAATACGGCAATACTAAAAACTAAAACTATCTACGTTATGCACAATGAACTAAAATATACACACTGACTCTTTGTCGAAATAAAGTTACAACAGACAAATATATATACAAATATAATGCAATAGAACAGCCTGTCCACAAGATGGGACAATGTGTCACTTAAGGACAGTATGGCTGGTACAGCTTGTCCTCCGAATGGGACGGTCTGTTACTACTAGACAGTGCAGCCTGGTACAAGTTGTCCTCCGAGTGGGACAGTATGTCACTACCAGACAGTGCGACCTGGTACAAGTTGTCCTCCGAGTGGGACAGTCTGTCACTACCAGACAGTGCGGGCTGGTACAGCCTGTCCTCCGAGTGGGACAGTCTGTCACTACCAGACAGTGCGGGCTGGTACAGCCTGTCCTCCGAGTGGGACAGTCTGCTATGTCAATCCTATCAACGTGTACGTCCACTTTGTACCCAGTACAAAATGTCCTCTGAATATCAAGGCTCTTCCAGCACTTAATATATCCGACGTACGTTCTGTTGAAGGATGTCAGCTCATCGACAGCCAACTGACAGCCTCGAATGCCGTTTCTCACTCTCTTATATACCCCAGGGCGAATATACTATTTTCTGGATAGGGGTGTTCTCTAAATGTTTCCGATACCAAACACAAGAGTACCTCTCAAACACCCCCATACCAATGGACCGAACCACTTACTCTCCTGCTAAACGTCTAAATCTGTCTAACTCTTTCTCTAGCGTAAACCATGCATTGCTACAATAAGATCCTACTTATTAGTAACCTTAACGACCAATAAACATTACAGTATCACCACTTTATCTACATTGAATCATCACTATATTTACATTTATCATCACTTTATGTATCTACATTGTATCATCGCTTTATCTACATTGTATCACCACTATATCTACATTGTAACACTACTATACCTACATTGTAACACTACTATACCTACATTGTAACACTACTATACCTACAGTGTAACACCACTACCAAACTCAACCTCAAACCATAATCTTTAAGCACAACATCATTAACAAAACAATACCAAAAAAAGAGAAGAAAACACATCCACAAGTCGTACCGTTTTGTGATTACCAATATCAGTGATCACGAAACAGTATTTCTCTGAAAATCTTTATCATGCTCGCATACACCAATACCATAGAGCCTACTCATAGCAGCTTACACCGTCTAGCATCTTAAATAGATTTGGAACAACGTCCGTGTACCTTAATATAGATATTCTAAGGCAACGTTCACGACGTTAAGTAAATTTCCAGGGTTTTTTTTTTCTTATTCTTTTTTTTTCCCGGTGTATATTTCTCTGCTCTTGATTGTTTTGTTTTTTTAAGGTGTATTTGGTTTTTTTAGTTTGTTTAATTTGTGGAATTTTTAAACTTATGATAATAAGCAACTACAAAGCACGTGCACAAATTTAATATAAAAACGGAGATCAGTTTTAAACGCGAGCAAAGGTATCTTGTGCAAATACTTACAAATTTTAAAAGGATAAAAAGTCAGATATTAATAAAACAATTGTTAACTTTTGATTTCAGTTGATCCAATGACTTACCAACGTCATCAACAGTCAAAAATTGTATAATGTCTTGAAATGCACTTTTTAGCATTTCTTTCGCATCTTATTATGTCTTGTTAAAACTGTGAAGATCGCATATCTGTAAATTTCCATTACATCACTCAATTGTGCAATGACTCTGCAATGTACATATAGTTCATTGTTAATTTAATTATGTTTTAACAAGCAAGGAAATTATTAAATCATCAATATAGATGGAATGTATTATAATTGCTTTCTTTCAAGTAGATATTGAACTGTACACGAAGTCAACTGTTCTAAATAGTTTCAATAGTACATGTCGGTAACATTAACGAAACATTTAACTATGCTATATACAGTTACATCGATAATCAAGATCCGGTTTATGATAAACACATCTCTTCCTTGAATATATCAGAATTCAATCCTGACAACGCATCCTGGACAACCTTTCTATAAATTATTAATTCTGAAGCTCAAATATATGCAAAGTGACCAATAACTAATCTACTTAAACATTATACAATTATTGACTTTTGATGAGGTTGATACAATGATTTATCAACCCCAGAGATGTGATATTCACCAAGGCCAACGGCCGAGGTGAATATCACATCTGGGGTTGATAAATCATTGTATCAACTGATATCAAAAGTCAACAATTGCTTTATTATATGACTCTTTAGTTCTCAGTGTCATTTTCATATTTTTAGATTGTGAAATATATCCTTGGTTAGATGGTATTTTGCCTAGACTGTTTTTATTTTATGCTTGGGTTTGATTTTTAGGCATATTTAATTCTGCATAATTAAAACTAGAAGAATATTGTATCATTTCAATTTTTAAAGAACAAAACATGAACAATATTGAATACAACAGAATAAAAAACTAGATACATGTACATGTATATGATAGTAAATTTTCACTTAAAATTTCACTTTAAATTGAACTTTATTGTTACATTTGAACAATTGTTCAACACTGGCATTGGAAATCTTAATTTCCTCATTATTTAACGATGGAAAGCGTTTTTCAGTAGCTAATTCTGCTGCTCCAGCCATACTTTGTTGCCGGAAACATGTAACTGTCGTCTGTTAGATCGAAACGATTTTATGTCGAGAGCGCTGATTGGTTGATATTTATTCGATCGTCCAATTAAAAACCATTTTATTTATACATCCCTTAAATAGCTAACAAGAATTCCCCGTTTCTATATTTAGGTACACGGACGCTGTTCCAAATCTTATATTAACCTCTCGTGATTTTTGACGCGGTGAATATAATGTTTTATCAAAGAGGATTTCCTATGCTTTTAGCCAATGAGAAAACAGAAAATTTATAGTCATATTATAATGTAAAATGTCAACATAATCCATATTTCTATTGACCACGATCTACATTATATATTCTATATTACTATATCGTATGACATTATATATTCTATATTACTGTTTCGTATGACATTATATATTCTATATTACTGTTTCGTATGACATTATAAATTCTATATTACTGTTTCGTATGACATTATATATTCTATATTACTGTTTCGTATGACATTATATATTCTATATTAATGTTTCGTATGACATTATATATTCTATATTACTGTTTCGTATGATATAATGAGTTTTAAACATGTCTCTATTTTTTATATTACTGTTTCGTATGATTATATATTCTATATTACTGTTTCGTATGATTATATATTATATATTACTGTTTCGTATGATTATATATTCTATATTATTGCATAGCAATATAATATTTCCCACAGAAAGTAACCAAAAGTAAGCGTGCAATAAATTATTTATTACACTAGTGCAATAAATCATCAAAATGTATGACGTCATCAACGACAAAATATTAGTATATTTCAATTTTTACTTTCAAATATTATATTGCTATACAATAAAATGGTTATTGCATGAATATTGGGGATTATTGTCCCTCGTAGAACATATATTGCAAGCTCGTGCAATATAAAATTCTACTCGGGACACTATTCCCCAATATTCATGCAATAACCCTATATTACTGTTTCGTATGATATAATGAGTTTACATTATATATTCTATATTACTGTTTTGTATGATATAAGGCAAACAAGTATAAAGTTTAAGAGCATTGAAGACCCAAATACCAAAACGTTGTGCCAAATACGGCTAGGTGTACAAAGTTATCAAAGGTACCAGGATTATAATTTAGGACGCTAGACGCGCGTTTCGTCTACATGAGACTCATCAGTGACGCTCATATCAAAATAGTTATATAGCCAAACAAATACAAAGTTAAAGAGCATTGAGGATCCAAAATTTTAAAAAAATGTGCCAAATTCGACTAAGGTTATCTATTCCTGGGATAGGAAAATCCTTAGCTTTTCGAAAAATTCAAAGTTTTGTAAACAGAAAAATAAAAGTGACCACATAATTGATATTCATGTCAACACCGAAGTGACCAAGTCTGTCATTGTAATACAATCAAAACTAAAAGAAAAGTATGCTACTGATCGAAAACTTTAAAGTCTAGTTTATAATAAGTTTTTCTACCGTTTTAGATACTGAAAAGGTCGAGTAAATTAAAACTGCAATTCTTATTTAAGTTTTGACCGTACAGGTTTATAAAGAGGTAAAATGCAGTCAGAACTTAAGATCTAATTTAAGTTTTTTACCGTACAAGCTACTTTGGAATTTTGGATCATCAATGCTCTTCAACTTTGTACTTGTTCCGCTTTATAAATGTTTTTGTATGAGCGTCACTGATGGGTCTTATGTAGACGAAACGCATGTCTGGCGTACTAAATTATAATCCTGGTACCTTTGATAACTATATACTGGAACTGTTGTCGGAGCGTGTGTGTCTCGGTGACCCAAAGAGATATGTCAGCAGAAGCAGTCTTATTAATAAATTATACGTTTCAAAGGAAGGAAATTATTTTATATAGGTTGCGTAATACCTGAACTATTCACAAAAATAGTAGAACGTTAACAACTCCTCTTACTGAAAAGGTATACCTTTTTGACTGTAAGATACTGAAACATTGCAATGTTAATCAGATGAGTATTAGATACATTTTGACAATCATTTTATCTTATATGTAGTTTATGTATAAGTCACTAATTATCCCACTCATTATTTGTTTGGACCATTTGCAATATTTCTTTTACCCTTTTATTATATATTATGTGACTAATTGGGGAGTTAGACCCTCGTCAAGGCTACATTCGCTAACTGTTATGTCATTTATTTTAGAAAGCATTTGTGGAGAGTCTTCTTGATTTGTTCGAACAAGAAACAGAGGACATGATTGACGCTATAGAAGAAAGTCGGATGGAACTTAGGGGAACAATGTTGGATTTTGAGGACGAGACCGAACAACTCAGGGCAGAATCTAGAATGTTAGGTACGTAAAAAACCTTCAGAGTCAAATATTTTAAGTATTTTATCGATTATATCAAAAGAATATTAAACCCGACATTTTAGAAAGCATTATTGAAAAATGAGTACTTGCATGTCTGTATGAACCAAATTCACATGTTTTTGCTAGAATATATAGGAATATATAAAAAAGGATGATACATAAGTTTCTATTTGCATGTTGAAATTAAAGTTCGATAATTAAATAATGTTTCCTCATCAGCTGTTAATCTTATTATCTGTTATTTTTCTTACCTGTTATTTTTCTTACTTGATATTTTTATTACCTGTTATTTTTCTTACCTGTTATTTTTCTTACCTGTTATTTTTCTTACCTAATATTCTTATTACCTGTTAATCTAATTACCTGTTAATCTAATTACCTGTTATTCTTATTACAGAACAGCGACGTATGGACTATGAAAGGAATAGTGTCAACAAGTACCTAGACGAGAAAGGAAGAAAAAGTAGGTCGTCCAGAAATAGTTCTCGTATTTCCTTTATAGACGAACGATCGGATGAGAATAAAGCAAGTGTCAAAGACTATATGAAAAGGAAAGAACAAAGTAGACTTCAGTTTAATGAATCCAGGAGTCCTTCATCACTTAGTGTACCATCAATGGCACCTGTTGAAAGACCCATCAGTTCTCAGTCATCAAGAAGTTTACCTACTCCAAGTCCTATAATGAGCAAGAAAGCTTTACAAGCGGTAATTATACAATTACTTCATTTTATATGATTTGATAAGTTTGTGTGTTTATATTACATAGCATCTCAACAGTTCTTCCAAAATAGGAATGTACATCAGCATCCCAATACATGGTTTTAAGAAATTTATTAAAATCTCCTAGTGTGTTTAAAACTGAATGTAGGACATAAAGTCATAAGACAAAAAAGTCACAGACAACAAGTCAAGGACAAAAAGTGACAATTCAGTGTTAAGATAATTTTCTTTTAGTAAGAAAACACTTATTTAAAAAAAATCATTTTTGTATTTTCTTGGATCATTAACTGTTAAAAAACTTTTTCAATTAAAACGTGTTCAATGAATATCAATAATTCTCAAAAAAAATATTAAGAAAACAAAACAAAAAATGTCAAAGTGGCTTGGTACTTATATACGTCTTCATCGTGCAAATAAATTTAGCCATTGCATAATTGAAATTTAAAAGCAATCACTTTGGAAGGCTAGGGAACAATTACTTATCTGTTTGATAAATTTATGTGATACACATATATATTTTAAAGATCTTCCTTTTATTTGGGATTTTTAGTCCATTGAATAACATTATTACCTTCATCCCTCTCATTCACCAATAAACTGACCCTTTTTGATGCGTGATTTTACATTTCGACGCATAACAAATCTAAATGCTACATTTACATGGACATGTCGAAATCATATATATGATCAAACTGTACATTCATGACTCCTCCAACGTGATATACTTAACTGAAGTTTACTGCTGCTGTTTGTTTGCCAATCAATATCAGACCACGAAGAATTGACACTGTTGTATATACTTCTTACCTGCTTAGAAATTCATTAGACATTCTTTTGTGATGTAAGGAATGTTAGGCCCAATTAAATGGTACCTAAAGAGACGGTGTACATGTAACAGTTAACTAAATCTTAAGTGAACAGTGACAAGGTTTTAGATTTTGAAAGTCGAATTTTGATAATAAAGTTGAAAATTCTACTTTTGAAAAGTCGAAATTTCGAGTTTATAAAAGACAAAATTTTTACTTTGAAAATTAAAAAAATTAAGATTTTAATTTAAAAAGATTCAAGTTATTGTCAATATTTTGAGATTATTAATTTAAAATTTGGAGTTTCAATCAAAATTTGCAGATTTTTAATGTTTTCATTATGTGCCTAATACATTGTAATACGTTTCCGTAACCATGACAGTATACCGTTGTGTTAAAGAGAAAATAGCCGTAAAATGTTCTAAATGAGTCATGTTCAAGCTAGATGCTGGGGCAGATAATTTGAATGAGAATTGAACTTTGGGAAAAAAGAAATCATTGCTCTTATCATCAATATATGGGGAAAAGAAATCATTGCTCGTATGAATCATCAATATATGGGGAAAAAGAAATTATTGCTCTTATCATCTATATATGGGGAAAAGAAATCATGGTTGCTCTTATCATCGATATATGGGAAAAAGAAATCATTGCTCTTATCATCGATATATGGGACAAAGAAATCATTGGTCGTATGATCGATTTATGAGGGGGAATCATTGCTCTTATCATCGATACATGTGAAAAAAGAAATTATTGCTCGTATCATCGATATATGGGGAAAAGAAATCATGGTTGCTCTTATCATCGATATATGAGGGGAAAATCATTGCTTTTTTCATCGATATATTGGTAAAAAGAAATCATTGCTCTAATTGTCGATATATGGAATAGAAATCATTACTCTTATCAAAGATATCTGGGGAAAAGAAATCATTGCTTTTATCATCGATATGAGGGGGAAAAGAAATTATTGCTCTTTTCATCGATATATGGTGGAAAGAAACCAAAGCTCTTATCATCGATATATTGAAAAAAAGAAATCATTGCTTTTATCGTCGATATATGGAAAAGAAATCATTGCTCTAATCATCGATATATTGGGAAAAAGAAATCATTGCTCTTATCGTCGATATATGGAGGAAAGAAACCAAAGCTCTTATCATCTATATATTGGAAAAAGAAATCATTGATCTTATCATCGATATATAGGGAGAAATTATTGCTCTTTTCATCGATATATTGGAGAAAAGAAATCATTGCTCTTATCGTCGATATATGGAAAAGAAATCATTGCTCTTATCATCGATATATTGGGGAAAAACATCATTGCTCGTTTCATCGATATATAGGGAAAAAGAAATCATTGCTCTTATCGATATATGAGGGAAAGAAACCAAAGCTCTTTTCATCGATATATGGGGAAAAGAATTCATTGCTCTTTTCATCGATATATGGAAAAGAAATCATTGCTTTTATCATAGATATATGGGGAAAAGAAATCATTGCTTTTATCATCGATATCAGGGGGAAAATATAATAAAATTATTGCTTTAATCGTCGATCCTCATGACCCATGTTCTCTAAATATGAAACAGACATACTTGGCATATCCAAAATTTCCAATTTGCAATAATGATATAATAATTTTTGTTAGTAATAATTCTGAGCTATTGTTCATCAAGATTTACTAAGATTTGTACGGTTTATTTATTTACAAAATGAACATTTAAATATTGAAATTAATATATTAATAATAGATGTATTTCCATTTTGTTTAAATAACATTGCATTGCAGAAATAGAATCGGTTTAATATCAGATACTTACTCAAAGCTACACTTAATGACAAAACCGTTATGAATAAGTTATAGGCAATATGAGAAAGTAATTTATTTTCCATATTGAGTTGCTAAGCATTACCCATGGCTTTTTCATATCAATATGGAAGGTTCAACAATTTCCTGCGAACTTGTATCTGCGGAGCATGCATTTTCCCAAAAATGTATGGGTATATATATCAAGTCCAAAAAGGGTGCAATATCACACAAAAAAACAATAAATCATAAACAAATGTTGAATATATCGGTCCAGGATAACTAATATCCTTCATCAGTAAGATGTAAAACTGAAATAATAATCTTGATCGTTATACAAATTATCACGAATCGAAGGGCTCGTAATTTTTATTAAATATTGATGTCTGGAAGGAGGAAAACATTGTACATTCATTTAAACCGTAAGCGCCTGAGTAAATAAAACTAGAGGCTCTAAAGAGCTTGTGTCGCTCACCTTGGTATATGTGAATATTAAACAAAAGAAGCAGATAGATTCATGACAAAATTGTGTTTTGGTGATGGTGATGTGTTTGTACATCTTACTTTACTGAACATTCTTGCTGCTTACAATTATCTCTAACTATAATGAACTTGGCCCAGTAGTTTCAGTGGAAAATGTTAGTAAAAATTTACAAATTTTATGAAAATTGTTAAAAATTGACTATAAAGCTTAAGGACAATAACTCCTTAGGGGGTCAATTGACCATTTCAGTCATGTTGACTTATTTGTAAATCTTACTTTTCTGAATATTATTGCTGTTTACAGGTTATCTCTATCTATAATAGTATTCAAGATAATAACCAAAAACAGCAAAATTTCCTTAAACTTACCAATTTAGGGGCAGCAACCCAACAACGGGTTGTCCGATTTATCTGAAAATTTAAGGGCAGATAGATCTTGACCTGATAAACAAGTTAACTTCAGTCAGATTTGCTCTAAATGCTTTGGTTTTTGAGTTATAAGCCAAAAACTGCATTTTACCCCTATGTTCTTTTTTTAGCCATGGCGGCTATCTTGGTTGGATGGCCGGGTCGGCGGACACATTTTTTAAACTAAATACCCCAAAAATGATTGTGGCCAAGTTTGGATTAATTCAACCCAGTAGTTTCAGAGGAGAAGATTTTTTGTAAAAGATTACTAAGATTTACGAAAAATGGTTAAAAATTGACTATAAAGGGCAATAACTCCTAAAGGGGTCAACTGACCATTTCGGTTATGTTGAATTATTTGTAAATCTTACTTTGCTGAACATTATTGCTGTTTACAGTTTATCTCTATCTATAATGATATTTAAGATAATAACTCAAAACAGTAAAATTTCCATAAAATTACCAATTCAGGGGCAGCAACCCAACAACGGGTTGTCCGATATTTCTGAAAATTTCAGGGCAGATAGGACTTGACCTAATAGACAATTTTACCCCCCCCCCCCCCCCCCCCATGTCAGACTTGCTCTAAATGCTTTGGGTTTTTTAGTTATAAGCCAAAAACCGCATTTTACCCCTATGTTCTATTTTTAGCCATGGTGGCCGTCTTGGTTGGTTGACCGGGTCACCGGACACATTTTTAATACTAGATACCCCAATGATGGTTGTGGCCAAGTTTGGTAAAATTTGGCTTTGTAGTTTCAGAGGAGAAGATTTTTGTAAAAGTTAACGACGCAGGACGACGACGACGGACGACGGACGCCGGATGCCAAGTGATGGGAAAAGCTCACTTGGCCCTTTGGGCCAGGTGAGCTAAAAACCACAGAATGAGTACCTACTTTATTCCTCTTCCCAACCATCAATCTTATGATATTACGTGGCTTTAATCACATAACTGATCATGATTCTCACATGTTATGCATGTAAATATGTGATTTCCTTTGATAACTGATTTAAGTTTTATTTGTCCATTTTGTTCATATTAACATTTTTTATTTTTGTTCTGATTTAAATATCTTTTCGTACTCCAATCATCATTAGAAGATAAGGCCAACGCACGTGATCTGCAAAATACTTCTTTAATTAAAAGATATTTTTATGACATTTTTCTTATGTAAGGACTTTATACACGAAAACATGACACGAATCTTTCGTTTAAATTACATATAACCTTGATAAAATAGTTATATTTACTATCAAAAATCGATAACAGATCTTTAATAGTCTGTTTTTGGATTACCCAAAGCTTTTGAAAATTATGGCAGTGAAGATGTAAGCATGAAGACAACATGATTTTGTCTACGCATTAGGTTTTCAACATGTACTCAAGGTTTTTTTTTTTATTTTCACGAAGATAACTACATGCTGTAATAAAGATCCTGGTCTATAAATGAAGATCCTGACACGTAGTGACGGTCTTGTCATGGTCTGTTTATTTTTCATTTTAGTTTTCGTTGGATTTCTGTTTAATTGATGTTGATGCTTCATGTCTTTTTATTCATAACATGCAATAAACATATTTTTATTTCAGGAAACCGATGCCATTATGCAGAATCTGTCGACTGCTGATAATAAACTAGCGACAGAGAGATACAGGCAAACAGAATTGCTAGAGGAGAGAAAAGCCAGAAGGAAAGAAACACATAAGTCAAGGGAGGAACAAGCCCTGGAATTATTAGAGAAGGCTTTGATGATGGACAAACAGTAAGTAAAAGTGAAGATAAGTCAGGAAATTTCATTCTTGCAACCAGTCATCTAACAGCACATACACTGCTACACATATCCATTGTTGTATTTAAAACAAGTTTTTATAAATCATTTTTCTCTTTATTACATCAATGTACATAATATGGATAGATATAATTTCAAATGTCTCAGACATCAATTGTATTTTGAGCTTAACATGAAACAAGTGTATTTCGTGGTGTAAAAGGTTTCGAATTCGGGGTTTTTTTTAATGAACAAAGGCATAAGATAATGTAAGCATCCCCAAGTTTTGCTTTAGACTGGGTAAAACATCATACAATTTAAAGAAACATACCGTTTTAAGCTCCGTTGCTGAGCTGTGTTAAATTATCTTCAATCTAGGATCTGGTTAGGAAACAGATTTATTTGTATTGTAGTCCTGTAATATTATGGTGTCATTTTAATACACAAAACCAGGTTCAACCCACCATTTTTTTTTCTTTAAAAATGTCCTGTACCAAGTCAGAAATATAGCCATTGTTATATTATAGCTCGTTTCTGTGTGTGTTACATTTTAACGTGTGTTTCCGTTGTTTCGTTTGTTTTCTCTTGTGTTTGAGTGTGAATTCACATTACTATAAGACGTGTCACGGTACTTTTCTATCCCAAATTCATGTATTTGGTTTTAATGTTATATTTGTTATTCTCATCGGGTTTTGTCTAGTGCTTAGTCCGTTTCTGTGTGTGTTACATTTTAATGTTGTGTCGTTGTTCTCCTCTTATCTTTAATGCGTTTCCCTCAGTTATAGTTACCCGATCTTGTTTTTGTCCATGGATTTACGAGTTTTGAATCGGTATACTACTGTTGCCTTTTTTTTAAAAGTTAACATTTCTGTCTATAACAGGACAAAAATAAGTGGTGCACAATTTAAGAGCAAATTTAAATGCATACATTTTAAATAATTTTATGTACTTCATTACCTATGTTTCTAAAACTTTTGCAGACTGACTGCTAAAAAAGAGGCACAAGAAAGGAGACTGAAAGAAAGACTTGAAGAAATGAAGAGAAAGAAAGAAAGGACAATGTGTGAAAGTTTGGAACCTTCAGATAGATTACAAGATTTCGAACGTTTTTGATAAATCAAAATATCTTATCACCTCATTACTTGGTGTCAATACACAATTGACAGAAAATAGAATAAAGAAGAAATTTTAATTGAGAAAGATATCTCCTAGACTACAGTACCATACGATAGAGTATTTATATTTATGAAACAGTATTCCGTAGATAAATAGTCAATAAGATCAGTCAACATTATAGTGTTGACTAAACTGTATACAACAAACTGTTTCATTTTAGATAAATAAGTTGTATCATGTCCTCAAAGTACCATTGTCAACAATTTTGAACGGTTAAAATAAGGAAATATATATTTCATTGTGTTTTGTATTGTTCTGCATTTTGGGTTTTTATATTCAATCACAAATTGAATTTTGTTCCGTTCTATCAAATCCAAATTTAAGATATTGTTCTATTGTTGAGTTTCTCTGATAGATTTAAAAATAAAATGTTATGCTTCACCTTTGAATTGAGAATTAAAGACACATTATGTAATGTCAGTTCAATCACCAGAACTACATCGATGATTGTGCAACGTTAATATTTTTTACATTTTTTACAATTGCACCTAACATGTATTCTTTATTCTGTTTGTTGTAATTGTAACTCTCGCTACGATATAGCCGTTTTGTGCTTAGGTGGCGTTAAGCAATTACCAATCAGTTCTTGCGAACTGTGACTTTAAACATTTATGTTTTGAACTTAAAGCAATTTGACTAAGTTGTTTTTTATGTTTTCCTATATATTTCATAACTAACAATGTTCCTTGGAGTAATAGACATTATGCTAATTAAATATAAATAGAGTATAATATTGATTTACATTAATACAGAATATTGAAAAATGCATGCTCTGATACAATGATTGATTTGAATGTTCCTAAAACAACATGCGGTAATATGCACTGACAAAAATCAATACATCTTTATTTAACAAATACTAGACCAGTTAAAAGTTGTTTTGGTTTTTGTGTCGGCGTTTTTTACATAGAAAGATTCTCTCATTATGTAATTAATTTTTGTACGTTTTCACAAATTCACTTTAAATGATCATTTATCAAAATGGACACTTTATCTAGCACCGTTGTTATTACCTATTATAATGCACACACAATAGAAACAATCTATTAACTTTAGTAATTATAACTTTTATATTTAGAACAATTGTTTAAAAATATCACCTAATCTTTCTCCTTATTTTTTTTTTTTTTTTTTATCTTAATTCATAGCAAAATTGACGAGTGTTTCAAGTGCTCATGTGCAAATGGGTGAGAATACGATAATTATTTAAGCGATGAAAATTGGACGAAAAAAAATAGACTTTACATTTAATTTTCAACATGTGTTAATATGCGTCTTGTTAGCGATAGGCTAACACCTTTTAAATAGAAAACAAATTTGAGGACGTTTGTATTAGAGCATCAGTTCGAGAATATCGATATAAAGGTTGTGAAACACAAATAGAGAGGATTTAGAGTTATCCCCCTTAGACTGCATTACAGTCTATTTTAACAATACTTTTGTATACACAATTGTTATCTGTATAGGTTGTGATTTAACTATATGGCAGGCCATATTTACTGTATGTAATAAATGTAAATGTTGTTCAAAATAAATCATTACTAGTATACTTCTTAATTTGATAATGTCTTCTATGAAACACCCATCAGTATGGTAAGATTTCATATACAGATGTTCAAATATCCTAACGTCATGTATAATACAGACCAACATCAAAGTGAAAATAAACAAAACAATGAACTAAAAACGTAATAACACAATGTTAATTAGATGAATATTCTAATAGAGATTTTAAACATTTTAAGGACTCTGACCCAGAGCATAAATACGAGTAAGAGTAAGATAGAATAATATCAAAATTGTCTTATTCATTTATTGTATTTATCAAAAACAATTAACGTATTTATATGATATAAAGCATATGCATTAAACCTAAATAATCTCTTTGCTTCTGCACGGCTCTTTGGATCAGAGTCTATGACAAACGAGGAAACGATTCTGATTTTAAAACTATAAATTATCCGCACCACCTATAAGCAGCAATATATCAACTTCACCTTCATAAATGGTATATGCAATTCCAAACTCATTTGGTATTAATGAGCTTGCAGCTGATACTAAAACTTTATAAAACGTCACCAGTGTCTGAGCAGAAAGTTGACGAACCAGAGTTATGCCACAGAACGTCTTGTCCCTCTTTCTAATAAAAGTTCATCGGAAGATACCAAAAAAGATATAGGAAGATGTGGCGTGAGTGCCAACTAGACAACTCTCCATCCAAATACCAATTTATAAAAGTAAACCATTATAGGTCACTGTACGGCCTTCAACACCGATCAACATGCTATAAAGGGCCCCAAAATTACTACTATAAAACCATTCAAACGGTAAAAACCAACGGTCTAATCTATATAAAAAACGAGAAACGAGAAACAGACTTTAACAAAATGTTGACTGTTGTATCTCAAAGTTTACTTATTATGTCTATTTTGTTCACACATTTTTTGTCAATATAATGGAATGATATGCGGCTCTCATACAAATGAGAGTTTTAGGTCGCTATAATACAAGGTTTAATCCACCTGAGGAAAAGCCTGTACCAATTTAGGAATATGACATTACTTTTAATTCGTTTGATGTGTTTGAGCTTTTTATTTTGCTGTTTGATAAGGGATTCTCCGTATTGAATTTTTCTTGGAGTTTGGTATTTTAGCTTTTTTACTTTTCACAAGTGGGTTTTTTTTGTAAATTAGACCAAATTTCGAAAAAAAAGCGAAATATACTAAATGAATATTCAAGCTAATAAGTCGAAAATAAACGGGCAGCGTTATTGTATGAATCGAAAACGACCAAAACACAAACAGGAGTTTTTAAAGCACAAAATGAAAAACTAGACTGAGCAACACAAATTCAACCAAAAAGCAATGACCATATGAGGTTCACAAGAAAAATAAACCGATCATGCTCAACAGGTTAGACCCTTCATGCAATCATACAGAAAACTAATGTTTGTTCCAAAATACAATTTGCTTTGCCTGTATGTACAATTTTTGTTTGATTTTTCATAATAGACTTTATTTCAAAACTTTGTATCAGAAATATTCCAAACACTTAAAAAACAGTATTGACCAACTACTCTGAAAAGAAAGATGTCTCTTTAAAATATATATTCTGTATAAAATTACAAATTCCTGTTTACAAAACTTTGAATTTTTCGAAAAACTAAGGATTTTCTTATTCCAGGCATAGATTACCTTAGCCGTATTTGGCACAACTTTTTGGAATTTTGAATCCTCAATGCTCTTCAACTTTGTACATGTTTTGGCTGTATCAATATTTCGATTTGAGCGTCACTGATGAGTCTTATGTAGACGAAACGCGCGTCTGGCGTACTAAATTATAATCCTGGTACTTTTGATAACTATTCAACTCCTGCCAGGTACTTCTATACTTCGATCAAAACCCTAATACAATTATTAAATTATTAAAAATACACGTAATTAGAAAATTCATAATTAACATCTTATCTAACTTCAGTATAATAACCATATTTTGGATCAACGTTTAAAACATATGAACTTATCCCAAGTCAGGAGTCTCTGGCCTTTGTTAGTCTTGTATTATTTTAATTTTAGTTTCTTGTGTACAATTTGGAAATTAGTATGGCGTTCATTATCACTGAACTAGTATATATTTGTTTAGGGGCCAGCTGAAGGACGCCTCCGGGTGCGGGTATTTCTCGCTACATTGAAGACCTGTTGGTGACCTTCTGCTGTTGTTTTTTTCTATGGTCGGATTGTTGTCTCTTAGGCACATTCCCCATTTCTATTCTCAATTTTATTATATGTATTTACACCGAACAGCTGAAAGGTTTCGGTAAACCTAGCTCTTCGAGATATGTCTGTTTTGTTCACGCATCGTTGTAAATATTATGGAATTTGATGTAACTGCCATACTAGAGAGTAGTTTAGTGCTATAAAACCAGGATTAATCCACCATTTTCTACATTTGAAAATGCCTGTACCAAGTCAGTAATATGACAGTTGTTGTCCGTTCGTTTACTTTGTTTTTTCATTTGATTTTGCCATTTAATTCGGGACTTTCCGCTTTGAATTTTCACCGGAGTTCAGTATTTTTGTGATTTCACTTTTTTCTATAAGTGGATATTTTCTATCATTAGCTAAATATTTGTCAATATTGTATATACAGATTCAAATTGAATAAAGTAAACTGCTACAATCATAAAACCAAATAACTATACAAATGTATTTGAAAATGTTATTAGAATAGCTGAGATATAAATTCAAACATCTTTTCATGGCATTGTAGTTTACATTTACAAGTATCCTTCACACATAGTTTGATCAAATAATACCTGTAACAAAATATTTGACCACAAAGTTTGTACAAACAGGTCAGTAATCAGGACACTGAAATGTTTGATGTATAATTTCACAACAGGAATATAACTTGTTAAGATACATTTTAAGTAAGTGAACGAAAAGAGAGAGAGAATATTTGGGGAGTTCGAATAAAGTACATTAAAATCAAACAATACCATGGCAAAATAACTGAAATGATTTAAGGAACAAAACATTAAAAACTGAGAAACATTAACTCCACCAAAACTTTAAGTTTTAGTTATGTACAAAGTTTGATACCGAATTTCACAATACAAATAAATTTATGTTAGTCCAATGTTGATTATTGTCAATTAATGTAAGGGCACATATTAAAACTGTTATTCAAGTATTATAAAAAGAAGAAAAAAGGCATTAGTAGGGAAGCGTTGGTTTCCCTGTTTGAATGGTTTTACTACATTTTCTACATTTGCCAATGCCTTTACCAAGTCAGTAAAGGACACTTCTTGTCCATTTGTTATTTGATTTTGACATGTGATTATGGACTTTCCGAAAAAAATTTCCTCGGAGTTCTGTATTTTTGTGATTTTACTTTTTACACTATTAATTTTTTTTTTTTTTTTTTGGGAGGGATGCTTTATAGCTTGCTGTCCGGTGAGACCCAAGGCTCCATGTTGAAAGCCGTACCTTGACCTATAATTGTTACTTGGATGGAGAGTTGTCTCATTGGCGAATATAATACCTACCAATAATAAAACTACAATAAATTATAACCTTGCATCAATTGGTCCTAAATTAAACCTGACAATCGCATCAAATTCCATTTATTAACAACGATGTTAGAAAGAAAAAAACATTAAATCATTGAATTATATCAGTTCAAAATGTATCAACATTATTTTTGTCAAAGGAAAAATTGTAATACAAGAGAAAGGTTAAGCTATCTATAAAACCAAATTTAACCCACTATTTTTTATGTTCGTACCAAATCAGGAATATGACCGGAGCATTCCATTTGAGCCAGTGATTGATATAGTGGGTTGAATTATGTTTTGAATTGACTTCATCCTGTTTGAATGTACCTTTTTCTCATTGATTGTTTTAAGTCTTTTAGTTTTCAAAGACCATAAGCAAAACCAGCATGTATCCATTTAAGTCATATATATATATTCTCGATTATACATTTTCGTAATGTTATGATTAACATTATCCGACGGGTGCTTACATGTACAATAACCTTCACATAATAAACCTTTTTATATAGGTAATACTAATAAAATTCTACTCTATAAAAGATATTGGCAGATGGTTTATGCGAGGAAAATGTTTAGTTACAATATTTTTATGGCATTCAGGTCTTTCAAATACCACGAAACATGAAAAGGAGATATAATGATAAAAAATATCAATGCTTTATTCTTTTACTTTGGTACCTACCGTTCATTCGTTGAGGGCACAGTTTTTTATGTACAGACAATTTTTTTTTTAAATTTTGAGTGATCAAAAGTAATCTTGTTCCTGTATGAGGGAGGCATAATTAACAAGAGGATAATCACACTCATCAGTCAAAACAAAAAGGCAATGTCATGGCAAACACGAAAACAAAATGGCAATGTCATGGCAAACACGAAAACAAATGGCAATGTCATGGCAAACACGAAAACAAATGGTAATAAACTGACAGCAGTTTCTAAAATACAACATAAAAAAATAAAGATTGAGCAACATAAACCAAACAAAGATGGACAAAATTGTTCCCGGGAGAGAAAATCTTGCCCCCTTTAAAGAAGAATTGACGAAGCCTTATCATTCCGACTATCCTTTACCATGTTATAATATCAATAAGTGTAAATATGTAAAAATGAAAATGATAACACATGATACAATACGATATGTAATAATTTATTATTTCCTCAACATAGGCACTGATCATTCAGCTTAAGTGAACGGATTTTTTTTCTAAAAAAAATGTTTAACCCATTATGTTTTCAATTATTTCTGTAGACCAAAAAAAGTTTTTTTGCAATGGAAATAAAAAGGAAAATTAAACACAAGATTGCATTTCAAATATCCACGAAAGAGGAATGATTGATGCCTTATAAATACTCCCTTATCGTTAATAATTCTATAAAAACACTTGGTTAACACTGTAAATAAGCACACAGGACAATGATACTACATATAAATGAAATATTATTTTACAGTCAAAAATTTAAAAAAAAAAGCACACTGATACCACGTTCAAAGTAATTCGTCATAAAAAAAACAAATTTAATTTCAATAAAAAAAGTAATGTCCAGTATATCTCTAACTTAAAACTAAGGTTTCATCCTTGCAGATCAGACGGATAAAAACAATGGCTCAAAAATCGTTTAAGATTTCGTTTACAAAATTTGGTGAGTGTCAAAAAATCTAGGTATTCTTTCAGGTATGTAGATATTCTGAATGTTCCACAGGTAAAGTCTTTCTGTTACGGTAAAGAAAAATCTTTCAAATTTGCTGCTGTTACTTAATGGAACAGCCTTCCAGACCATTTCAGGACTGAAAATAGTTTTTCACATTTTAAAAGTCTTGTTCAGTCCTGGAACGGTTTAAAAATGTCGCTGTTTTGCTTGAAGATAATTCTTGCTCTGTTCCAGCATGTTTTACTTAATTATAAATTTGTTGTTTATTTTCATTGCATGCCCTGATATGAGATTCAACTTTGTATTACAGGTTGTTTTTATATATTAAATTAAACTGTTTTTATGTTATATATGTGTTATATGTTTATATTCGTTCAAAATCTCCCTGGAGCTTGTGGTGTACATTTTAACTTATGCCGAATCTAAATAAAGTTTGCTTATCTTATCCTATCTTATCTTATACGTTATTGTATACATACCGCTAAGGTATCAATAACGAAGATGACCAAAACCCATATATTCCAATCATTTGGTCTGATAATTGAAGAAAACATTGTTCGGTGAATGAAATTCAATAATAGTTATCAAAGGTACCAGGATTATAATTTAATACGCCAGACGCGCGTTTCATCAGTGACTCTCAGATCAAAATAGTTGTAAAGCCAACCAAGAACAAAGTTCAAGAGAATTTAGGACCAAAAATTCCAAAGTCTTGAAGCCAATTTAAGCAACAACAAAAAACATAATGATAACTACAATGTATAGGTTATTGATTATTTATCGCCTTTTACAGAATTCTTATAATAATACTTACAAAATTGAAATTGTGTTTATGAATAATAAAACATGTGTACAAGGTAAAAATTGAGAGCAAAGATAACATCCCTCTAAGAAAGGCTCATTATCATACTTTTTCAAAATTATAGTTATTATAAATTAGTGTATAATACCTATAGTGCGATCGAAGTATTTAACCTGCAAAGATATATTTTCGCACAATACAGTTAACTTCAGAGCTGTATACTTAACAGAATCAATTTTCTAACTCTCTGAATTGTGTCATTTCAGAAAAAAATAATCTTGAAAAATCAAATTTTGAGATATAATTGTATCAATCCGGTTAATGTCAGGTCAGGAATAAAATTTAGATAATGTGACTGAATGAAATAATCATATTCAATCTAAATGAAAGGTTAAAAATATGAAAACAGTCATAGCCAGTACAAGTAACATCGACATTTTATGTATTTTAGCTGAACAAGTGGTTGGTGGTTCAGTACATGTTTCGGGGGTTACTGAACTACCAGGATCCATAATAAATTCTGATACAACATTCATCCAAAACGTTCTCTGGCGCCTAGCAATCGTTGCCCTGTAAACAAATTAAAAAAATATGGAACACTTCAATATCCTTTTTTATATCATATTTTCTTTAATTATATCATATATTCGTTAATTATATTGTCCGTAATGCAGTTTTTGTCGCCATTTTATCCTGGACCTCCTGGTTCGTTCTTATTAAGAGCAGATCTGTAATGCACAATTGCAGTGTAAACTTGCAGAAACGCGAGTATACTCAAATTGACATATATCTTAATGATGAACCCCTTCAAAAACCGTATATTCAGTCATAAATGTATTCCTGTTAATTAAGAAGTGGGAAGATATCATATAATTCTAATTAAAAATGGTTAGTAAAATCTAGCTTTAAGAAATATAAAACATGACATGGGTTGAACAATTTTATAATTCTTTTTATTTAATATCCGTTTGTTTTACAAAGATTGTTCTACTTAAATGTTTTGCTTTATCTTTGTATTGGATTGGATTTTTAATCAATAAAAATGTTTTCTTACTTTATAATATCAATGGTTACGGATGGCAGACACGTTCATCTTTCCAATGTAACAAAGTAACTTTGAAATAAATTATGAATGCTGCAAAATCAATGTTTAACGTTGCGGTATTCAAACGCTAATTACCTATCAAAACTGCTGTATAATTATCTATCAAAACTGGTGTATAAGTATTTGTTTTAATAGAGGATTTATTGACTGTTTATTAAGATAGAATATTTTGTGCTCATTTAACATTTAATTTTGTCCGTTGTTATTCTGCAGTAATCATGATATAATGTACTATTACATTATTTATTTGTGCACTTCTCTATGCTGAGTGTTCTAGCGTTTGTTAACATACTGTATTTCAGAATTGTAGTGTTGTCATTATGTTTATATTTGTTAACATTGCCATTAAGGTGGGGGCTTGGCTAGCCATAAAACCAGGTTCAATCCACCATGTTTCCTTCAAATGTCCTGTACTAAGTCAGGAATATAAATTTTTGTCACAACGTAGTCCGTTTCTATGTATGTTGGCGTTTGTTTTGTTGTAGTGGTTCTGGTGTTTCGTTGTTTTCTTCTTATAAGAGATGCGTTTCCCTCGGTATTGGTTTGTAACCCGAATTTGTTTTCTATAATGAATGGATGACTTTTGAACAGCGGTATACTTCTGTAGCTTTTATTAACTTGTTGATAGGCTTTTCTTGATGATAATTTTGCTAGGTAATAAAGTAAAACGAAATGTTCATACAACTTTTCATAAATCATGTTAAATATAATTACAAACACGACTGGTGGGATGTAAATAAAGCAATATTAGCAACACATGCTTTAGTTACACAATGTCATTGTTGTATTAAAACAAATTACCTGATAAACAGTGGACCTTCTGTCATAGGGGGTGCTTTCCAATAAAATGTCCTGTTGTAGATATGTGCATGTGCCATGTGGCCAACTGTATCCTGTAAAAGAAGGATATGTCGTGTGTTATAAGACGGGACGACCAAATTAAATTTTTTGATAGTCGTCAATTTGGAGTCGTGGTCCTGTTGTATAATCAGACGAAGATTCAGACAATATTGTTTTTACTGCATTTTTTATTTAATTTATTATTCAGAATTAAGTAACAAATCTTCGCATGAAAAGGCTTGGAACACTTACATCCAGATTGGTACAAGACATCGTTGTTAGAAAATCTTCTCCAGTATTAAGCATAAAGGTACCAACTGACACATCTTTAGATGTATGATCACAGTCAGCACGGCGAACTTGCAACAGCATTCCCTCGTAAAAATCGTACCCATGGTCACCATTGGCATATACAAAAACTGTAAACGAAAAATGCATGTTTAATCCCGCCGCTGCGGATGTCACAAGTCAGAAGCCTCTGGTCTTTGCTAGTCTTGTATGTTTTGTTTTTTTATTCGAATTCATTAATATGTGACGTCCATTTTTATTGAACTAGTACACGATTTGTTAAGGGGCCAGCTGAAGCACGCCTCTGGGTGCAATATTTTCCTGCTGTATCGAAGACCCATTGGTGGCATTCGGCTGTTTTCGGCTCTTTGGTCAGGTTGTGGCCTCTCTGACACATTCCCCATTTTATTTCCATTGGTGTAATAAAAGTGACCCTTTTTTTTATTGTTAACGAACCATTGCAACACCATGTTCTCTTAAAGATAATCAATATCCTTGACATTCATCAATCAATTTTTTTTTTTTTTTTTTTAATTTGTCTAATTGAATATTCAGTTGATAGACCTTAAGATTACTAAACCAACATATATACATGATCTAGTAAATTAATATAAGTCGGAAATGGTCATTTATATTTTAAGAACTGTTTTTCTTTCGGACATAAGATATTTATTGGGAAATTCGGCCATATTTTAAAGTATTTTAATGCCGTCAAAGGCACTATCGCCAGATATTTCGTGTGTAAGCAATCAAATTATTTCTATGAGTTTTGAATATTCATTGCATTATATTGTACATATCGTATATAGTCGGAACAGCAAGCAAATATTGTTACATATCATATTGCTACAAAGCGTTCGTTGGAGAAGAATTTTTATATTTTCTGAACTTGTGTATCGCCCTTTTTGCTTATTCAAGTATCATTAAAACAGTTTGGTAGGTACCCGATGTAGATATATCTGAAAATAGTAAAAAAAGAAATAGGACATATTTATATCCCATTCTTAGTAGATCCGTTCAGTTCAGGATTGCTGTTAGTTCAAAGCAAATGTGCTCTTCATATGATAGATGTTAACGTAGTTTATCTGTAGAAGTACGGGTATACCTTCAATGACCAAATTAGCCGTACAGGTTATACCTTCAATGACCGAATTGGCCGTATAGAGTATACCTTCAATGACCGAATTAGCCGTATAGTTATACCTTCAATGACCGAATTAGCCGTATAGGTTATACCTTCAATGACCGAATTAGCCGTATAGATTATACTTTAAATGACCGAATTAGCCGCATAGGTTATACCTTCAATGACCGAATTAGCCGTATGGGTTATACCTTCAATGACCGAATTGGCCGTATAGGGTATACCTTCAATGACCGAATTAGCCGTATAGATTATACCTTCAATGACCGAATTGGCCGTATAGAGTATACCTTCAATAACCGAATTAGCCGTATAGTTATACCTTCAATGACCGAGTTAGTCGTATAGGTTATACCTTCAATGACCGAATTAGCGGCATAAGTTATACCTTCAATGACCGAATTAGCCGTATAGGTTATACCTTCAATGACCGAATTGGCCGTATAGGGTATACCTTCAATGACCGAATTAGCCGTATAGGTTATACCTTCAATGACCGAATTGGCCGTATAGAGTATACCTTCAATGACCGAATTAGCCGTATAGTTATACCTTCAATGATCGAATTAGCCGTATAGGTTATACCTTCAATGACCGAATTGGCCGTATAGAGTATACCTTCAATGACCGAATTAGCCGTATAGTTATACCTTCAATGACCGAATTAGCCGTATAGGTTATACCTTCAATGACCGAGTTAGTCGTATAGGTTATACCTTCAATGACCGAATTAGCCGTAAATGTTATACCTTCAATGACCGAATTAGCCGTATAGGTTATACCTTCAATGACCGAATTAGCCGTATAGTTATACCTTCAATGACCGAATTAGCCGTATAGGGTATACCTTCAATGACCGAATTAGCCGTATAGGTTATACCTTCAATGACCGAATTGGCCGTATAGAGTATACCTTCAATGACCGAATTAGCCGTATAGTTATACCTTCAATGACCGAATTAGCCGTATAGGTTATACCTTCAATGACCGAATTAGCCGTAAAGGCTTTACCTTTTATGACCGAATTAGCCGTAAATGTTATACCTTCAATGACCGTATTAGCCGTATAGGTTATACCTTCATGACCGAATTAGTCGTATAGGGTATACCTTCAATGACCGAATTAGCCGTATAGGGTATACCTTCAATGACCGAATTGGCCGTATAGGGTATACCTTCAATGACCGAATTAGCCGTATTGGTTATACCTTCAATGACCGAATTGGCCGTATAGAGTATACCTTCAATAACCGAATTAGCCGTATAGTTATACCTTCATGACCGAATTAGTCGTATAGGGTATACCTTCAATGACCGAATTAGCCGTATAGGGTATACCTTCAATGACCGAATTGGCCGTATAGGGTATACCTTCAATGACCGAATTAGCCGTATTGGTTATACCTTCAATGACCGAATTGGCCGTATAGAGTATACCTTCAATGACCGAATTAGCCGTATAGTTATACCTTCAATGACCGAATTAGCCGTATAGGTTATACCTTCAATGACCGAATTAGCCGTAAAGGCTTTACCTTTTATGACCGAATTAGCCGTAAATGTTATACCTTCAATGACCGTATTAGCCGTATAGGTTATACCTTCATGACCGAATTAGTCGTATAGGGTATACCTTCAATGACCGAATTAGCCGTATAGGGTATACCTTCAATGACCGAATTGGCCGTATAGGGTATACCTTCAATGACCGAATTAGCCGTATTGGTTATACCTTCAATGACCGAATTAGCCGTATAGGTTATACCTTCAATGACCGAATTGGCCGTATAGGTAATACCTTCAATTACCGAAGTATAGGTCACACCTTTAATATTAGAATTTGCTGTGTAGGTAGTGCTGTTGATCGATATTATGTAAGGAGATGATACTGTTTTAGAATAAGCCTTATATCTTACTGCGGAAGTATGAGTTATACCTTAAATGACAGAATTAGCGGTATAGGTCGTGCTGTTGATTGATATTTTGTAAGGAGATGATACTGTTTGAGAAAAAGCCTTATTTCTTTCTGTGAAGTATGGGCAATACCTTCAATGACCGAATTAGCTGTGTAGGTCGTGCTGTTGATCGATATTTTGTAAGGAGATGATACTGTTTGAGAAAAAGCCTTATTTCCTTCTGAATCTAAATGTCCTGCTGGATTCATGTCTACGCATGATTGACCTGGTACGTATAATCCGTGGTTGCTGACGGATGTCACAAAAAGGAAAACTATAAACAGGATCACAGTCATTCTAAAAAGAAAAGGCATAATATAATCAATAACATTTTGAAAAGAATAATCTTGACATCGTCAGCATATGTACATGTGTTTTAAAAGGATTTAGGACTTTATTAATTATATTTGAGAAATTGAAATAGAATATACGTTATAAAAGCAAAATGTTTTATTCCTTATTTTTTAAGCATATCAAAAAATAAAAAGGCGTGTATTTTATTAAAACAGAAAAATACAAAAACTTAATGAAAAAATATGATCTGTACGAATAACGAATATTCTATTTGGTAAAAGATCATTAACAACAGAACAATGATCATTATACTTATCATGGAAGGTTAGAGGTTGAAAGACATACGTATCTTTTCGGATTGTCATCAAGTCTAAGGTTATGACCATATCAATTAAAAATAAAATAACACCAAAAACTGAACTACAAGGGAAATTTAAAACGGAAAGTTCCTTTGGAAAACGCAAAAACAAAGAACAACCGTCATACTAGGCATTTCCTTATGTAGAAAATGGTGGATCAAACCTAGCTTACATAGAGCTAAACCGTCTTCCATTATATTGCTTTAAAAAATGGGATACATTGTAATATAATCATAACCACAAATAAAACAAATATATGCTTCAGCTAAGAATCACAAAATGGCATATAGGCATCATTTTTAATGCCTTTTTATTTTTATGTATTATATTTTTAAATTCTCTGTAACTTTGTACTTGCATGGTTTTATAAGAATAAACTATCTACTACAGACATGTTTATTAATATTTAGTATTATACTAGGCCATACAGACATGTTTATTAATATTTAGTAATATACTAGGTCATACAGAAATGTTTATTAATATTTAGTATTATACTAGGCCATACAGACATGTTTATTAATATTTAGTATTATACTAGACCATACAGACATGTTAATTAATATTTAGTATTATACTAGGCCATACAGACATGCTTATTAATATTTAGTAATATACTAGACCATACAGACATGTTTATTAATATTTAGTATTATACTAGGTCATACAGACATGTTTATTAATATTTAGTATTATACTAGGCCATACAGACATGTTTATTAATATTTAGTAATATACTAGGTCATACAGAAATGTTTATTAATATTTAGTATTATACTAGGTCATACAGACATGTTTATTAATATTTAGTAATATAGTAGACCATACAGACATGTTTATTAATATTTAGTATTATACTAGGTCATACAGACATGTTTATTAATATTTAGTATTATACTAGGCCATACAGACATGTTTATTAATATTTAGTAATATACTAGGTCATACAGAAATGTTTATTAATATTTAGTATTATACTAGGCCATACAGACATGTTTATTAATATTTAGTATTATACTAGACCATACAGACATGTTAATTAATATTTAGTATTATACTAGGCCATACAGACATGCTTATTAATATTTAGTAATATACTAGGTCATACAGACATGTTTATTAATATTTAGTAATATACTAGACCATACAGACATGTTAATTAATATTTAGTATTATACTAGGTCATACAGACATGTTTATTAATATTTAGTAATATACTAGACCATACAGACATGTTTATTAATATTTAGTATTATACTAGGCCATACAGACATGTTTATTAATATTTAGTAATATACTAGGTCATACAGAAATGTTTATTAATATTTAGTATTATACTAGGCCATACAGACATGTTTATTAATATTTAGTATTATACTAGACCATACAGACATGTTAATTAATATTTAGTATTATACTAGGCCATACAGACATGCTTATTAATATTTAGTAATATACTAGGTCATACAGACATGTTTATTAATATTTAGTAATATACTAGACCATACAGACATGTTAATTAATATTTAGTATTATACTAGGTCATACAGACATGTTTATTAATATTTAGTAATATACTAGACCATACAGACATGTTTATTAATATTTAGTATTATACTAGGTCATACAGACATGTTTATTAATATTTAGTATTATACTAGGCCATACAGACATGTTTATTAATATTTAGTAATATACTAGGTCATACAGACATGTTTATTAATATTTAGTATTATACTAGGCCATACAGACATGTTTATTAATATTTAGTATTATACTAGACCATACAGACATGTTAATTAATATTTAGTATTATACTAGGCCATACAGACATGCTTATTAATATTTAGTAATATACTAGGTCATACAGACATGTTTATTAATATTTAGTAATATACTAGACCATACAGACATGTTAATTAATATTTAGTATTATACTAGGCCATACAGACATGCTTATTAATATTTAGTAATATACTAGGCCATACAGACATGTTTATTAATATTTAGTATTATACTAGACCATACAGACATGTTAATTAATATTTAGTATTATACTAGGTCATACAGACATGTTTTTTAATATTTAATAATATACTAGGCCATACAGACATGTTTATTAAAATTAGTAATAAACTAGGTCATACAGACATGTTTATTAATATTTAGTATTATACTAGGCCATACAGACATGTTTATTAATATTTAGTATTATACTAGGTCATACAAACATGTTTATTAATATTTAGTAATATACTAGACCATACAGACATGTTTATTAATATTTAGTATTATACTAGGCCATACAGACATGCTTATTAATATTTAGTAATATACTAGGCCGTACAGACATGTTTATTAATATTTAGTATTATACTAAGCCATACAGACATGTTTTTTAATATTTAGTATTATGCTAGGTCATACAGACATGTATATTAATATTTAGTAATATACTAGGTCATACAGACATGTTTATTAATATTTAGTAATATAATAGACCATACAGACATGTTTATTAATATTTAGTAATATACTAGACCATACAGGCATGTTTATTAATATTTAGTATTATACTAGGCCATACAGACATGCTTATTAATATTTAGTAATATACTAGGCCATACAGACATTTTTATTAATATTTAGTATTATACTAGGTCATACAGACATTTTTTTTTAATATTTAGTAATATACTAGGCCATACAGACATGTTTATTAATATTAGTAATATACTAGGTCATACAGACATGTTTATTAATATTTAGTATTATACTAGGCCATACAGACATGTTTATTAATATTTAGTATTATACTAGGTCATACAGACATGTTTATTAATATTTAGTATTATACTAGGCCATACAGACATGTTTATTAATATTTAGTATTATACTAGGTCATACAGACATGTTTATTAATATTTAGTAATATACTAGGTCATCCAGACATGTTTATTAATATTTAGTATTATACTAGGCCATACAGACATGTTTATTAATATTAAGAATTAGGCCATACAGACGTGTTTATTAATATTTAGTAATATAATAGACCATACAGACATGTTTATTAATATTTAGTATTATACTAGGTCATACAGACATGTTTATTAATATTTAGTTATATACTAGATCATACAGACATGTTTATTAATATTTAGTATTATACTAGGTCATACAGACATGTTTATTAATATTTAGTATTATACTAGGTCATACAGACATGTTTATTAATATTTAGTATTATACTAGACCATACAGACATGTTTATTAATATTAAGAATTAGGCCATACAGACGTGTTTATTAATATTTAGTAATATAATAGACCATACAGACATGTTTATTAATATTTAGTATTATACTAGGTCATACAGACATGTTTATTAATATTTAGTATTATACTAGGTCATACAGACATGTTTATTAATATTTAGTATTATACTAGGTCATACAGACATGTTTATTAATATTTAGTATTATACTAGGTCATACAGACATGTTTATTAATATTTAGTATTATACTAGACCATACAGACATGTTTATTAATATTTAGTATTTAGTAATATACTAGACCATATAGACGTGTTTATTAATATTTAGTAATATACTAGGCCATACAGACATGTTTATTAATATTTAGTAATATACTAGGCCATACAGACATGTTTATTAATATTTAGTAATATACTAGGCCATACGGACATGTTTATAATGACCAATTAAAATAATGTAAGAGACTTGTTAATGTGTATTTTGTCAAATGTGCTTACAATTTGTTATTTGATTTTTTTAAATATTGAGTCGGGTAAAACCTCTAAAGAGCTCATGTAAATATATACATACCATGCTGCACTCTTAATTTAATTTAATTACTATAACTTATTTACGTATCACTAAATTAATTAATTATGAAATAGAAAATCTTAAATAATTTTATTTTACAGATCGAAAGTTCAAACTGTTCGAAAGTAATTTTATTCGATTTAAGAAATAATATTCTGATGCTATTTACATATTATTTGATATTATGGGGTTATTGCATGAATATTGGGGAATATTGTCCCGAGTAGAATTTTATATTGCACGAGCTTGCGAGTGCAATATATGTTCTACGAGGGACAATATTCCCCAATATTCATGCAATAACCCTTTTATTGTATAGCAATATAATATTTGAAAGTAAAAAATTGGTTTAAACTGAGGTTTTGTCGTTGATGACGTCATTAATTTTGAAGACTTATTGCACTAGTGCAATAATAGGATTTATTGCACGCTAACTTTTGGTTACTTTCTGTGGGAAATATTATATTGCTATACAATAATATTTGTTATTATTTGATATTATTTGTTATATTTGATATTATTTGATATTATTTGATATATTTGATATTATTTGATATTATTTGATATTATAGGGTTATTGCATGAATATTGGGGAATATTGTCCCGAGTAGAATTTTATATTGCACGAGCTTGCGAGTGCAATATATGTTCTACGAGGGACAATATTCCCCAATATTCATGCAATAACCCTTTTATTGTATAGCAATATAATATTTGAAAGTAAAAATTGGTTTAAACTAAGATTTTGTCGTTGATGACGTCATGAATTTTTACGATTTATTGCACTAGTGCAATATTAGAATTTATTGCACGCTAACTTTTGGTTACTTTCTGTGGGAAATATTATATTGCTATACAATAATATTTGTTATATTTGATATTATTTGATATTATTTGATATATTTTTTAATATCATTTGATATTATTTGATATTATTTTATATATTTTGATATTATTTGATATTATTTGATATTATTTGATGTTATTTGATATATTTTGATATTATTTTATATATTTGATATTATCTGATATAATTTGATATTATTTGATATATTTTGATATATTTGATATTATAGGGTTATTGAATGAATATTGGGGAATATTGTCCCGAGTAGAATTTTATATTGCACGAGCTTGCGAGTGCAATATATGTTCTACGAGGGACAATATTCCCCAATATTCATGCAATAACCCTTTTATTGTATAGCAATATAATATTTGAAAGTAAAAATTGGTTTAAACTAATATTTTGTCATTGATGACGTCATAAATTTTGAAGATTTATTGCACTAGTGCAATAATAGAATTTATTGCACGCTAACTTTTGGTTACTTTCTGTTGGAAATATTATATTACTATACAATAATATTTGATATTATTTGATATATTTTGATATTATTTGATATATTTGATATTATTGTATAGCAATATAATATTTCCCACAGAAAGTAACCAAAAGTTAGCGTGCAATAAATTCTAATATTGCACTAGTGCAATAAATCGTAAAAATTCATGACGTCATCAACGACAAAATCTTAGTTTAAACCAATTTTTACTTTCAAATATTATATTGCTATACAATAAAAGGGTTATTGCATGAATATTGGGAAATATTGTCCCTCGTAGAACATATATTGCACTCGCAAGCTCGTGCAATATAAAATTCTACTCGGGACAATATTCCCCAATATTCATGCAATAACCCTATATTATTTGATATTATTTGATATATTTGATATTATTTGATATATTTTGATATATTATACAATTACTGTCTTATGATGAGGTAAATATGCGGTTTTATTGACTTTTGAAAAAATGATATTCACTGAGGCCGAAAAGTCAATAAAACCCCATATTTGCCGAAACAAAAGACAGTAATTGTTTTATTCCATAGTCCGAGAGAAGAAAATGTATCTAATGACAAACATATACCAATTTTTTTTTTACATGAAACATTTTACCATAACGTTGCATGTTTAGCGCGGTGAATAACACTTTCTCAGGTGAATATGCTTTTTATTCAAAATCCAATTCATATAGAGAAACCTACTAAAATAATACCAATATGGAATAATTGATATTTAATTTATACAAATATAGCCTTTGCATGAGGTCGATACAAGGATATATTGACCTGAAAAAAGTATATTGACTGAGGACGAAGTCCGAGGTCGATACACTTCTTTGGGTCGATATATCCTGTATTGACCTCATACAAAGGCTATATTTGTTATATTATTAATTTCCGACCATGTTTGTATGAAAATCGTCATTTAGGTTTGTTGGAATTTTATAGATATAACATTGTCTTCTTGACAATAACAACATATTAGTTGTTATTTCATTTACTTTTTTTTGGACATCTTATGCATTTGAAGATTTTTTTTCGTCAAAATTTAATAATCGATCACAGATATCATTTGTTTCAAAACGTTAAACAATATCCTGCAATTCATTACATGACGTCACAAAGTATATCGGTTTTTAGATATTCTAAAAATAACCGTGCAATTTGATTTTTGCCGGTCAATATGCTTTTTGCTATCCGCCGTTTTCTCTCTACCTTCGAAAATATAGTTTAACATGTGACTATCCCTAAACGAATCAAATTTGTTAAAATATACGAATTAATAATATCATTTGATATTATTTGATATATTTTGATATTATTTGATATATTTGATATTATTTGATATATTTTGATATTATTTGATATATTTGATATTATTTGATATATTTTGATATTATTTGATATATTTTGCACCTTATAAAGCAGTATTTATTTTGGTAACTTTAATTATTTTCTCTGCTTTAACCGTCTAATATTCCAGTGTTGAGCCAGCAAGGCTGTGTAGTGTTTTTTGTGTTTGTTACATTAAGAACTTTGTACACAGTATATGATTTGTGACGATTTAGAATTTTGCAAGGGTTTCACTAGTTACCTCAATAACCCAAATAGAACAGATATATGCAGGTACAAAACAAAATCAGATTGATTCGCAGTTTACATGAAACAAAACATACATATAGCAGATAAATAAAGCACAAAATGCAAACTTGCAAGAATTAAAACAACAATCAAAATAGTTTATTCGTCACACTTCGATAGATCAATATATAAGGAATCTGATATGGGGCGGTTGAGGAACCATAACTGATCACGACCAAGTACAAAACAGTACGTTTATAGACGCAATAACTACCTTTTTTTAACAATTAAAGGAAAAAAACAATACAAATTAAAAAAAACATGCCTGGTAAACTTTCTAGATAGCCATATAAAAAAGAAGATGTGGTATGATTGCCAATAAGACAACTATCCACAAAAGACCAAAATGACACAGACATTAACAACTATAGGTCACCGTACGGCCTTCAACAACGAGCAAAGCCCATACCGCATAGTCAGCTATAAAAGACACCGATAAGACAATGTAAAACAATTCAAACGAGAAAACTAACGGCCTTATTTATGTAAAAAAATGAACGAAAAACAAATATGTAACACATAAACAAACGACAACCACTGAATATACAGGCTCCTGACTTGGGACAGGCACATACATAAATAATGTGGCGGGGTTAAACATGTTAGCGGGATCCCAACCCTCCCCCTAACCTGGGACAGTGGTATAACAGTACAACATAAGAACGAACTATAAAAATCAGTTGAAAAAGGCTTAACTCATCAAAAATATAAGTGGACGTGGCCGGGTACTATACATCCCGACACAAAAAGAAGTTTACATTTGCAAAGAAGAATATTCAGCCAATCGCTATCAAAATTGTTACGGTTATAAACTTCTTTTTTAAACTAAACTCATAAAATTTTAGAAAATCCAGCTTATTTAACAGCACTAAAGGATAACAGTTTCTTCAAACTTCCGGTAAAAGGAAAAATGTGTAGCCGTAAGGTTTCGTCGAATGTGTGGTAAACAGTCACTCATTGTAGACTGAGATGAGCAATCTTAAAGGGGCATTAGCTGTCAAATTCATGTCTACTGATTTGACTCATATGCTCTTATATATTCGTAAGACATAAAGTCTTAAATAAACAATTAACATGCATGAACTCGATATTAGGTAATAGCATTTCGCGTGTTTATTTTGTCTAGACGTTAACGTATTACCATTGAGATAAAGTCCGAAAATGCATACGGTCACATAACCCAATATAACATAAATAAGTGAGCGTCCACGTGCCATTGGATTTTTCTAGGTCTGTTTGATTTCATATTGAAGTTGACGTATCTTTATCAGCGTTTTTACCTGTGTATGAATGATATTATTTTTGTGGATCGAATCAGTCATATAATTTTATACTTCCCTGGCTAGTTTTTCTTCTTACCGTGGGTTTTTATTGTTGAGCGTAATGAACTGCTTGTCTCCCCCGGGACTCGAACCCATTTCTGAGACCCCTGGTTCTTTGTGTTATCTACCACATTTACTAAGGGAAACCATCCCAACACAAGCAAAAGGCTTTTCGCGTTTCAAACTAGATTTGAAAATCTTACATAAAATACCTTTAACGCTTCAGTCTCGTTTTGAATGAAGGCTCCTAAGTCAGACCCCTTTGGCGTCTAAGCCTCGAATGTTGTAAGAAATCTAATAAAAGCTTATTGGCATTTCAATCTGGATTTCTGACAATAAAAGCTTTTTGATGGATAAGGATGGGAAAATTAGTGAAAGGTTTCTAGCGTGCCGCTTAATTATAATGAAAATCTATGCCGTCGTTACACATTGACGTATAGACCGGCGTGCACCAAACCAGTTGGAAAGCAAGTTCTTGGAAACGTCCGTTGTCGTCAAGCTGTATCAGCAACAATAGCAGGGGGGATTAAGGTAGCACTCCACAGTTAGAAAATAAAATTAAAAATGAGCCACAAAATGTTTTATCATCTCCTATTCCTGGATTTCTAATACATTAACCTAACTGTTTGTGTTGTACATGTGCATATGTATGTAATCAGTATAGTCCATAGATTTGATTTTCAAAAGTTAAAAGAGTGAAAATTAATTCCTTTTATGTGTATCCATGGCAACATTCTGCATTTATTTACCATAAAATATTGCAAAAAGGGGGGTGGACATGTCACATATCCCCCCAAAATTTGGATCAAACTAGAATTTCAATGCCTTTGAGTGATACCTTTTTAGAAACTGTTTTCATAAATCTTCCTAATGATCAAATAAAAAATGGGGGTCTTTCGCCTCATTTTTTCGTAAATTCCAATCACAAAGTTCGTGCGATAAAAAGTTGGAAAAAAACATTACAATAATTGCCGGACCAATGTATGGTAGGGACATGCAAATACGGACTGTCATACAGAAAACAGCCTATATTACATACATTACATAATCTTGATGTTCATATAAACCCAATACAAAGGCTATTTTAATACTCAGCTATCCAAAAATGAATTTTATTGCACACTAGCTCTCATATTTGAAAAATCCACAGGGGCCAAAATGCGAAACTACACACCTAACTGTGGAGTGCTACCTTAAGGTGAAATTTTCCCCCTCCTGCCTCAATTTTTATTATATTTTCTATGTTCTACTAGCTGTAACGATGAAAATGGTACCTTAGTTTTTAAAATTGGTTCAGTAATAAAGATTTTATGAAGGTTAGCAGTTGATATTGAAACGCGACAAAAAGTGATTTAAAAATAAATGCTGGATCATAGTGAAAAACTTTAAGTCTGTCTCATTTTTGGGGTAAATTTCTAAAACTTTTCCCATTATCTTATTTAAAATCATAAAATTACCTTAAAAGAGGACAAATTGTACAATTTTTAGGTATTTGAAAGCACTTATAGGTCAATTTTGCTGTAAATAGCATACCTAACCTTGGTTTAGAAGCTCTCAAGCAGGGTATAAATTTCTAGCAGTACTGGCATCATTAAATTCAATAAATGCCAAATTATAATATAAAATCCTGCTAAAAATGTTTATTTGACTTATTCGCATTCAAAAATATAAAGCGATACATTCTGAGGATATCATATAAAGCGCAATCTTTGGTTACATTGGCGAAGCTAATGGTGTACAAATTTAAGACCGCAACATGTCTAAGTGTCAAAATGTGTATATTTGGTTGCTAAGGACAGTAAACAATAAAATAAACATAAATTGCATTCCTAGCAGATTTTTTACCTTCAGAACTAAAACAAGAACATAAAAGACTAAAGATTTGTGGTAAATTTTATCTTAAAAAGTGCATTTCTGTGCTTTCTGATGTGCCATAAGGTAGCACTCCACAGTTAGAAAATAAAATTAAAAATGAGCCACAAAATGTTTTAGTATCATCTCCTATTCCTGGATTTCTAATACATTAACCTAACTGTTTGTGTTGTACATGTGCATATGTATGTAATCAGTATAGTCCATAGATTTGATTTTCAAAAGTTAAAAGAGTGAAAATTAATTCCTTTTATGTGTATCCATGGCAACATTCTGCATTTATTTACCATAAAATATTGCAAAAAGGGGGGTGGACATGTCACATATCCCCCCAAAATTTGGATCAAACTAGAATTTCAATGCCTTTGAGTGATACCTTTTTAGAAACTGTTTTCATAAATCTTCCTAATGATCAAATAAAAAATGGGGGTCTTTCGCCTCATTTTTTCGTAAATTCCAATCACAAAGTTCGTGCGATAAAAAGTTGGAAAAAAAACATTACAATAATTGCCGGACCAATGTATGGTAGGGACATGCAAATACGGACTGTCATACAGAAAACAGCCTATATTACATACATTACATAATCTTGATGTTCATATAAACCCAATACAAAGGCTATTTTAATACTCAGCTATCCAAAAATGAATTTTATTGCACACTAGCTCTCATATTTGAAAAATCCACAGGGGCCAAAATGCGAAACTACACACCTAACTGTGGAGTGCTACCTTAAGGTGAAATTTTCCCCCTCCTGCCTCAATTTTTATTATATTTTCTATGTTCTACTAGCTGTAACGATGAAAATGGTACCTTAGTTTTTAAAATTGGTTCAGTAATAAAGATTTTATGAAGGTTAGCAGTTGATATTGAAACGCGACAAAAAGTGATTTAAAAATAAATGCTGGATCATAGTGAAAAACTTTAAGTCTGTCTCATTTTTGGGGTAAATTTCTAAAACTTTTCCCATTATCTTATTTAAAATCATAAAATTACCTTAAAAGAGGACAAATTGTACAATTTTTAGGTATTTGAAAGCACTTATAGGTCAATTTTGCTGTAAATAGCATACCTAACCTTGGTTTAGAAGCTCTCAAGCAGGGTATAAATTTCTAGCAGTACTGGCATCATTAAATTCAATAAATGCCAAATTATAATATAAAATCCTGCTAAAAATGTTTATTTGACTTATTCGCATTCAAAAATATAAAGCGATACATTCTGAGGATATCATATAAAGCGCAATCTTTGGTTACATTGGCGAAGCTAATGGTGTACAAATTTAAGACCGCAACATGTCTAAGTGTCAAAATGTGTATATTTGGTTGCTAAGGACAGTAAACAATAAAATAAACATAAATTGCATTCCTAGCAGATTTTTTACCTTCAGAACTAAAACAAGAACATAAAAGACTAAAGATTTGTGGTAAATTTTATCTTAAAAAGTGCATTTCTGTGCTTTCTGATGTGCCATAAGGTAGCACTCCACAGTTAGAAAATAAAATTAAAAATGAGCCACAAAATGTTTTAGTATCATCTCCTATTCCTGGATTTCTAATACATTAACCTAACTGTTTGTGTTGTACATGTGCATATGTATGTAATCAGTATAGTCCATAGATTTGATTTTCAAAAGTTAAAAGAGTGAAAATTAATTCCTTTTATGTGTATCCATGGCAACATTCTGCATTTATTTACCATAAAATATTGCAAAAAGGGGGGTGGACATGTCACATATCCCCCCAAAATTTGGATCAAACTAGAATTTCAATGCCTTTGAGTGATACCTTTTTAGAAACTGTTTTCATAAATCTTCCTAATGATCAAATAAAAAATGGGGGTCTTTCGCCTCATTTTTTCGTAAATTCCAATCACAAAGTTCGTGCGATAAAAAGTTGGAAAAAAAACATTACAATAATTGCCGGACCAATGTATGGTAGGGACATGCAAATACGGACTGTCATACAGAAAACAGCCTATATTACATACATTACATAATCTTGATGTTCATATAAACCCAATACAAAGGCTATTTTAATACTCAGCTATCCAAAAATGAATTTTATTGCACACTAGCTCTCATATTTGAAAAATCCACAGGGGCCAAAATGCGAAACTACACACCTAACTGTGGAGTGCTACCTTAAGGTGAAATTTTCCCCCTCCTGCCTCAATTTTTATTATATTTTCTATGTTCTACTAGCTGTAACGATGAAAATGGTACCTTAGTTTTTAAAATTGGTTCAGTAATAAAGATTTTATGAAGGTTAGCAGTTGATATTGAAACGCGACAAAAAGTGATTTAAAAATAAATGCTGGATCATAGTGAAAAACTTTAAGTCTGTCTCATTTTTGGGGTAAATTTCTAAAACTTTTCCCATTATCTTATTTAAAATCATAAAATTACCTTAAAAGAGGACAAATTGTACAATTTTTAGGTATTTGAAAGCACTTATAGGTCAATTTTGCTGTAAATAGCATACCTAACCTTGGTTTAGAAGCTCTCAAGCAGGGTATAAATTTCTAGCAGTACTGGCATCATTAAATTCAATAAATGCCAAATTATAATATAAAATCCTGCTAAAAATGTTTATTTGACTTATTCGCATTCAAAAATATAAAGCGATACATTCTGAGGATATCATATAAAGCGCAATCTTTGGTTACATTGGCGAAGCTAATGGTGTACAAATTTAAGACCGCAACATGTCTAAGTGTCAAAATGTGTATATTTGGTTGCTAAGGACAGTAAACAATAAAATAAACATAAATTGCATTCCTAGCAGATTTTTTACCTTCAGAACTAAAACAAGAACATAAAAGACTAAAGATTTGTGGTAAATTTTATCTTAAAAAGTGCATTTCTGTGCTTTCTGATGTGCCATAAGGTAGCACTCCACAGTTAGAAAATAAAATTAAAAATGAGCCACAAAATGTTTTAGTATCATCTCCTATTCCTGGATTTCTAATACATTAACCTAACTGTTTGTGTTGTACATGTGCATATGTATGTAATCAGTATAGTCCATAGATTTGATTTTCAAAAGTTAAAAGAGTGAAAATTAATTCCTTTTATGTGTATCCATGGCAACATTCTGCATTTATTTACCATAAAATATTGCAAAAAGGGGGGTGGACATGTCACATATCCCCCCAAAATTTGGATCAAACTAGAATTTCAATGCCTTTGAGTGATACCTTTTTAGAAACTGTTTTCATAAATCTTCCTAATGATCAAATAAAAAATGGGGGTCTTTCGCCTCATTTTTTCGTAAATTCCAATCACAAAGTTCGTGCGATAAAAAGTTGGAAAAAAAACATTACAATAATTGCCGGACCAATGTATGGTAGGGACATGCAAATACGGACTGTCATACAGAAAACAGCCTATATTACATACATTACATAATCTTGATGTTCATATAAACCCAATACAAAGGCTATTTTAATACTCAGCTATCCAAAAATGAATTTTATTGCACACTAGCTCTCATATTTGAAAAATCCACAGGGGCCAAAATGCGAAACTACACACCTAACTGTGGAGTGCTACCTAATTAGGTGGTGCTACAGTTGTCCGTAACGTCAAAAAGTCCGTCAAATCAATCGGCTAAAAGATTGACGTTTAAAGTATTTTCTTCAACTTGTCATGCCTTTATTATAATTAAATTTTTTAATTTGTAGGTTTTTTACCAATATAATTTCTTTACGACATACACACATTATAAAAAATAGCTTGTTATGGCTATTCCTTTATCCTATCCGATTTTTCCTAACTTGACGTTTGCGTATCCAAATACAGAAAAGAACGGTTATAATTTTAAATGAAACCGGGAAACCTATTTCAAATTTCTACACAATTTTGAAGCCATCATTTTTTACTATTATACATCAATTTTAGTGACCACCAGCCATGTCAATTTGTATGTTTTAGCTGCGTTTTTACTTCAAAACAGAGAAGTAAATAGCTTTTTTCATTGTACCTGTTTCAAAAGTACTCTAAAATACGGATTTTATAAAGATATGAATGAAATTTTGATTAAACGTTGTGGTTTTTTTTTTCACAATTCCATACGGCACCTGTATTTTAAAGTAACTAAAACCCCTTTTGATACCCTACACAAATATTGACGTTGACATTGTTTTCTTTTTTCAACATACGTCATGTAACGTTAAAAAACAGGGTCATGGTAGTAAGAATTTATACATTGGAAAAGTGAAACAACAAACAATGATCTTCTTTATTACGTTTGAAACTATACGTCTCTGGAAATTCTGACAAATCTGACAAATTATTGTTAGCCTATGGATGGACAAAGGCACAAAAAATAGCAATAGAAAATGCATTGCAAAGAAAATTTCTGGAGGAAAAAACATACTAAAAAAGGAAATGAAGTTAATTATATTTATATTCTATAAGTTAAAATCTTGCTTATATTATTATATCTTTACTAAGTAAGCTACAATAATAAGAGCAAAAACTAGCTTATATAAAGTCAAAAGTTGTGTTCTTACAAAATTGAATTTATTTGGCAAATTCTTGTCAAATTTAATCATCATTGAACATTATTAAACTAAAATGCACAAGATTTGTCCCACCAATTTCATTTCATTTCTGAGATTAATATCCAATTATTCAGGTTAAATATATATATACAATACAGCAGCTGATACAGCAACCTGAAGAGAAGGAGCCCCATTGTTTTCTCAAAAAGTTTACTTTCATAATCTATATAATGAGAAATAAGACAATTTAAAAGGCTACTGTGCAAGCTAATATAATAGTTTAAGTCTACAATAATATTGATTTTGAAATTCAAAATTGTGTCACTTTCACTTATAATTTTAAGCATTATTTTTTTTTAAAGAATTTTCTGTCAATATTTTTGGTATACAACTTATCCCTTTTCTGTAGGATATTTTCTAGGCAGTATTTTATATTTTACTGTTCAACTAAGAAACAGATACATAGGCTTCAGTTTAAAGGCTCTCTTACTTTGAAGAAAGTTATTGTGACTCTTGGTCCCATTTTATAGAATATAAAATATAAATGATCAGTACTATAATACTGGTGATATTAAGGGGAGATAACCACTTGCACAAATCGGCATAAAAACCACCGCTTCGTATCGAAAATAACTTGACGTTTGCGTATCCAGCATTCTATTGCCGAAATATTTATATCGAGTGTTTGTGTTAATGAGATGCTTTATTGAATTTAAATTCAGCCCATCATTTTTAGTTTCCTCGTAAATATTTAGATTTTTCGATCAGGAGACTTGACAATTTTAACCCAAACTCCAAGTTTGAAGATAAAATAAAGAATAAAGGACTTAGATTTGATGTGTAAGTTTTGACGAGTGAAAACTATGTGTATTCAAAATTAGTTGGGTCAATAATTTTTTATTACGACAATAGTATTTAGTGAGTAAAAATGAGGTTTGTCTCGTCCGTTTTTTTACAGAATTTTCACGGTCACGTGACTCTATTGTTGCTGATAAACTTGGGGTCAAACCGTGACCTGCTTTCCAACTGAAACGTACACAGAAAATTGACAAAGTCGGTATACGTTAGCTGCACGCCAGAGGAACGCTTAGCAATAGTTCAATGCGCGTTGCATAAGTTTGAAGTACGTCGAAATACAAAGGTATACGCTTGGTGAACTCTTGGTCCAGCTCAAGCGTCTGTCTACTGTGTATACCTGTACGTTAGACGCACGTTATACTTGTGCTACAAGAGCGTTTAACGCGCCATAGATAAGTTTGAGACACGTTTAGGGCACGTTGTATACGCTTCGAGACGTATGCAGGTGTGTTACTAACAAACACTCCACAAAAGAGAGTCGAAGTTACGACCGGTACGCGTCTCAAATACGTTCAAGAAACTTTTTCTTCATAGAGTGCATTCCATCTACGTTAGACAAACGCCAGGAATACGCAACTATACGTTTCTTGGACGCCGTATTAACGCTTAAGTAAGCTCGTTGTACGGACGTTACAGATATGATTGACTGGTTGAATGCATCCAAAATTACTAGCGTATTGGAAGCGTAAATGATTTTTTTAACACACCCGGTGTACAATGGGTTGTCCAATTCATCTGAAAATTTCAGGGCAGATAGATCTTGACCTGATAAATAGTGTTGGATAATCGGTTGAAATTACCAACCGATTATCTATTACAATCGGTTGACAGCAACCAACCGACTATCGGTTATAATCGCATTATAATACCTTGCCCTTTTTTTAATGAAATCAGTGACACTAACATTTCTATTTCAATGGTGTAACTCACAGTACAATTTCAATAACATAGCTGTATAAACAATTAAGAAAAGATATATGAAGCTTTTAACTTTAAGAAATTTAAGATTGACAGAAAAAAGTAAAACAATGCATTTACATTACAATATATACAGTAAACAAAGGGGTTAAGCCTATGTCTGTTAATTCTTGTAGAATGCCTTTTTTTACTTTTGTGATCATTATTTTTCTGTCAATTGTGTCAATCGTGCGTCTGAATTTTTAATTGCAGAATTATTACATAGTTGAACCGTATCCGATTCGTGATTCTTATATTTTTCAATATGGCGGAAAAATTTCGGAAAATTTACAAAATTAAACGATGTTTGGCAAGCAATTTGGAAAGGAATATGATGTTTTTGATGCTACAAATGGATAAAACATTAATAAAAGGCAATTTGCAACACGTTCTAGTGAAGCAAAGAAATTATTTTGTCTAAAATCATTTATGTACGCTCGCAAGTAACATTAAGTACCGGTATTGAAAGATCAATCGAACATGACATGTCATACTTGTACCGAAGCAATATATCCAAGTACATTTATTATGCAACTTACCCAAATATAAAAAGATAAAGAAAAACGTTACGACTTTTAAAAGAAAAGAGATTTAGATTAAATTTAAAGAAGAAAAGAAGTGAATATCAGTATTATAATGAGTTAATATAAAATATGTAAATTTTTGTTTCGACACACATTCTGTCTACTTATTTCGAAATAATATAGAAACGAACTCAATAAAGCGTGAATACATTTGATGGAATGATAAAGGTACATAGGTACTCAGAAATGTTATTCAATTTACCAAGATTCCCAAATTCTCACTCTAGTCTTGTGACACGTCAACACCAATGTGTTAACACTAAGTCACGTTAAAGGATGAATATCATATAACGTAAATTAGTTTTTCTATCCGCCTATACATATTTTTTAAGTTCTTTATAACCTTCATGAACTAAAATAAATTCATTCTTACACAGGTCGTATGTTATATAAAAGGTTCATAATAATTTACCCTAAATTAGGTACATTAAAGAAAACTAATGTCCTTAATATCAGGAACATTATAAAATTAAAAAATACTTATATCTCTAACATGTCTAACATCAGGTACTTTATAAAATTAAAAGATTCTAAAACACCAAGCAAAACTATTATAATCGTGTAAAAAATCATAATATCGCAAATTTCAACAAGAGTGCACATGCTGAAATGTCTCGCCTTCTATACCAATCAATGATATTATGTTGATAGTCCTAGGTATAAAGCTAAGCTTTATTACAACTGTCACATAAACTTAACATTAACCAAGATAACTAAACAAAGACCAATGAACCTTGAAAATGAGGTCAAGGTCAGATGAAACATGCCAGGCAGACATGTACAGCTAACAATGCTTCTATACAACATATATAGTTGACCCATTACTTATAGTTTAAGAAAAATAGACCAAAACACAAAAACTTAACACTGTGCAATAAACCGTGCAATTGAGGTCATGGTCAAATAAAACCTGCGGGACTGACATATAGATCATAATATATTTCCATACACCAAATATAGTTGACCTTTGGCATATAATATTAGATAAAAAGACCAAAACTTAAAAACTTAACTTTGACCACTGAACCATGAAAATGAGGTCAAGGTCAGATGACATCTGCCCGCTAGACATGTACACCTTACAACCATTCCATACAACAAATATAGTAGACCTATTGCATAAAGTATGAGAAAAACAGACCAAAACACAAAAACTTAACTATAACCACTGAACCATGAAAATGAGGTCAAGGTCAGATGACATCTGCCAGTTGGACATGTACACCTTACAGTCCTTCCTTACACCAAATATACTAGCCCTATTACTTATTGTGTCTGAGATATGGACTTGACCACCAAAACTTTACCTTGTTCACTGATCCATGAAATGAGGTCGAGGTCAAGTGAAAACTGTCTGACGGGCATGAGGAACTTGCAAGGTACGCACATGCCAAATATAGTTATCCTATTACTTATAATAAGAGAGAATTCAACATTACAAAAATTTTGACCTTTTTTTTCAAGTGGTCAATGAACCATAAAAAAGAGGTCAAGGACATTGGACATGTGACTGACGGAAACTTCGTAACATGAGGCATCTATATACAAAGTATGAAGCATCCAGGTCTTTCACCTTCTAAAATATAAATCTTTAAAGAAGTTAGCTAACGCCGCCGCCACCGCCGCCGTAGCCGCCGGATCACTATCCCTATGTCGAGCTTTCTGCAACAAAAGTTGCAGGCTCGACAAAAACGATAAACGAGAAACACGTATAAATTACATAAACAAACAACAGCTACTGTACATCAGATTCCTGACTTAGGACAGGTGCAAACATTTGCAAGGGATTAAACGCTTTAGTGGTACCAAACCTTCTCCCTTTTACTGAAACAATAGTATAACATCACACGATAAACTATTAATTGGAAGGCTTAACTCAATCAAAAAACGTAAATTAACACACTATAATAAATTTGATCTGTGATACCTTAACGCAAATACATAGTTAATAAAAAATTAGGAACAAACATTCAAGGTCAATATGTGTTATAGCAGGATGTTGGAATACTCAGGTGTCGGATTACACAGCTACTTTAGTACAAGTAATCTTGATGTACAGTTCCAAAAGACGACTGTCGATCATAGACTAAAGGACGATTGTGGCACCGTTAAAGTCCACAATTCCTTTAAAGTCCACAACACCGCTAAAGTCCACAACAAATTACCGCTAAAGTCCACAAACTTTCCGCTAAAGTCCACAAAATGACCTCCGCTAAAGTCCACAAGAAAACGCCTTAAAGTCCTAAATAAAATGTTCCGCTAATTTCAACAAAAAAGCACCGATAAAGTCCAAACATTATTTTTTTACTCCCGTTTAGTATAGATCTAATGAAAAGCATGGACTTTTGTTCTTGGAAAGTATTTCTTGTCAGTTTGAATTATATTTTTGATAAGTGAAAAGATTACAGTATCTAATTTTGATCCCCATTGGCATAAATCTTATCTTTGTATTGCGATTTTCTATCAATCAAACAGACAACATTTCTTAAACGTTATCTAGCTATGGTGCGCTTTTTGTATTCTTTAGTAAACATTTGTACATCCACAAGACACTCAAACATAGCGTTCTTTTTATTTATATATATGATGTTAATATTTATAACAAATGTCCACCAAGTTAATATTGTTAAATAGTCTAAGTTCTGTGTTAACACAGATTCAATTACTGTGAAATATAATATCTGAAATTAAAAGAAGTATGAACCATTATCATTGCTGGGGTTAGGTTTAGTCCTGATTACTAGTATATGACGATTTGTATGAACAATTAACTAAAATCAGTATCATTGCTGGGGTAAGTATAAAAAAGAAGATGTGGTATGATTGCCAATAAGACAACTATCCACAAAGGACCAAAATGAAACAGACATTAACAACAATAGGTCACCGTACGGCCTTCAACAATGAGCAAAGCCCATACCGCATAGTCAGCTATAAAAGGCCCCGATAAGACAATGTAAAACAAAGTTTGGTTCTAATAATATGACACTTTCTATGAACATTAATCTTAAATCATTACCATTACTGGGTTTAGGTTTAGTTCTAATAATATGACGCTTTTTATGAACAATTACCTAAAATCATTATCATTGTTGGGATAAGTTTTGGTTCTAATAATAGGACGTTTTGCATGAACAACAATCTAAAATCATAATCATTGCTGGGGTTAGGTTTAGTTCTAATAATATGACGCATTGGACATGTTGGAAGACTCCCTATTGAATGGGGAATCTATACAAATTAAAAAAAATGAAAAATGCTTTCTGCATACATCAAGATTATCTGGACCAGGGTTAGGGCTATAGATTTAATTAATGAATACTTTATTGCAAAAAGCATATATATAGCAACGAAAACATATTTACAACATGGCAAATAATAAACAGCAGAGACAGATAAAAAAAATAGGCGGTTGTCCTTCAATGATATTAAACAGACTTACCTAATTTATTTTATAGTTAAAGAAAACAATCCAATTTTAACATTAAGCAATCTTTTTTCTACTGCACAGTTTCTGCTCTAACAGGTTTTACTACTGACAGATACTAATCGAATAAATGTTTATTCCGGATATATTACACCTTGACATGACGTTGTTGACACCCCGGTTGTTTTCTGATCGTATTTTAAACCTATTTACAATATTGTGTTATAGGAAATATCTACGGTTAAGACTTGTTGGTTAACATGAAAGCTACACATATTTTAAACGTCTCTTAGACTAGTAAATTCCTCCTTAAATAATGCACTCCATTTTTTGGTATTTGAAGCATAGTAAAATATACACTGACCGACTTGTTCCACAGACTAAACTGTATTTACATTATAAAACACACAATAAGGTATAACAAGGTATTAGAAGACAACTCTTTAACAAACATTCAAAAACTACAAAGAGTACAAAATATTATACTTGAAATAAAAAATGTCAAAATACGTCTATCTCAAATTTGATGTTTTTTTTATAAATAATCTCCCTTTGGCGTCTGTCTGTCCCCGATATACACAACGAAATAAGTTGGATCTCGAATTCTTAAAATTATGATAAATTATGTGCATTGTTTTTACTATGATTAAGATTCAGGGTTTGTTTTATAATCTATGCTCCCATTTGAATGCGTCAGATATCAAAGATACAATTTGTTCATTTCTAATTGTTGTAAAGATTTTGATATTCTTTGTCATTATATATATATACCAACAAAAAGTCTAAAATAAACTCATTTGTTAGTATCGTAAAATAAACTCATTTGTAGTATTATCAGAACAGGATTTATTTTAGGAAATCTGGAAGCATTGGTTTTTTAGTTATCCCAGATTTTCTGAACATCGTATCTACGTAACTATATGTGAAATTGTAAATATTTTGAATTCTGTGATTTTTATTTACTTTATGAAAATACATGGTGTTTACGAAAGATACAAAACTTGACCTACCACGCACACTAAATTGATTTAGTATTTATCCACATTTATTTGGATGGAAAAGACACAGGCGCTTGTCTTAAAAAATAAATTCCGATATACCTTAATATTAGACAGTGTTACATGAAAGTATATAGGGAAGTGAGACAAGTGCCTGTGGTAAAAGAGACATAATAACATATGTACATTGTTTCAATGATTTATCTTAAAAATAATAAACCGACTGATGGTCATCATAAACGAAAAAATATTTTAGCTGCACTTAGCTCTTAAAAAACAAAACAAACACCCATATACTAATAATAATATTTATAATTAGTTTATATACATCTAGTAATCCTTTATTTAAAATAATGTCCTTACCTGACTTTAATAAAAACTTGTATCCCTTAATCAGTTATTTACATATGTACTTTTTGCGTATCAATTCAATACGGTGGTTATTTTTCGTTTGACATGCCTTGTTCTGTTATACATCTTTAAATAGTTGTTTTAATCGTGTTCACGCTTACCTGTACCCCATATCAAAATATCTTTACAAGTCTGTATAGACTGTCAAGCTCAACGTCAAATGAATGTAAAAAAAGTTGAAATTCATACATCTTTCAATAGGCGCTACATTATCAATGATCTATATTCTCCAGGCTAAATCAGTGTTAATGTTATTCATTATTAATTGTAAGATTAACCTTAACGTACAGTAACAAAAGATAACCTTACTTATAGTCATGTTCATTTTTCTGTTTTGTCGTTTCTTGAACTACCGCACACAAATGCTATTTCTTATTTGTAGTTCTTTGTTAATCTTTCCTGTTAATTAATATCAAAGGCAAATATTACACTACAAAGTGACCAAATGTATAACGTATAAATAAATTCACGAGAAAAGTAAATATCAACAGCTATTATATCCAACACATTAACTCTAATGTTCAATACATTAACTCATCTATCAAGCACGTGAACTATCATATCAAACACATAACTCCCCTATCCAACACATAACTCCCCTATACAACACATTAACAATCAAATAAAACGCATAATCCCCTATCCAACACATTAACTCCCATATCCAAAACATTAACTCTCATATCCAACACACTAACTCCCATATCCAAAACAAACTCCTAAATCCAGTACATTAACTCCTATATCAAACACATTAACTCCAATATCCAACACATTAACCCCTTTGTTTTGTGAGATTTAGTTTATGTTGGAATTTAAATTGGGCAAGGTTATGTTTCTTTGGGAGTTTTGTATTGTGAGAGGTTAAGTTTTTTTGTTTATGTGAGGGATATCACAGGTTTTTGTTGATGTGACGGATATCACCGGTTTTTGTTGATGTGACGGATATCACTGGTTTTTGTTGATGTGAGGGATATCACCGTTTTTTGTTGATGTGAGGAATATCACGGGTTTTGTTGATGTGACGGATATCACCGGTTTTTGTTTATGTGAGGGATATCACCAGTTTTTTGTTGATGTGAGGGATATCACCGGTTTTTGTTTATATGACGGATATCACCGGTTTTTGTGAATATGAGGGATATCACCGGTTTTTGTTTATATGACGGATATCACCGGTTTTTGTTTATGTGACGGATATCACAAGTTTTTGTTGATTTGACGGATATCACCGGTTTTTGTTTATGTGACGGATATCACCGGTTTTTGTTTATGTGAGGATATCACCGGTTTTATGTGAGGGATATCACCAGTTTTTGTTGATGTGAGGGATATCACCGGTTTTTGTTTATGTGAGGGATATCACCGGTTTTTGTTGATGTGAGGGATATCACCGGTTTTTGTTGATGTGAGGTATCACCGGTTTTATGTGACGGATATCACCGGTTTTGTTTATGTGAGGGATATCACCGGTTTTATGTGAGGGATATCACCGGTTTTTGTTGATGTGAGGTATCACCGGTTTTATGTGACGGATATCACCGGTTTTTGTTGATGTGAGGGATATCACCGGTTTTTGTTGATGTGAGGGATATCACCGGTTTTTGTTGATGTGAGGGATATCACCGGTTTTTGTTTATATGACGGATATCACCGGTTTTTGTTGATGTGACGGATATCACTGGTTTTTGTTGATGTGAGGGATATCACCGGTTTTTGTTGATGTGAGGGATATCACCGGTTTTTGTTTATATGACGGATATCACCGGTTTTTGTTGATGTGACGGATATCACTGGTTTTTGTTGATGTGAGGGATATCACCGTTTTTTGTTGATGTGAGGGATATCACGGGTTTTGTTGATGTGACGGATATCACCGGTTTTTGTTTATGTGAGGGATATCACCAGTTTTTTGTTGATGTGAGGGATATCACCGGTTTTTGTTTATATGACGGATATCACCGGTTTTTGTGAATATGAGGGATATCACCGGTTTTTGTTTATATGACGGATATCACCGGTTTTTGTTGATGTGAGGGATATCACCGGTTTTTGTTGATGTGAGGGATATCACCGGTTTTTGTTGATGTGAGGGATATCACCGGTTTTTGTTTATATGACGGATATCACCGGTTTTTGTTGATGTGACGGATATCACTGGTTTTTGTTGATGTGAGGGATATCACCGTTTTTTGTTGATGTGAGGGATATCACGGGTTTTGTTGATGTGACGGATATCACCGGTTTTTGTTTATGTGACGGATATCACAAGTTTTTGTTGTTTTGACGGATATCACCGGTTTTTGTTTATGTGACGGATATCTGCGGTTTTTGTTTATGTGAGGGATATCACCGGTTTTATGTGAGGGATATCACCGGTTTTTGTTGATGTGAGGTATCACCGGTTTTATGTGACGGATATCACCGGTTTTTGTTGATGTGAGGGATATCACCGGTTTTTGTTGATGTGAGGGATATCACCGGTTTTTGTTGATGTGAGGGATATCACCGGTTTTTGTTTATATGACGGATATCACCGGTTTTTGTTGATGTGACGGATATCACTGGTTTTTGTTGATGTGAGGGATATCACCGTTTTTTGTTGATGTGAGGGATATCACGGGTTTTGTTGATGTGACGGATATCACCGGTTTTTGTTTATGTGAGGGATATCACCAGTTTTTTGTTGATGTGAGGGATATCACCGGTTTTTGTTTATATGACGGATATCACCGGTTTTTGTGAATATGAGGGATATCACCGGTTTTTGTTTATATGACGGATATCACCGTTTTTTGTTTATGTGACGGATATCACAAGTTTTTGTTGATTTGACGGATATCACCGGTTTTTGTTTATGTGACGGATATCACCGGTTTTTGTTTATGTGAGGATATCACCGGTTTTATGTGAGGGATATCACCAGTTTTTGTTGATGTGAGGGATATCACCGGTTTTTGTTGATGTGACGGATATCACTGGTTTTTGTTGATGTGAGGGATATCACCGTTTTTTGTTGATGTGAGGGATATCACGGGTTTTGTTGATGTGACGGATATCACCGGTTTTTGTTTATGTGAGGGATATCACCAGTTTTTTGTTGATGTGAGGGATATCACCGGTTTTTGTTTATATGACGGATATCACCGGTTTTTGTGAATATGAGGGATATCACCGGTTTTTGTTTATATGACGGATATCACCGGTTTTTGTTTATGTGACGGATATCACAAGTTTTTGTTGATTTGACGCATATCACCGGTTTTTGTTTATGTGACGGATATCACCGGTTTTTGTTTATGTGAGGATATCACCGGTTTTATGTGAGGGATATCACCAGTTTTTGTTGATGTGAGGGATATCACCGGTTTTTGTTTATGTGAGGGATATCACCGGTTTTTGTTTATGTGAGGGATATCACCGGTTTTTGTTTATGTGACGGATATCAACGGTTTTTGTTTATGTGAGGGATATCACCGGTTTTATGTGAGGGATATCACCGGTTTTTGTTGATGTGAGGTATCACCGGTTTTATGTGACGGATATCACCGGTTTTTGTTGATGTGAGGGATATCACCAGTTTTTTGTTGATGTGAGGGATATCACCGGTTTTTGTTGATGTGAGGGATATCACCGGTTTTATGTGAGGGATATCACCGGTTTTTGTTGATGTGAGGTATCACCGGTTTTATGTGACGGATATCACCGGTTTTTATTGATGTGAGGGATATCACCAGTTTTTTGTTGATGTGAGGGATATCACCGGTTTTTGTTGATGTGAGGGATATCACCGGTTTTTGTTTATATGACGGATATCACCGGTTTTTGTTGATGTGACGGATATCACTGGTTTTTGTTGATGTGAGGGATATCACCGTTTTTTGTTGATGTGAGGGATATCACCGGTTTTTGTTTATATGACGGATATCACCGGTTTTTGTTGATGTGACGGATATCACTGGTTTTTGTTGATGTGAGGGATATCACCGTTTTTTGTTGATGTGAGGGATATCACCGGTTTTTGTTGATGTGAGGGATATCACCGGTTTTTGTTTATATGACGGATATCACCGGTTTTTGTTGATGTGACGGATATCACTGGTTTTTGTTGATGTGAGGGATATCACCGTTTTTTGTTGATGTGAGGGATATCACGGGTTTTGTTGATGTGACGGATATCACCGGTTTTTGTTTATGTGAGGGATATCACCAGTTTTTTGTTGATGTGAGGGATATCACCGGTTTTTGTTTATGTGAGGATATCACCGGTTTTATGTGAGGGATATCACTAGTTTTTGTTGATGTGAGGGATATCACCAGTTTTTTGTTTATGTGACGGATATCACCGGTTTTTGTTTATGTGAGGATATCACCGGTTTTATGTGAGGGATATCACCAGTTTTTGTTGATGTGAGGGATATCACCGGTTTTTGTTTATGTGAGGGATATCACCGGTTTTTGTTGATGTGAGGGATATCACCGGTTTTTGTTGATGTGAGGTATCACCGGTTTTATGTGACGGATATCACCGGTTTTGTTTATGTGAGGGATATCACCGGTTTTATGTGAGGGATATCACCGGTTTTTGTTGATGTGAGGTATCACCGGTTTTATGTGACGGATATCACCGGTTTTTGTTGATGTGAGGGATATCACCGGTTTTTGTTGATGTGAGGGATATCACCGGTTTTTGTTGATGTGAGGGATATCACCGGTTTTTGTTTATATGACGGATATCGCCGGTTTTTGTTGATGTGACGGATATCACTGGTTTTTGTTGATGTGAGGGATATCACCGTTTTTTGTTGATGTGAGGGATATCACGGGTTTTGTTGATGTGACGGATATCACCGGTTTTTGTTTATGTGAGGGATATCACCAGTTTTTTGTTGATGTGAGGGATATCACCGGTTTTTGTTTATATGACGGATATCACCGGTTTTTGTGAATATGAGGGATATCACCGGTTTTTGTTTATATGACGGATATCACCGGTTTTTGTTTATGTGACGGATATCACAAGTTTTTGTTGATTTGACGGATATCACCGGTTTTTGTTTATGTGACGGATATCACCGGTTTTTGTTTATGTGAGGATATCACCGGTTTTATGTGAGGGATATCACCAGTTTTTGTTGATGTGAGGGATATCACCGGTTTTTGTTTATGTGAGGGATATCACCGGTTTTTGTTGATGTGAGGGATATCACCGGTTTTTGTTGATGTGATGTATCACCGGTTTTATGTGACGGATATCACCGGTTTTGTTTATGTGAGGGATATCACCGGTTTTTGTTGATTTGAGGGATATCACCGGTTTTTGTTGATGTGAGGGATATCACCGGTTTTTGTTTATATGACAGATATCACCGGTTTTTGTGGATATGCGGGATATCACCGATTTTTGTTTATGTGACGGACATCACCAGTTTTTGTTGATTTGACGGATATCACCGGTTTTTGTTTATGTGAGGATATCACCGGTTTTATGTGAGGGATATCACCAGTTTTTGTTGATGTGAGGGATATCACCGGTTTTTGTTTATGTGAGGGATATCACCGGTTTTTGTTGATGTGAGGGATATCACCGGTTTTTGTTGATGTGAGGTATCACCGGTTTTATGTGACGGATATCACCGGTTTTATGTGACGGACATCATCATTTTTTGTTGATTTGACGGATATCACCGGTTTTTGTTTATGTGACGGATATCACCGGTTTTTGTTTATGTGAGGATATCACCGGTTTTATGTGAGGGATATCACCAGTTTTTGTTGATGTGAGGGATATCACCGGTTTTTGTTTATATGACGGATATCACCGGTTTTTGTGAATATGAGGGATATCACCGGTTTTTGTTTATATGACGGATATCACCGGTTTTTGTTTATGTGACGGATATCACAAGTTTTTGTTGATTTGACGCATATCACCGGTTTTTGTTTATGTGACGGATATCACCGGTTTTTGTTTATGTGAGGATATCACCGGTTTTATGTGAGGGATATCACCAGTTTTTGTTGATGTGAGGGATATCACCGGTTTTTGTTTATGTGAGGGATATCACCGGTTTTTGTTTATGTGAGGGATATCACCGGTTTTTGTTTATGTGACGGATATCAACGGTTTTTGTTTATGTGAGGGATATCACCGGTTTTATGTGAGGGATATCACCGGTTTTTGTTGATGTGAGGTATCACCGGTTTTATGTGACGGATATCACCGGTTTTTGTTGATGTGAGGGATATCACCAGTTTTTTGTTGATGTGAGGGATATCACCGGTTTTTGTTGATGTGAGGGATATCACCGGTTTTTGTTTATATGACGGATATCACCGGTTTTTGTTGATGTGACGGATATCACTGGTTTTTGTTGATGTGAGGGATATCAACGGTTTTTGTTTATGTGAGGGATATCACCGGTTTTATGTGAGGGATATCACCGGTTTTTGTTGATGTGAGGTATCACCGGTTTTATGTGACGGATATCACCGGTTTTTGTTGATGTGAGGGATATCACCAGTTTTTTGTTGATGTGAGGGATATCACCGGTTTTTGTTGATGTGAGGGATATCACCGGTTTTTGTTTATATGACGGATATCACCGGTTTTTGTTGATGTGACGGATATCACTGGTTTTTGTTGATGTGAGGGATATCACCGTTTTTTGTTGATGTGAGGGATATCACCAGTTTTTGTTGATGTGAGGGATATCACCAGTTTTTTGTTTATGTGACGGATATCACCGGTTTTTGTTTATGTGAGGATATCACCGGTTTTATGTGAGGGATATCACCAGTTTTTGTTGATGTGAGGGATATCACCGGTTTTTGTTTATGTGAGGGATATCACCGGTTTTTGTTGATGTGAGGGATATCACCGGTTTTTGTTGATGTGATGTATCACCGGTTTTATGTGACGGATATCACCGGTTTTGTTTATGTGACGGATATCACAAGTTTTTGTTGATTTGACGGATATCACCGGTTTTTGTTTATGTGACGGATATCACCGGTTTTTGTTTATGTGAGGATATCACCGGTTTTATGTGAGGGATATCACCAGTTTTTGTTGATGTGAGGGATATCACCGGTTTTTGTTTATGTGAGGGATATCACCGGTTTTTGTTGATGTGAGGGATATCACCGGTTTTTGTTGATGTGAGGTATCACCGGTTTTATGTGACGGATATCACCGGTTTTTGTTGATGTGAGGGATATCACCGGTTTTTGTTGATGTGAGGGATATCACCGGTTTTTGTTGATGTGAGGGATATCACCGGTTTTTGTTTATGTGACGGATATCACCGGTTTTTGTTTATGTGAGGATATCACCGGTTTTATGTGAGGGATATCACCAGTTTTTTGTTGATGTGAGGGATATCACCGGTTTTTGTTTATATGACGGATATCACCGGTTTTTGTGAATATGAGGGATATCACCGGTTTTTGTTTATATGACGGATATCACCGGTTTTTGTTTATGTGACGGATATCACAAGTTTTTGTTGATTTGACGGATATCACCGGTTTTTGTTTATGTGACGGATATCACCGGTTTTTGTTTATGTGAGGATATCACCGGTTTTATGTGAGGGATATCACCAGTTTTTGTTGATGTGAGGGATATCACCGGTTTTTGTTTATGTGAGGGATATCACCGGTTTTTGTTGATGTGAGGGATATCACCGGTTTTTGTTGATGTGATGTATCACCGGTTTTATGTGACGGATATCACCGGTTTTGTTTATGTGAGGGATATCACCGGTTTTTGTTGATTTGAGGGATATCACCGGTTTTTGTTGATGTGAGGGATATCACCGGTTTTTGTTTATATGACAGATATCACCGGTTTTTGTGGATATGCGGGATATCACCGATTTTTGTTTATGTGACGGACATCACCAGTTTTTGTTGATTTGACGGATATCACCGGTTTTTGTTGATGTGAGGATATCACCGGTTTTTGTTGATTTGACGGATATCACCGGTTTTTGTTTATGTGACGGATATCACCGGTTTTTGTTTATGTGAGGATATCACCGGTTTTATGTGAGGGATATCACCAGTTTTTGTTGATGTGAGGGATATCACCGGTTTTTGTTTATGTGAGGGATATCACCGGTTTTTGTTGATGTGAGGGATATCACCGGTTTTTGTTGATGTGATGTATCACCGGTTTTATGTGACGGATATCACCGGTTTTGTTTATGTGAGGGATATCACCGGTTTTTGTTGATTTGAGGGATATCACCGGTTTTTGTTGATGTGAGGGATATCACCGGTTTTTGTTTATATGACAGATATCACCGGTTTTTGTGGATATGCGGGATATCACCGATTTTTGTTTATGTGACGGACATCACCAGTTTTTGTTGATTTGACGGATATCACCGGTTTTTGTTTATGTGAGGATATCACCGGTTTTATGTGAGGGATATCACCAGTTTTTGTTGATGTGAGGGATATCACCGGTTTTTGTTTATGTGAGGGATATCACCGGTTTTTGTTGATGTGACGGATATCACCGGTTTTTGTTTATGTGAGGATATCACCGGTTTTATGTGAGGGATATCACCGGTTTTTGTTGATGTGAGGTATCACCGGTTTTATGTGACGGATATCACCGGTTTTTGTTGATGTGAGGGATATCACCGGTTTTTGTTGATGTGAGGGATATCACCGGTTTTTGTTGATGTGAGGGATATCACCGGTTTTTGTTTATATGACGGATATCGCCGGTTTTTGTTGATGTGACGGATATCACTGGTTTTTGTTGATGTTAGGGATATCACCGTTTTTTGTTGATGTGAGGGATATCACGGGTTTTGTTGATGTGACGGATATCACCGGTTTTTGTTTATGTGAGGGATATCACCAGTTTTTTGTTGATGTGAGGGATATCACCGGTTTTTGTTTATATGACGGATATCACCGGTTTTTGTGAATATGAGGGATATCACCGGTTTTTGTTTATATGACGGATATCACCGGTTTTTGTTTATGTGACGGATATCACAAGTTTTTGTTGATTTGACGGATATCACCGGTTTTTGTTTATGTGACGGATATCACCGGTTTTTGTTTATGTGAGGATATCACCGGTTTTATGTGAGGGATATCACCAGTTTTTGTTGATGTGAGGGATATCACCGGTTTTTGTTTATGTGAGGGATATCACCGGTTTTTGTTGATGTGAGGGATATCACCGGTTTTTGTTGATGTGATGTATCACCGGTTTTATGTGACGGATATCACCGGTTTTGTTTATGTGAGGGATATCACCGGTTTTTGTTGATTTGAGGGATATCACCGGTTTTTGTTGATGTGAGGGATATCACCGGTTTTTGTTTATATGACAGATATCACCGGTTTTTGTGGATATGCGGGATATCACCGATTTTTGTTTATGTGACGGACATCACCAGTTTTTGTTGATTTGACGGATATCACCGGTTTTTGTTTATGTGAGGATATCACCGGTTTTATGTGAGGGATATCACCAGTTTTTGTTGATGTGAGGGATATCACCGGTTTTTGTTTATGTGAGGGATATCACCGGTTTTTGTTGATGTGAGGGATATCACCGGTTTTTGTTGATGTGAGGTATCACCGGTTTTATGTGACGGATATCACCGGTTTTGTTTATGTGAGGGATATCACCGGTTTTATGTGAGGGATATCACCGGTTTTTGTTGATGTGAGGTATCACCGGTTTTATGTGACGGATATCACCGGTTTTTGTTGATGTGAGGGATATCACCGGTTTTTGTTGATGTGAGGGATATCACCGGTTTTTGTTGATGTGAGGGATATCACCGGTTTTTGTTTATATGACGGATATCGCCGGTTTTTGTTGATGTGACGGATATCACTGGTTTTTGTTGATGTGAGGGATATCACCGTTTTTTGTTGATGTGAGGGATATCACGGGTTTTGTTGATGTGACGGATATCACCGGTTTTTGTTTATGTGAGGGATATCACCAGTTTTTTGTTGATGTGAGGGATATCACCGGTTTTTGTTTATATGACGGATATCACCGGTTTTTGTGAATATGAGGGATATCACCGGTTTTTGTTTATATGACGGATATCACCGGTTTTTGTTTATGTGACGGATATCACAAGTTTTTGTTGATTTGACGGATATCACCGGTTTTTGTTTATGTGACGGATATCACCGGTTTTTGTTTATGTGAGGATATCACCGGTTTTATGTGAGGGATATCACCAGTTTTTGTTGATGTGAGGGATATCACCGGTTTTTGTTTATGTGAGGGATATCACCGGTTTTTGTTTATATGACGGATATCGCCGGTTTTTGTTGATGTGACGGATATCACTGGTTTTTGTTGATGTGAGGGATATCACCGTTTTTTGTTGATGTGAGGGATATCACGGGTTTTGTTGATGTGACGGATATCACCGGTTTTATGTGAGGGATATCACCAGTTTTTGTTGATGTGAGGGATATCACCGGTTTTTGTTTATGTGAGGGATATCACCGGTTTTTGTTGATGTGAGGGAAATCACCGGTTTTTGTTGATGTGATGTATCACCGGTTTTATGTGACGGATATCACCGGTTTTGTTTATGTGAGGGATATCACCGGTTTTTGTTGATTTGAGGGATATCACCGGTTTTTGTTGATGTGAGGGATATCACCGGTTTTTGTTTATATGACAGATATCACCGGTTTTTGTGGATATGCGGGATATCACCGATTTTTGTTTATGTGACGGACATCACCAGTTTTTGTTGATTTGACGGATATCACCGGTTTTTGTTTATGTGAGGATATCACCGGTTTTATGTGAGGGATATCACCAGTTTTTGTTGATGTGAGGGATATCACCGGTTTTTGTTTATGTGAGGGATATCACCGGTTTTTGTTGATGTGAGGGATATCACCGGTTTTTGTTGATGTGAGGTATCACCGGTTTTATGTGACGGATATCACCGGTTTTATGTGACGGACATCATCATTTTTTGTTGATTTGACGGATATCACCGGTTTTTGTTTATGTGACGGATATCACCGGTTTTTGTTTATGTGAGGATATCACCGGTTTTATGTGAGGGATATCACCAGTTTTTGTTGATGTGAGGGATATCACCGGTTTTTGTTTATATGACGGATATCACCGGTTTTTGTGAATATGAGGGATATCACCGGTTTTTGTTTATATGACGGATATCACCGGTTTTTGTTTATGTGACGGATATCACAAGTTTTTGTTGATTTGACGGATATCACCGGTTTTTGTTTATGTGACGGATATCACCGGTTTTTGTTTATGTGAGGATATCACCGGTTTTATGTGAGGGATATCACCAGTTTTTGTTGATGTGAGGGATATCACCGGTTTTTGTTTATATGACAGATATCACCGGTTTTTGTGGATATGCGGGATATCACCGATTTTTGTTTATGTGACGGACATCACCAGTTTTTGTTGATTTGACGGATATCACCGGTTTTTGTTTATGTGAGGATATCACCGGTTTTATGTGAGGGATATCACCAGTTTTTGTTGATGTGAGGGATATCACCGGTTTTTGTTTATGTGAGGGATATCACCGGTTTTTGTTGATGTGAGGGATATCACCGGTTTTTGTTGATGTGAGGTATCACCGGTTTTATGTGACGGATATCACCGGTTTTATGTGACGGACATCATCATTTTTTGTTGATTTGACGGATATCACCGGTTTTTGTTTATGTGACGGATATCACCGGTTTTTGTTTATGTGAGGATATCACCGGTTTTATGTGAGGGATATCACCAGTTTTTGTTGATGTGAGGGATATCACCGGTTTTTGTTTATATGACGGATATCACCGGTTTTTGTGAATATGAGGGATATCACCGGTTTTTGTTTATATGACGGATATCACCGGTTTTTGTTTATGTGACGGATATCACAAGTTTTTGTTGATTTGACGCATATCACCGGTTTTTGTTTATGTGACGGATATCACCGGTTTTTGTTTATGTGAGGATATCACCGGTTTTATGTGAGGGATATCACCAGTTTTTGTTGATGTGAGGGATATCACCGGTTTTTGTTTATGTGAGGGATATCACCGGTTTTTGTTTATGTGAGGGATATCACCGGTTTTTGTTTATGTGACGGATATCAACGGTTTTTGTTTATGTGAGGGATATCACCGGTTTTATGTGAGGGATATCACCGGTTTTTGTTGATGTGAGGTATCACCGGTTTTATGTGACGGATATCACCGGTTTTTGTTGATGTGACGGATATCACTGGTTTTTGTTGATGTGAGGGATATCAACGGTTTTTGTTTATGTGAGGGATATCACCGGTTTTATGTGAGGGATATCACCGGTTTTTGTTGATGTGAGGTATCACCGGTTTTATGTGACGGATATCACCGGTTTTTGTTGATGTGAGGGATATCACCAGTTTTTTGTTGATGTGAGGGATATCACCGGTTTTTGTTGATGTGACGGATATCACCGGTTTTTGTTTATATGACGGATATCACCGGTTTTTGTTTATGTGAGGATATCACCGGTTTTATGTGAGGGATATCACCAGTTTTTGTTGATGTGAGGGATATCACCGGTTTTTGTTTATGTGAGGGATATCACCGGTTTTTGTTGATGTGAGGGATATCACCGGTTTTTGTTGATGTGATGTATCACCGGTTTTATGTGACGGATATCACCGGTTTTGTTTATGTGACGGATATCACAAGTTTTTGTTGATTTGACGGATATCACCGGTTTTTGTTTATGTGACGGATATCACCGGTTTTTGTTTATGTGAGGATATCACCGGTTTTATGTGAGGGATATCACCAGTTTTTGTTTATGTGAGGGATATCACCGGTTTTTGTTGATGTGAGGGATATCACCGGTTTTTGTTGATGTGAGGGATATCACCGGTTTTTGTTGATGTGAGGTATCACCGGTTTTATGTGACGGATATCACCGGTTTTGTTTATGTGAGGGATATCACCGGTTTTATGTGAGGGATATCACCGGTTTTTGTTGATGTGAGGTATCACCGGTTTTATGTGACGGATATCACCGGTTTTTGTTGATGTGAGGGATATCACCGGTTTTTGTTGATGTGAGGGATATCACCGGTTTTTGTTGATGTGAGGGATATCACCGGTTTTTGTTTATATGACGGATATCGCCGGTTTTTGTTGATGTGACGGATATCACTGGTTTTTGTTGATGTGAGGGATATCACCGTTTTTTGTTGATGTGAGGGATATCACGGGTTTTGTTGATGTGACGGATATCACCGGTTTTTGTTTATGTGAGGGATATCACCAGTTTTTTGTTGATGTGAGGGATATCACCGGTTTTTGTTTATATGACGGATATCACCGGTTTTTGTGAATATGAGGGATATCACCGGTTTTTGTTTATATGACGGATATCACCGGTTTTTGTTTATGTGACGGATATCACAAGTTTTTGTTGATTTGACGGATATCACCGGTTTTTGTTTATGTGACGGATATCACCGGTTTTTGTTTATGTGAGGATATCACCGGTTTTATGTGAGGGATATCACCAGTTTTTGTTGATGTGAGGGATATCACCGGTTTTTGTTTATGTGAGGGATATCACCGGTTTTTGTTGATGTGAGGGATATCACCGGTTTTTGTTGATGTGATGTATCACCGGTTTTATGTGACGGATATCACCGGTTTTGTGTGAGGGATATCACCAGTTTTTGTTGATGTGAGGGATATCACCGGTTTTTGTTTATATGACGGATATCACCGGTTTTTGTGAATATGAGGGATATCACCGGTTTTTGTTTATATGACGGATATCACCGGTTTTTGTTTATGTGACGGATATCACAAGTTTTTGTTGATTTGACGCATATCACCGGTTTTTGTTTATGTGACGGATATCACCGGTTTTTGTTTATGTGAGGATATCACCGGTTTTATGTGAGGGATATCACCAGTTTTTGTTGATGTGAGGGATATCACCGGTTTTTGTTTATGTGAGGGATATCACCGGTTTTTGTTTATGTGAGGGATATCACCGGTTTTTGTTTATGTGACGGATATCAACGGTTTTTGTTTATGTGAGGGATATCACCGGTTTTATGTGAGGGATATCACCGGTTTTTGTTGATGTGAGGTATCACCGGTTTTATGTGACGGATATCACCGGTTTTTGTTGATGTGACGGATATCACTGGTTTTTGTTGATGTGAGGGATATCAACGGTTTTTGTTTATGTGAGGGATATCACCGGTTTTATGTGAGGGATATCACCGGTTTTTGTTGATGTGAGGTATCACCGGTTTTATGTGACGGATATCACCGGTTTTTGTTGATGTGAGGGATATCACCAGTTTTTTGTTGATGTGAGGGATATCACCGGTTTTTGTTGATGTGACGGATATCACCGGTTTTTGTTTATATGACGGATATCACCGGTTTTTGTTTATGTGAGGATATCACCGGTTTTATGTGAGGGATATCACCAGTTTTTGTTGATGTGAGGGATATCACCGGTTTTTGTTTATGTGAGGGATATCACCGGTTTTTGTTGATGTGAGGGATATCACCGGTTTTTGTTGATGTGATGTATCACCGGTTTTATGTGACGGATATCACCGGTTTTGTTTATGTGACGGATATCACAAGTTTTTGTTGATTTGACGGATATCACCGGTTTTTGTTGATGTGAGGGATATCACCGGTTTTTGTTGATGTGATGTATCACCGGTTTTATGTGACGGATATCACCGGTTTTGTTTATGTGAGGGATATCACCGGTTTTTGTTGATTTGAGGGATATCACCGGTTTTTGTTGATGTGAGGGATATCACCGGTTTTTGTTTATATGACAGATATCACCGGTTTTTGTGGATATGCGGGATATCACCGATTTTTGTTTATGTGACGGACATCACCAGTTTTTGTTGATTTGACGGATATCACCGGTTTTTGTTTATGTGAGGATATCACCGGTTTTATGTGAGGGATATCACCAGTTTTTGTTGATGTGAGGGATATCACCGGTTTTTGTTTATGTGAGGGATATCACCGGTTTTTGTTGATGTGAGGGATATCACCGGTTTTTGTTGATGTGAGGTATCACCGGTTTTATGTGACGGATATCACCGGTTTTGTTTATGTGAGGGATATCACCGGTTTTATGTGAGGGATATCACCGGTTTTTGTTGATGTGAGGTATCACCGGTTTTATGTGACGGATATCACCGGTTTTTGTTGATGTGAGGGATATCACCGGTTTTTGTTGATGTGAGGGATATCACCGGTTTTTGTTGATGTGAGGGATATCACCGGTTTTTGTTTATATGACGGATATCGCCGGTTTTTGTTGATGTGACGGATATCACTGGTTTTTGTTGATGTGAGGGATATCACCGTTTTTTGTTGATGTGAGGGATATCACGGGTTTTGTTGATGTGACGGATATCACCGGTTTTTGTTTATGTGAGGGATATCACCAGTTTTTTGTTGATGTGAGGGATATCACCGGTTTTTGTTTATATGACGGATATCACCGGTTTTTGTGAATATGAGGGATATCACCGGTTTTTGTTTATATGACGGATATCACCGGTTTTTGTTTATGTGACGGATATCACAAGTTTTTGTTGATTTGACGGATATCACCGGTTTTTGTTTATGTGACGGATATCACCGGTTTTTGTTTATGTGAGGATATCACCGGTTTTATGTGAGGGATATCACCAGTTTTTGTTGATGTGAGGGATATCACCGGTTTTTGTTTATGTGAGGGATATCACCGGTTTTTGTTTATATGACGGATATCGCCGGTTTTTGTTGATGTGACGGATATCACTGGTTTTTGTTGATGTGAGGGATATCACCGTTTTTTGTTGATGTGAGGGATATCACGGGTTTTGTTGATGTGACGGATATCACCGGTTTTATGTGAGGGATATCACCAGTTTTTGTTGATGTGAGGGATATCACCGGTTTTTGTTTATGTGAGGGATATCACCGGTTTTTGTTGATGTGAGGGAAATCACCGGTTTTTGTTGATGTGATGTATCACCGGTTTTATGTGACGGATATCACCGGTTTTGTTTATGTGAGGGATATCACCGGTTTTTGTTGATTTGAGGGATATCACCGGTTTTTGTTGATGTGAGGGATATCACCGGTTTTTGTTTATATGACAGATATCACCGGTTTTTGTGGATATGCGGGATATCACCGATTTTTGTTTATGTGACGGACATCACCAGTTTTTGTTGATTTGACGGATATCACCGGTTTTTGTTTATGTGAGGATATCACCGGTTTTATGTGAGGGATATCACCAGTTTTTGTTGATGTGAGGGATATCACCGGTTTTTGTTTATGTGAGGGATATCACCGGTTTTTGTTGATGTGAGGGATATCACCGGTTTTTGTTGATGTGAGGTATCACCGGTTTTATGTGACGGATATCACCGGTTTTATGTGACGGACATCATCATTTTTTGTTGATTTGACGGATATCACCGGTTTTTGTTTATGTGACGGATATCACCGGTTTTTGTTTATGTGAGGATATCACCGGTTTTATGTGAGGGATATCACCAGTTTTTGTTGATGTGAGGGATATCACCGGTTTTTGTTTATATGACGGATATCACCGGTTTTTGTGAATATGAGGGATATCACCGGTTTTTGTTTATATGACGGATATCACCGGTTTTTGTTTATGTGACGGATATCACAAGTTTTTGTTGATTTGACGGATATCACCGGTTTTTGTTTATGTGACGGATATCACCGGTTTTTGTTTATGTGAGGATATCACCGGTTTTATGTGAGGGATATCACCAGTTTTTGTTGATGTGAGGGATATCACCGGTTTTTGTTTATATGACAGATATCACCGGTTTTTGTGGATATGCGGGATATCACCGATTTTTGTTTATGTGACGGACATCACCAGTTTTTGTTGATTTGACGGATATCACCGGTTTTTGTTTATGTGAGGATATCACCGGTTTTATGTGAGGGATATCACCAGTTTTTGTTGATGTGAGGGATATCACCGGTTTTTGTTTATGTGAGGGATATCACCGGTTTTTGTTGATGTGAGGGATATCACCGGTTTTTGTTGATGTGAGGTATCACCGGTTTTATGTGACGGATATCACCGGTTTTATGTGACGGACATCATCATTTTTTGTTGATTTGACGGATATCACCGGTTTTTGTTTATGTGACGGATATCACCGGTTTTTGTTTATGTGAGGATATCACCGGTTTTATGTGAGGGATATCACCAGTTTTTGTTGATGTGAGGGATATCACCGGTTTTTGTTTATATGACGGATATCACCGGTTTTTGTGAATATGAGGGATATCACCGGTTTTTGTTTATATGACGGATATCACCGGTTTTTGTTTATGTGACGGATATCACAAGTTTTTGTTGATTTGACGCATATCACCGGTTTTTGTTTATGTGACGGATATCACCGGTTTTTGTTTATGTGAGGATATCACCGGTTTTATGTGAGGGATATCACCAGTTTTTGTTGATGTGAGGGATATCACCGGTTTTTGTTTATGTGAGGGATATCACCGGTTTTTGTTTATGTGAGGGATATCACCGGTTTTTGTTTATGTGACGGATATCAACGGTTTTTGTTTATGTGAGGGATATCACCGGTTTTATGTGAGGGATATCACCGGTTTTTGTTGATGTGAGGTATCACCGGTTTTATGTGACGGATATCACCGGTTTTTGTTGATGTGACGGATATCACTGGTTTTTGTTGATGTGAGGGATATCAACGGTTTTTGTTTATGTGAGGGATATCACCGGTTTTATGTGAGGGATATCACCGGTTTTTGTTGATGTGAGGTATCACCGGTTTTATGTGACGGATATCACCGGTTTTTGTTGATGTGAGGGATATCACCAGTTTTTTGTTGATGTGAGGGATATCACCGGTTTTTGTTGATGTGACGGATATCACCGGTTTTTGTTTATATGACGGATATCACCGGTTTTTGTTTATGTGAGGATATCACCGGTTTTATGTGAGGGATATCACCAGTTTTTGTTGATGTGAGGGATATCACCGGTTTTTGTTTATGTGAGGGATATCACCGGTTTTTGTTGATGTGAGGGATATCACCGGTTTTTGTTGATGTGATGTATCACCGGTTTTATGTGACGGATATCACCGGTTTTGTTTATGTGACGGATATCACAAGTTTTTGTTGATTTGACGGATATCACCGGTTTTTGTTTATGTGACGGATATCACCGGTTTTTGTTTATGTGAGGATATCACCGGTTTTATGTGAGGGATATCACCAGTTTTTGTTGATGTGAGGGATATCACCGGTTTTTGTTGATGTGAGGGATATCACCGGTTTTTGTTGATGTGAGGGATATCACCGGTTTTTGTTGATGTGAGGTATCACCGGTTTTATGTGACGGATATCACCGGTTTTGTTTATGTGAGGGATATCACCGGTTTTATGTGAGGGATATCACCGGTTTTTGTTGATGTGAGGTATCACCGGTTTTATGTGACGGATATCACCGGTTTTTGTTGATGTGAGGGATATCACCGGTTTTTGTTGATGTGAGGGATATCACCGGTTTTTGTTGATGTGAGGGATATCACCGGTTTTTGTTTATATGACGGATATCGCCGGTTTTTGTTGATGTGACGGATATCACTGGTTTTTGTTGATGTGAGGGATATCACCGTTTTTTGTTGATGTGAGGGATATCACGGGTTTTGTTGATGTGACGGATATCACCGGTTTTTGTTTATGTGAGGGATATCACCAGTTTTTTGTTGATGTGAGGGATATCACCGGTTTTTGTTTATATGACGGATATCACCGGTTTTTGTGAATATGAGGGATATCACCGGTTTTTGTTTATATGACGGATATCACCGGTTTTTGTTTATGTGACGGATATCACAAGTTTTTGTTGATTTGACGGATATCACCGGTTTTTGTTTATGTGACGGATATCACCGGTTTTTGTTTATGTGAGGATATCACCGGTTTTATGTGAGGGATATCACCAGTTTTTGTTGATGTGAGGGATATCACCGGTTTTTGTTTATGTGAGGGATATCACCGGTTTTTGTTGATGTGAGGGATATCACCGGTTTTTGTTGATGTGATGTATCACCGGTTTTATGTGACGGATATCACCGGTTTTGTTTATGTGAGGGATATCACCGGTTTTTGTTGATTTGAGGGATATCACCGGTTTTTGTTGATGTGAGGGATATCACCGGTTTTTGTTTATATGACAGATATCACCGGTTTTTGTTGATGTGAGGGATATCACCGGTTTTTGTTTATATGACAGATATCACCGGTTTTTGTGGATATGCGGGATATCACCGATTTTTGTTTATGTGACGGACATCACCAGTTTTTGTTGATTTGACGGATATCACCGGTTTTTGTTGATGTGAGGGATATCACCGGTTTTTGTTTATATGACAGATATCACCGGTTTTTGTGGATATGCGGGATATCACCGATTTTTGTTTATGTGACGGACATCACCAGTTTTTGTTGATTTGACGGATATCACCGGTTTTTGTTTATGTGAGGATATCACCGGTTTTATGTGAGGGATATCACCAGTTTTTGTTGATGTGAGGGATATCACCGGTTTTTGTTTATGTGAGGGATATCACCGGTTTTTGTTTATATGACGGATATCGCCGGTTTTTGTTGATGTGACGGATATCACTGGTTTTTGTTGATGTGAGGGATATCACCGTTTTTTGTTGATGTGAGGGATATCACGGGTTTTGTTGATGTGACGGATATCACCGGTTTTTGTTTATGTGAGGGATATCACCAGTTTTTTGTTGATGTGAGGGATATCACCGGTTTTTGTTTATATGACGGATATCACCGGTTTTTGTGAATATGAGGGATATCACCGGTTTTTGTTTATATGACGGATATCACCGGTTTTTGTTTATGTGACGGATATCACAAGTTTTTGTTGATTTGACGGATATCACCGGTTTTTGTTTATGTGACGGATATCACCGGTTTTTGTTTATGTGAGGATATCACCGGTTTTATGTGAGGGATATCACCAGTTTTTGTTGATGTGAGGGATATCACCGGTTTTTGTTTATGTGAGGGATATCACCGGTTTTTGTTGATGTGAGGGAAATCACCGGTTTTTGTTGATGTGATGTATCACCGGTTTTATGTGACGGATATCACCGGTTTTGTTTATGTGAGGGATATCACCGGTTTTTGTTGATTTGAGGGATATCACCGGTTTTTGTTGATGTGAGGGATATCACCGGTTTTTGTTTATATGACAGATATCACCGGTTTTTGTGGATATGCGGGATATCACCGATTTTTGTTTATGTGACGGACATCACCAGTTTTTGTTGATTTGACGGATATCACCGGTTTTTGTTTATGTGAGGATATCACCGGTTTTATGTGAGGGATATCACCAGTTTTTGTTGATGTGAGGGATATCACCGGTTTTTGTTTATGTGAGGGATATCACCGGTTTTTGTTGATGTGAGGGATATCACCGGTTTTTGTTGATGTGAGGTATCACCGGTTTTATGTGACGGATATCACCGGTTTTATGTGACGGACATCATCATTTTTTGTTGATTTGACGGATATCACCGGTTTTTGTTTATGTGACGGATATCACCGGTTTTTGTTTATGTGAGGATATCACCGGTTTTATGTGAGGGATATCACCAGTTTTTGTTGATGTGAGGGATATCACCGGTTTTTGTTTATATGACGGATATCACCGGTTTTTGTGAATATGAGGGATATCACCGGTTTTTGTTTATATGACGGATATCACCGGTTTTTGTTTATGTGACGGATATCACAAGTTTTTGTTGATTTGACGGATATCACCGGTTTTTGTTTATGTGACGGATATCACCGGTTTTTGTTTATGTGAGGATATCACCGGTTTTATGTGAGGGATATCACCAGTTTTTGTTGATGTGAGGGATATCACCGGTTTTTGTTTATATGACAGATATCTTCGGTTTTTGTGGATATGCGGGATATCACCGATTTTTGTTTATGTGACGGACATCACCAGTTTTTGTTGATTTGACGGATATCACCGGTTTTTGTTTATGTGAGGATATCACCGGTTTTATGTGAGGGATATCACCAGTTTTTGTTGATGTGAGGGATATCACCGGTTTTTGTTTATGTGAGGGATATCACCGGTTTTTGTTGATGTGAGGGATATCACCGGTTTTTGTTGATGTGAGGTATCACCGGTTTTATGTGACGGATATCACCGGTTTTATGTGACGGACATCATCATTTTTTGTTGATTTGACGGATATCACCGGTTTTTGTTTATGTGACGGATATCACCGGTTTTTGTTTATGTGAGGATATCACCGGTTTTATGTGAGGGATATCACCAGTTTTTGTTGATGTGAGGGATATCACCGGTTTTTGTTTATATGACGGATATCACCGGTTTTTGTGAATATGAGGGATATCACCGGTTTTTGTTTATATGACGGATATCACCGGTTTTTGTTTATGTGACGGATATCACAAGTTTTTGTTGATTTGACGCATATCACCGGTTTTTGTTTATGTGACGGATATCACCGGTTTTTGTTTATGTGAGGATATCACCGGTTTTATGTGAGGGATATCACCAGTTTTTGTTGATGTGAGGGATATCACCGGTTTTTGTTTATGTGAGGGATATCACCGGTTTTTGTTTATGTGAGGGATATCACCGGTTTTTGTTTATGTGACGGATATCAACGGTTTTTGTTTATGTGAGGGATATCACCGGTTTTATGTGAGGGATATCACCGGTTTTTGTTGATGTGAGGTATCACCGGTTTTATGTGACGGATATCACCGGTTTTTGTTGATGTGACGGATATCACTGGTTTTTGTTGATGTGAGGGATATCAACGGTTTTTGTTTATGTGAGGGATATCACCGGTTTTATGTGAGGGATATCACCGGTTTTTGTTGATGTGAGGTATCACCGGTTTTATGTGACGGATATCACCGGTTTTTGTTGATGTGAGGGATATCACCAGTTTTTTGTTGATGTGAGGGATATCACCGGTTTTTGTTGATGTGAGGGATATCACCGGTTTTTGTTTATATGACGGATATCACCGGTTTTTGTTTATGTGAGGATATCACCGGTTTTATGTGAGGGATATCACCAGTTTTTGTTGATGTGAGGGATATCACCGGTTTTTGTTTATGTGAGGGATATCACCGGTTTTTGTTGATGTGAGGGATATCACCGGTTTTTGTTGATGTGATGTATCACCGGTTTTATGTGACGGATATCACCGGTTTTGTTTATGTGACGGATATCACAAGTTTTTGTTGATTTGACGGATATCACCGGTTTTTGTTTATGTGACGGATATCACCGGTTTTTGTTTATGTGAGGATATCACCGGTTTTATGTGAGGGATATCACCAGTTTTTGTTGATGTGAGGGATATCACCGGTTTTTGTTGATGTGAGGGATATCACCGGTTTTTGTTGATGTGAGGGATATCACCGGTTTTTGTTGATGTGAGGTATCACCGGTTTTATGTGACGGATATCACCGGTTTTGTTTATGTGAGGGATATCACCGGTTTTATGTGAGGGATATCACCGGTTTTTGTTGATGTGAGGTATCACCGGTTTTATGTGACGGATATCACCGGTTTTTGTTGATGTGAGGGATATCACCGGTTTTTGTTGATGTGAGGGATATCACCGGTTTTTGTTGATGTGAGGGATATCACCGGTTTTTGTTTATATGACGGATATCGCCGGTTTTTGTTGATGTGACGGATATCACTGGTTTTTGTTGATGTGAGGGATATCACCGTTTTTTGTTGATGTGAGGGATATCACGGGTTTTGTTGATGTGACGGATATCACCGGTTTTTGTTTATGTGAGGGATATCACCAGTTTTTTGTTGATGTGAGGGATATCACCGGTTTTTGTTTATATGACGGATATCACCGGTTTTTGTGAATATGAGGGATATCACCGGTTTTTGTTTATATGACGGATATCACCGGTTTTTGTTTATGTGACGGATATCACAAGTTTTTGTTGATTTGACGGATATCACCGGTTTTTGTTTATGTGACGGATATCACCGGTTTTTGTTTATGTGAGGATATCACCGGTTTTATGTGAGGGATATCACCAGTTTTTGTTGATGTGAGGGATATCACCGGTTTTTGTTTATGTGAGGGATATCACCGGTTTTTGTTGATGTGAGGGATATCACCGGTTTTTGTTGATGTGATGTATCACCGGTTTTATGTGACGGATATCACCGGTTTTGTTTATGTGAGGGATATCACCGGTTTTTGTTGATTTGAGGGATATCACCGGTTTTTGTTGATGTGAGGGATATCACCGGTTTTTGTTTATATGACAGATATCACCGGTTTTTGTTGATGTGAGGGATATCACCGGTTTTTGTTTATATGACAGATATCACCGGTTTTTGTGGATATGCGGGATATCACCGATTTTTGTTTATGTGACGGACATCACCAGTTTTTGTTGATTTGACGGATATCACCGGTTTTTGTTGATGTGAGGGATATCACCGGTTTTTGTTTATATGACAGATATCACCGGTTTTTGTGGATATGCGGGATATCACCGATTTTTGTTTATGTGACGGACATCACCAGTTTTTGTTGATTTGACGGATATCACCGGTTTTTGTTTATGTGAGGATATCACCGGTTTTATGTGAGGGATATCACCAGTTTTTGTTGATGTGAGGGATATCACCGGTTTTTGTTTATGTGAGGGATATCACCGGTTTTTGTTGATGTGAGGGATATCACCGGTTTTTGTTGATGTGAGGTATCACCGGTTTTATGTGACGGATATCACCGGTTTTATGTGACGGACATCATCATTTTTTGTTGATTTGACGGATATCACCGGTTTTTGTTTATGTGACGGATATCACCGGTTTTTGTTTATGTGAGGGATATCACCAGTTTTTTGTTTATGTGACGGATATCACCGGTTTTTGTTTATGTGAGGATATCACCGGTTTTATGTGAGGGATATCACCAGTTTTTGTTGATGTGAGGGATATCACCGGTTTTTGTTTATGTGAGGGATATCACCGGTTTTTGTTGATGTGAGGGATATCACCGGTTTTTGTTGATGTGATGTATCACCGGTTTTATGTGACGGATATCACCGGTTTTGTTTATGTGACGGATATCACAAGTTTTTGTTGATTTGACGGATATCACCGGTTTTTGTTTATGTGACGGATATCACCGGTTTTTGTTTATGTGAGGATATCACCGGTTTTATGTGAGGGATATCACCAGTTTTTGTTGATGTGAGGGATATCACCGGTTTTTGTTGATGTGAGGGATATCACCGGTTTTTGTTGATGTGAGGGATATCACCGGTTTTTGTTGATGTGAGGTATCACCGGTTTTATGTGACGGATATCACCGGTTTTGTTTATGTGAGGGATATCACCGGTTTTATGTGAGGGATATCACCGGTTTTTGTTGATGTGAGGTATCACCGGTTTTATGTGACGGATATCACCGGTTTTTGTTGATGTGAGGGATATCACCGGTTTTTGTTGATGTGAGGGATATCACCGGTTTTTGTTGATGTGAGGGATATCACCGGTTTTTGTTTATATGACGGATATCGCCGGTTTTTGTTGATGTGACGGATATCACTGGTTTTTGTTGATGTGAGGGATATCACCGTTTTTTGTTGATGTGAGGGATATCACGGGTTTTGTTGATGTGACGGATATCACCGGTTTTTGTTTATGTGAGGGATATCACCAGTTTTTTGTTGATGTGAGGGATATCACCGGTTTTTGTTTATATGACGGATATCACCGGTTTTTGTGAATATGAGGGATATCACCGGTTTTTGTTTATATGACGGATATCACCGGTTTTTGTTTATGTGACGGATATCACAAGTTTTTGTTGATTTGACGGATATCACCGGTTTTTGTTTATGTGACGGATATCACCGGTTTTTGTTTATGTGAGGATATCACCGGTTTTATGTGAGGGATATCACCAGTTTTTGTTGATGTGAGGGATATCACCGGTTTTTGTTTATGTGAGGGATATCACCGGTTTTTGTTGATGTGAGGGATATCACCGGTTTTTGTTGATGTGATGTATCACCGGTTTTATGTGACGGATATCACCGGTTTTGTTTATGTGAGGGATATCACCGGTTTTTGTTGATTTGAGGGATATCACCGGTTTTTGTTGATGTGAGGGATATCACCGGTTTTTGTTTATATGACAGATATCACCGGTTTTTGTGGATATGCGGGATATCACCGATTTTTGTTTATGTGACGGACATCACCAGTTTTTGTTGATTTGAGGGATATCACCGGTTTTTGTTGATGTGAGGGATATCACCGGTTTTTGTTTATATGACAGATATCACCGGTTTTTGTGGATATGCGGGATATCACCGATTTTTGTTTATGTGACGGACATCACCAGTTTTTGTTGATTTGACGGATATCACCGGTTTTTGTTTATGTGAGGATATCACCGGTTTTATGTGAGGGATATCACCAGTTTTTGTTGATGTGAGGGATATCACCGGTTTTTGTTTATGTGAGGGATATCACCGGTTTTTGTTGATGTGAGGGATATCACCGGTTTTTGTTGATGTGAGGTATCACCGGTTTTATGTGACGGATATCACCGGTTTTATGTGACGGACATCATCATTTTTTGTTGATTTGACGGATATCACCGGTTTTTGTTTATGTGACGGATATCACCGGTTTTTGTTTATGTGAGGATATCACCGGTTTTATGTGAGGGATATCACCAGTTTTTGTTGATGTGAGGGATATCACCGGTTTTTGTTTATATGACGGATATCACCGGTTTTTGTGAATATGAGGGATATCACCGGTTTTTGTTTATATGACGGATATCACCGGTTTTTGTTTATGTGACGGATATCACAAGTTTTTGTTGATTTGACGGATATCACCGGTTTTTGTTTATGTGACGGATATCACCGGTTTTTGTTTATGTGAGGATATCACCGGTTTTATGTGAGGGATATCACCAGTTTTTGTTGATGTGAGGGATATCACCGGTTTTTGTTTATGTGAGGGATATCACCGGTTTTTGTTGATGTGAGGGATATCACCGGTTTTTGTTGATGTGATGTATCACCGGTTTTATGTGACGGATATCACCGGTTTTGTTTATGTGAGGGATATCACCGGTTTTTGTTGATTTGAGGGATATCACCGGTTTTTGTTGATGTGAGGGATATCACCGGTTTTTGTTTATATGACAGATATCACCGGTTTTTGTGGATATGCGGGATATCACCGATTTTTGTTTATGTGACGGACATCACCAGTTTTTGTTGATTTGACGGATATCACCGGTTTTTGTTTATGTGAGGATATCACCGGTTTTATGTGAGGGATATCACCAGTTTTTGTTGATGTGAGGGATATCACCGGTTTTTGTTTATGTGAGGGATATCACCGGTTTTTGTTGATGTGAGGGATATCACCGGTTTTTGTTGATGTGAGGTATCACCGGTTTTATGTGACGGATATCACCGGTTTTATGTGACGGACATCATCATTTTTTGTTGATTTGACGGATATCACCGGTTTTTGTTTATGTGACGGATATCACCGGTTTTTGTTTATGTGAGGATATCACCGGTTTTATGTGAGGGATATCACCAGTTTTTGTTGATGTGAGGGATATCACCGGTTTTTGTTGATGTGAGGGATATCACCGGTTTTTGTTGATGTGAGGTATCACCGGTTTTATGTGACGGATATCACCGGTTTTGTTTATGTGAGGGATATCACCAGTTTTTGTTGATGTGAGGTATCACCGGTTTAATGTGACGGATATCACCGGTTTTTGTTGATGGGACGGATATCACCGGTTTTTGTTGATGTGAGGGATATCACCGGTTTTTGTTGATGTGACGGATATCACAGGTTTTTGTTGATGTGACGGATATCACCGGTTTTTGTTGATGTGACGGATATCACCGGTTTTTGTTCATGTGAGGGATATCACCAGTTTTTGTTATGTGAGGGATATCACCGGTTTTTGTTGATGTGAGGGATATCACCGGTTTTTGTTGATGTGAGGGATATCACCGGTTTTTGTTGATGTGACGGATATCACCGGTTTTTGTTTATGTGAGGGATATCACCGGTTTTATGTGAGGGATATCACCAGTTTTTGTTGATGTGAGGGATATCACCGGTTTTTAGCTCACCTGGCCGAAAGGCCAAGTGAGCTTTTCTCATCACTTGGCGTCCGGCGTCCGTCGTCGTCCTTCGTCGTCGTCCTGCGTTAACTTTTACAAAAATCTTCTCCTCTGAAACTACTGGGCCAAATTTAACCAAACTTGGCCACAATCATCATTGGGATATCTAGTTTAAAAAATGTGTCCGGTGACCCGCCCAACCAACCAAGATGGCCGCCATGGCTAAAAATAGAACATAGGGGTAAAATGCAGTTTTTGGCTTATAACTCAAAAAACCAAAGCATTAAGAGCAAATCTGACAGGGGTAATATTGTTCATCAGGTCAAGATCTATCTGCCCTGACATTTTCAGATGAATCGGACATTTCGTTGTTGGGTTGCTGCCCCTGAAATAGTATTTTTAAGATTTTAAGGAAATTTTGCTGTTTTTGGTTATTATCTTGAATATTATTATAGATAGAGATAAACTGTAAACAGCAATAATGTCCAGCAAAGTAAGATCTACAAATAAGTCTACATGACCAAAATGGTCAGTTGACCACTTTAGGAGCTATTGCCCTTTATAGTCAATTTTTAACCATTTTTGTAAATCTTAGTAATCTTTTAGAAAAATCTTCTCCTCTGAAACTACTGGGCCAAATTTAACCAAACTTGGCCATAATCATCATTGGGGTATCTAGTTAAAAAAATGTGTCCGATGCCCCGCCCAACCAACCAAGATGGCCGCCATGGCTAAAAATATAACATAGGGGTAAAATGCAGTTTTTGGCTTATAACTCAAAAACCAAAGCATTTAGAGCAAATCTGGCATGGGGATAAAATTGTTCATCAGGTCAAGATCTATCTGCCCTGAAATTTTCAGATGAATCGGACATTCCGTTGTTGGGTTGCTGCCCCTGAAATGGTAATTTTAAGGAAATTTTGCTGTTTTTGGTTATTATCTTGAATATTATTATAGATAGAGATAAACTGTAAACTGCAATAATGTTCAGCAAAGTAAGATCTACAAATAACAGTTAACCACTTTAGGAGTTATTGCCCTTTATAGTCAATTTTTAACCATTTTTCTTAAATCTTAGTAATCTTTTAGAAAAATCTTCTCCTATGAAACTACTGGGCCAAATTTAACCAAACTTAGCCATAATCATCATTGGGGTATATAGTTAAAAAAATGTGTCCGGTAACTCGGCCAACAAACCAAGATGGCCACCATGGCTAAAAATAGAACATGGGAATAAAATGCAGTTTTTGGCTTATAACTCAAAAACCAAAGCATTAAGAGCAAATCTGACAGGAAGTAAAATTGTTGATCAGGTCACGCTCTATCTGCCCTGGAATTTTCAGATGAATCGGATAATCGGTTGTTATGTTGCTGCCCCTGAATTGGTAATTTTGAGGAAATTTTGCTGTTTTTTTGTTATTATCTTGAATATTATTATAGATAGAGATAAACTGTAAACAGCAATAATGTACAGCAAAGTAAGAACTAAAAATAAGTCAGTATGACCAAAATAGTCAATTGACCCCCTAAGGAGTAATTGCCCTTCATAGTCAATTTTTAACAATTTTCTTAAAATTTGAAGATTTTCAATAACATTTTCCACAGAAAGTACTGTTATAGATAGAGATAATTGTAAGCAGCAAGAATGTTTAGTAAAGTAAGATCTACAAACACATCACCATCATCAAAACACAATTTTGTCATGAATCCATCTGTGTCCATATATCACCGGTTTTTGTTTATGTGACGGATATCACCAGTTTTTGTTGATTTGACGGATATCACCGGTTTTTGTTTATGTGAGGATATCACCGGTTTAATGTGAGGGATATCACCAGTTTTTGTTGATGTGAGGGATATCACCGGTTTTTGTTTATCTGAGGGATATCACCGGTTTTTGTTGATGTGAGGGATATCACCAGTTTTTGTTGATGTGAGGTATCACCGGTTTTATGTGACGGATATCACCAGTTTTTGTTGATTTGACGGATATCACCGGTTCTGTTTATGTGAGGATATCACCGGTTTTATGTGAGGGATATCACCAGTTTGTGTTGATGTGAGGGATATCACCGGTTTTTGTTTATGTGAGGGATATCACCGGTTTTTGTTGATGTGAGGTATCACCGGTTTTATGTGACGGATATCACCAGTATTTGTTGATTTGACGGATATCACCGGTTTTTGTTTATGTGAGGATATCACCGGTTTTATGACTGTTTTTGTTTATGTGAGGGATATCACCGGTTTTTGTTGATGTGGGGGATATCACCGGTTTTTGTTGATGTGAGGTATCACCGGTTTTATGTGACGGATATCACCGGCGTTTGTTGATGTGAGGGATATAACCGGTTTTTGTTGATGTGAGGGATATCACCGGTTTTATGTGAGGGATATCACCGGTTTTTGTTGATGTGAGGGATATCACCGGTTTTATGTGAGGGATACCACCGGTTTTTGTTGATGTGAAGAATATCACCGGTTTTTGTTGATGTGACAGATATCACCGGTTTTATGTGAGGGATATCACCGGTTTTTGTTAATGTGAGGGATATCACCGGTTTTTGTTTATGTGAGGGATATCACCGGTTTTTTGTTTATGTGAGGGATATCACCAGTTTTTAATCAAATTGTTGGATGTCTGTCAGAGTTAAGGGTTTCCACCTGAATATAAATTTAACATTTTAAACAGAAAAAATAATCAGCAAGAAAACATCTACCAATACCATAACAGTCAAATGAATTCAGTATGTGTCCATCCCTATAGAATACTGTAAACCAACTTATTTTCGCGAGCGATTTATTTTCGCGACTTTCGCGAGTAGAAAAATGACGCGAAAATAAATCGTCGCGATTATATAAATCTTGGATCTATCCTTATCAAACTACATCAAGTAAATTAGAAAGTCGTGAAATTAAATAGCCGTGAAGTTTACTAGAAAGAGGAAAACACGAAAGTATCCGCAAAAATAAGTTGGTTTACAGTATTCGACTGCATACTGTAAAAGCCAATCACTCTACGGACAGGATCAAATTGAGTTTTGTGTCTCCTCCTAAACAGGACTCCATTGTAGTATATAGACCTCTCCTTCGACAGAAGTCAAGTTTGTGTCCTTCCCTATACAGGGGTTAACTGTATATTGTATATACATCTACTTCTCTGGACAGAAGCATATTGAGTTTTGTGTCTCTCCCTAAAACGGACTTCACTATATATTTTGTATGCATCTCCCTCGACATGAGTCAAAAGTAAAATCTTTAAAATACTGAACGTAGAGGAAAAATTCAAAAAAGAAAGTCTTTAATCAAGTGGCAAAACAAAAAGCTCAAACATATCAAACGAAATGAAAACAAATGTCATATTCCTGACTTGGTACAGGCATTTTCTTATGTAGAAAATGGTGGACTGTTTCATTCATGCCTCTGCCTTTCTGGAGCATACTGTTTTTTTCCATCACTTTAGGACCCTTTTGAACAAGTCAAGTACAGCCGAAGTTTCGCCTTCTTCTTAGAGTGCTAACCGGCGTAAAGGTAAATCCAGAAAACAAAAAGCTGTTTCGAAAGTCCCCGAAGAGACAATTGACGAGGATGTTATGAGTCGATTTAACAGTATTCTTACCACAGAGCCTGTGAGTGACAATGAGGACCTAGTGGGGATCTCTTGCGACGACCAACCTGGTTCATCGCAATCATCCAGATCGTTCAAATATTAAGTAATCAAAAAGATCGACAGGAACTTTACTGATTGGTAGTTCAATTATACGGGATATTAACAAAAACAAATTTATCTTAGATGCGGATCCTCTATGTGTCCGTGGAGGTAAAATCAAGGATATAGCTGAACGTCTATTGGCGCTTCCTAAAGATACTGAGCTTAAAATCATTATTATTCAAGTTGGTAGTAATGACTGTTGCTTATTCTTTAGTTTTCTATGTTGTGTCATCTTTACTATTGTTTGTCTGTTTCATTTTTAGCCATGGCGTTGTCATTTTATTTTCGAGTTTATGAGTCTGACTGTCCCTCTGGTATCATTCGTCCCTCTTTTGTAGCTTCAACTTTGAAAGTGACACATTTAACGAAGACTATAAAACACTTGTAGCTACAGCAAAGTCTGTCTGTGAAAATGTAGTTATGTCTGGTATGTGTAATCGCTTAGATGATAGCTAGGAAACCCTTGTGATAGGCAACGAACGTATAAAACAAATAGCTAATGACGAAAACTTTTTATTTATAATAGATAATGATTTTCAGATTACTGAGTGGTGCTGTTGACATGTCTCTGTACAACAGAGATGGGGTTCACTTGAACACGAAGGAAGTAGCTAAGCTTGTTAGAAATTTGGATATAATCCCAAAAGGAAAAGCCTAAGATACAGGATGATTTGAGGAGAACTCCTGCGTATCAAAAACCGAGAAGACAAGACAACACCAACTCAGGCTATGTTCATTCCCATCGTACCAAAAAAACAAGCTGGAGAAACTCGTGGTCGGGTGCATTTCCATCTCGGTGACAGCCAGGTGCGTAGCTACGTTTACGTCAAAACGCACGGGCGTACACTTGACTTTTGCTTTAAAAAATTAATATCAATAAATCAAAAATATCTTGTTTAAAATCTGGTAAAAATATTTTTCAATAGCTTGAAATTTCGAATAAAAGTGATGAAATATACTTTCGATCAAATAGTACGGTATTATATATATTTGTTAATTTTCTGTCAGTCAAAATCTGAATCTACTGATAAATCTTCTTACTTTCCTCTTATTTAAAGCGATTTATAATCAGATTTAATATGTGCTTTGAATTTTAGCCGAGCCTATCTGCGACATTTATGTCTCAAACGCAAGAAAAAGCGATCCTAGATTTCGTTGGGGTGTCAACATTTTAGTTCCGTACGGTAAAAAAAAAATAATATAATAAATTATTTTGTCAAACCTCTAGAAATTTTACAAAGGTGGGACAGAAGCTTTTATTCTCAATAGAGTATCCAGAGCATAATGATGGATATATATAATATTAAAATATTTCCTTATTTTACTGATAAAAGAAATTTCTGGGGTTAAAGTTTGTTACACTAGTTTTTATGAAACTTTGACAGAAGTTTTTTTTGTGATTTATGTATAGAGCAAATGTTTAAAAGTATATATATATTTTTTTTTTAATTGACATACGGACTTATCTACAAGTTAACAGACGATCTGTGATTATTATTTGAAATAATATTGTCATATTTCATCTTATGAAAAGAAAAATCTACAGAAAATGTTTGAAGATTTTAACGACTCTAATGGACTGATAAATGGATTCAATTTCGCGGAAAGCGGTAATCCCAGACGAGAACCACGGGACCCTTTACGAATTTTCATAATGCACCTAAACATCTATGCAAATCATTTCACATCCATTAACGACATTTGCACAAAAAGTGGTTTTGTTCGAGTTACTTCTTTGCCCCAGGGTTCCTTTTAAACACATTTTAAAGTAAGTGGTTTTGGATATTTTCTCTAACACCAAAATTAAAAACGATAGTCGTTAAAGTATGTTCAAATTGCTATTGATTAGTTTTTAATGTCAGAAAAGGGCCTCGTACCCACCTCTAGTAGATGTTATAACCTGGTTTCGATTGGGGTCCTCAAACCCCTCGTCGAGGTTGGGGCGTACACTTAAATATAGCCTAGCTACACCACTGACAGCAAACTATTAAGATATCAAGGGTATAGCAACCACTCAAATGTATCGAACAATGTTAAACTATGTTGGTATAGTAGTTTGAAAAATCACACTTCATCTATGTGTCGTCATGGGGATCCTGTCATTTGTCACAGGTGTAATGGTGAAGGTCACAAAGCTAAATCTTGTCAGATGCATTAGGGCATCGGCCAAGAAGTGAGCACCGTAACTGGCGATAAGTCATGTGAAGCAAAGGTCGGCAAGAAACAAAACCGTAAACATACACGTGGTCATAATGGTAAGTCCAAAGCTAAGCTAGTTTCTAAAGTAGACTTTTGAACCATCCAAAGTGAATTAAATAATCATCTTACTAAGGAAAATGTAAGTATATTTGGCATGGTTGAAAATTTCTTAAAAACTAATGATAGACCTGCAAAGCTTGATGATACGTACACATGGATCGGAAATAGCAGGAATTCAAGTAAAGATAAAGGGGGTTTATTGAACTGCTTGAAATTAGACCTTCCCGTTCTAGACGATAATGTCTTGAATAGTAAAGATGATAATCATGATCGGTTGTGGGTATTGTCCGGAATAGGCAATGCTAAAACTGCTATAGGAATTGCATATTTTCCGAATGATGGTATTGATCGGAATACAACCGATAAACTCATGTACGAATTACTTGAAAACTGCTCCAAGTTAGGAACTTCCGGTTATGGAATTTTACTTATGGTTGACTTTAACTTTAAAATGTATCGAGAATTGTCAAATTACTAATTTTAATATCAAGCGTGAATTGTCATCATATAATGGTAAAAGGCTTCATTAGTTTATAGAAGCAAGTGAGCTATATGCTGTTGATTGCCTCGCGCTAATGATTGTATAAATAAAGGCAACAATAGTATACTACTGTTCAATACGCGTATTCGTAACAACCAGAGGTCCGCGATAGACTATGTTCTTCTTTCAGAAGCCCTTAGTCGCAACGTTACACGTGTTATTATAGATGAAGATAGTTTTTTTTCTATCTACATAGTGACCGTGTAATAATACTGACTGAAATAAATGTAAAAATGTGTAGTATACAGAAAAAACAAAACAAAAATTGCTTTCATTTGGAAAATAAACGATATCATAATACTGATTGGCACACTTTTCAGTCAACCCTAAAACAAAATTTCAACGCATTAGTGCCTATCACGAAAGTAACATCTAATATCTATACTGTTTGGGGTCAATGGGAAAAGTCCGTTCATGATGCTGCTGATTTTTCTATCGGAAAAGCAGATTAGTCCCAGCAATATCGTAGATTCTGGGACAAAGAACTTGACCTTTTGATAACAAGCTGAAAAGAAAGTAACCGTCTTAAAAGAATTCACGACAAATCCCGTGCCTGTAATAGCGAGACGGGCAATCGTTTCACTAATACTTATAAACTCAGGAAAGGCAAAGTCCAAGAAGCTATTAAAAAGAAGGAAAACGCTCTGCGATTGAATCAATTTCACGACAAATGTGTTAACTCCTCCAATAAAGTTAAAGGCTTCTGGGACTTTTTAAAAGGCAAAATTAAGAGTACTGTCCCCAATCAAATTATGAACCCAAAGAATAAGTCCGAAATTTTGGCGGATGAAAAAGACATCAATGCTGTTTTGAGTTATCATTTATATATTTCGGCAGAGATTCTTCTTTAAAACTTAATATGCAAAATGAAGTTAAGGAATTTCTTTTGAGTGTGGAAAAATGAAGTTTTTTTCCGACTCACATATCTCAGTAAAATTTGACAAAGAGCAGATAGATAAAATTATAAGAAATCTTCAGTCTCACAAAGCTAGTGGTATCGATGAGATTCCCAATGAATTTTCAAAGTTTGGCGGCGATGCACTTGTGGATTCACTCTTCGCCATTATTACTGACCTTGAAGCCGTACCTGATGATTGGCAAAATGGCATCATTAAACTCCTACTCAAAGCTGGAACTGCCTATGATATTGATAACTATAGGGGGATTACTTTAACGTCTAATGTGTACAAATATCGGTGGAATCTGTAATGACCTACTTAGAAGAAAATAATACTCAGGCGAGGTTCAGGGGCATTTAGAAAAAATAGAAGAACAGAGGATCATATTTTCACTTTACAAGGTATTTGTTCTATTCGAAAAGCTAAAAAGTATAAAACATTTTTAGCTTTTCTTGATCTATCAAAAGCTTTCGATAGAGTCTGGTGTGATGGCCTTTTCTATTTATTGTGGAAAACTGGCATTCAAGGTAAGTGTTGGACACTGCTGAAATCACTTTACAGTAATATATCAAACAGACTTCTTTGATCAAGAATTTGGCTTGAAACAAGGTTGTGTCTTGTCTCCAGCTCTTTTCTATGTTCTAATGAATGACCTCGTGTGTATGCTCGAAGCCAACAATTTTGGTGCCAAACTATCCTCACAACTAGTGAATTGCCTTTTATTTGATAATGATGTAGTCCGAGGCGGAACTACATCGTCTACTTGATTTTGCTAATTTTGCTTCAAAGTGGAATCTAAAATTTAACCAAAACAAATCCAAGGTTATGATAATAGGCAAGCGTTTAGATAAGGATAAGAAGTGGCAATTAGGTAACCCGCTCCTAGAGGAAGCCAATGAATACAAATATCTCAGTGTTTATTTTATCCGTTCATTGACCATATAAATTGTTACTTTTAAAAGATAACTTCGAGCGCATGCTCATTAATTGACAAAGTTGCTAAATTAGCGCGGATCTTTCAATCGCATATCCTTCTAAGATACCCTCTGAAACTCGGTAATACGGTCATCTATTGCAAGCGGTTGTTCTGTATGGCTGTCGTTCTCAGCTTCAAGCAAACAAATTCTTGAAATTTTGCAATATAAATCGGCGAAATTCATATTTAGTACTAATATTGATTTTCCTAAGTCGGTTCTGTTCGTAGATTTGGGTTGGGAACCGATAAATGATTTCCTAGATAGACAAAGGGTGTCTTATTTTGCTAGATTTCATGACCTAGATAAGAATAGATTATGTCGAATCATATTTGATAAGCTAAAGGGCTTAACGCTACATCGAGGATGGGGATATCCCCAGTATATGAAAAATGTGTTTAATTCAGTTGGTCTTGAGCATTTTTACAACTCAAATGTTAACCTGAATATTTTCGAACAGTTTTTTGGAAGGTTTGTTCGTGAAAGAGAATTTCAAGTTATAAGAAATAAAAGCAGTCAAAATGCGTTCTCCAAATTCAATCTTGCGTCTGGTAGACAGCCGTACCTGTCAAACTTGTTCGATTTTAAGTCTACAAGGTTAAAATTGATAGCACGAACAAATTGTTTACCCATCAATCAAGTTCTGTATAGAATGAATATGTCCGAGATTACCATTTGTCAAATGTGTTCATGCAATTCTGAGGAGTCCGTGGAACATTCTGAATATTCTCCTATACAAAAAAAGTATTTTGCCGATATAAAGGGTAAAATTGAGAATGAAATGGGGAATGTGCCAAAAAGACAACAACCCGACCATAGAACAGACAATAGCAGAAGGCCACCAACAGGTCTTCCATGCAACGAGAAATTCTACCCGTAAGTCGTCATTTGAGATCACCTGGGCACGCCTAAGCTGATCTCAAAAACCTTACCATCACAATCATAGACCACAACGAGGGTTGGTCGAAGGTCGACAGAGTCGCTCGGGAAAAGATTTTGGATAAGAAAGTTAATGACAGTTTCCCCAGAGGTCATAAATAAAAAGACATAGAATGAGTCACTCATTTTCCTGCCATCACTTGTTTCCAGTAACTCCGGCTTCCGTACTGGCTTTACAGTTTGAAGATTTTTTTTAAAATACCAGTTTTAATCACAGGGCTTCGTTCATTTGGGATGGATGTATAAGTACAAAAATGTACGTAGCCATGTTCAATTATTTTACCTTATTAAATATTATTATACCAACATGGATCGGTTAGGGCATTTCTGATTTTTTTAATTTGAGGACTGCTCTCCATGCAGTTATGACATCTCAACTGTCGCAACCTTTGGAAATTTGAGTTGTGCCAGTTCACATCGCAAATAATTATTTTTATTTGGCATATCTTTGTAATCTTTGCGCCGTGTTTGGTAATTTTAAAATTGTACCAGCGTCTGTAATGTCCGCTTAAATTGTATAAATTTCCAGATTTTGATAGTGTTTTAATTTGAATATATTGACATGATTCATTTGACATCGTGCTATTACCGAAGAAGGATATCTGTTATCCGAAATATTTAATATTTGTTCATTTTATAGTTACTTTATGGTGATGTTGTACCCTTTTTGACTTGTTATATATATATATATGTAGGACTCTAAAGTGCGATGGTACTCTAAAGTGCGATGGTCACGAAAGTGCGATGGTCTACGCTAAATTACGATGGTGTATCACGCTAAAGTGCGATGGTGTTTGTTTGATAAAGTACGATGGAATATCACGCGAAAGTGTGATGGCCTAAAAGGGTAACATTAAAGGGCTTAAAATGTTAAAGAACACGGATGTTAATAAAAAGTCTCGTTTTGCAAAAGCTAGTATGATAATGTTTTATAACATATGTGAAAGGCTTTATAATTTCCGATAGTCTTAAGTGATTGTTTCAAAATTAAATAGACTGACCACGTGAACATTGTTAAAATGGTAATTTTGGTGTGACAAAAATCTATATATCTTGTGTATGGTTTTTTAAATTCGGGCGTATCAAATATTTTGACAATTAGTGTAGCTTGCAGTTCACATGTAGTCTATCCCTTATTTGAACTTCTCCCCTTAAAGTCGTCATCGTAAATTACAAATACAAAATTCGTTCATTGTGTAACATTTAATAGTTTAAATCTTTATTTAAAAGAGAGAAAAAAATGCAATGTTCCCCGAGCTTTCTCCATTTCGCAGCGAGTACAGATACAGGTTGTATTTTCCTACAATGTACAAAATAATGTTTTAGCGGACAATTTATGATTTATGCATGAAAACATGTACCTTATATTTTACCGACTTTAATTTTCAATAAAATCGACAGTATTTAACGGGGACAGCAAAGTAAACTGCAACATAAAAAATGATTTCAATATCCGTTAGCTTCTAATAGAAACAAGATAAAAGATACTTATGCGTATACTTTTATATCTATATAGTAAAATGGTGGACTTCAGGACACAAGTCCTTCTTCCAGCAGTACCCGGGAAAAAAACAATTGCCTTAGCCGACAAAACACGGTTAGGTTTAAATTAAGTAAGTCATGGACATTTGGTTTAAAGCTGTTAATATTCTATATTTATCGGCATGTTCATTTTTTCTTGTATTTATAAACGACACGTCATAATTAACAGAACGTTTACTATACGTCTATATTTTCGCGGACCATCGCACTTTAGCGTGTGTAGGCATCGCTTTTTAGCGAAGACCATCGCACTTTAGCGTGACCATCGTACCTTAGCGTCCCCATCGCACTTAAAGAGTCCTACATATATATAACCCTATATATACAGTCCGCCAAAAGTTAAGCACCACCAATATCTAACTGGAAATATTTTTTTAACTCTTGCGAAAAAAATATTTATTTTTGATGTAATGAATTACCTTTAACATACATTAAGTAATTTCATTACGACCAAAAAGATTGAACTCCGATAAAGCAGTCAAGCAACTTTTTATTAAAGGCCATCTGCGCGTTTACAAATGCAATGTTTCCTACAGGTGGTCGTATTAGTGTGGGAAAACTGGTCCGTCGACTTCATAGAGGCAATCGAAAAGTAAGTCGTGTTGTCAAGAGACCTGCCCTAACAGGCAGGCACTGTACAGGTAGGTTTCAATAGGAGAATGACTATCTATGCTTGAACTTGAGAAGCTGGCAAAACACTTATTGGTCAAATGAGAGAAAGATTATGTTTCGACCAGTAGACGCCATAATACGAATTTCGCGGGGAAATAAAATGATCTATGACCAAAACAACATTTGCCTAATGATTTCAGTCGGTTCTGGTGGTGTTACAGTACGGGGTTGCTGCTTATACCGTTGTAAGCCGGCTATGCATAATCTGTATGGTCACATAAACGGACAGACATAAAGAGATCTAGTGCATAAAACATTGTAGGTCCTCATTTTTGATAATCCCCCACTTGCGTCAACATGGACACTGCCCTTGTACATGGACGACAACGCTAAACTTCACAGGGGAATGATTGTAACCGAGTCGAAAGAGCAAAAAAAAAACATTTACACTGTCTTTTGGTCTTCCATGTATCCATACATAAACTCTATCGAACATGTCTGAGATGCCATTGGCGGAAATCTAAATCGCAGAGAACCACCTTCACAATATTTTGACGATTTAGAAGTGGCAATTGTTGATGAATGGCTTAGATTTCCTCAACTAAAGTTTTGAAGGCTTGTAACGAGTATGACGACGTCGGGTTTTAAATTGTACCGGAAGAGAGGTTGTTACACATGCATATGACTCAAAAACTAACATTAAATTTGTCAAACATACCAAGATGAAAGATTATTTGTGGAAAATCTTAATGATATTGGGTGATTAATTGTTGTAAAAAAATAAAATCACAGTGAAACTTAAATTCCCGTTTTTGATTTGTGTAATTTACACTATTTCTATGAACGTAAAACCTAAATGCATAGAACCGTCATAAGTGACAAAAAATATAATGATAGTTTGTTTATGGCATATGTTAGCAAAATTGCTACATGAATGTTTTCTTTTTTTTCAGGGAATAATTGATTTTTTAAATTGGAAAAAAATCGATGCAATACAAATAGATGGTGCTTAACTTTTGGCGGACTGTATATATACAACTCGTCTAAACATCAACCCAATATATATATATATATATATATATATATATATATATATATATATAACTCGTCTAAACATCAACCCAACAATGTTAGATCTGTAAATTTGCTTTCGCAAATTTTTTATTCTTCCCTCGACGGGATTCGAACTCATGCTACTGAGATATCTTGACACTAAATCGCCTGCACTGTAGCCGTCCCGTTAGACCACACGACCACCTGGGCTTCACAAATAATAAAGCTTTTGTTGGTCGTGTGTTACCTTTCCTCGTCAGATTTAATCTAGCGTCGTACTACAGTACATGATATATAAGGCATGGAGATGTTATTGTTACAGATCAGCTCAAAAATCTATAGTAAAGGATCCTACAAATTAATGCAAGATACAGTCACAGAAAATAATTATATTTATAAGTACGTCTGAGTCATTGACAACTCTACAACAGATTTATCCATCGGATCACCAGCAATGATGGTGATATATGGCTGTGTACATTATGTATATAAAACTCGTCTAAACATCAACCCAATATATATATATATATATATATATATATATAACTCGTCTAAACATCAACCAAACAATGTTAGATCTGTAAATTTGCTTTCGCAAATTTTTTGTTCTTCCCTCGACGGGATTCGAACTCATGCTACTGAGATATCTTGAAACCAAATCGCCTGCACTGTAGCCGTCCCGCTAGACCACACGACCACCTGGGCTTCACAAATAATAAGGCTTTCGTTGGTCGTGTGTTACCTTTCCTCGTCAGTTTTAATCTAGCGTCGTACTACAGTACATGATATATAAGGCATGGAGATGTTATTGTTACAGATCAGCTCAATTATTTATAGTAAAGGATCCTACACATTAATGCAAGATACAGTCACAGAAAATAATTATATTTATAAGTACGTCTGAGTCAGTGACAGCTCTACAACAGATTTATCCATCGGATCACCAGCAATGATGGTGATACATGGCTGTGTACAATATGTATATACAACTGGTCTAAACATCAACCCAACAATGTTAGATCTGTAAATTTGCTTTCGCAAATTTTTTGTTCTTTCCTCGCCGGGATTCGAACCCATGCTACTGAGATATCGTGACCAAATCGCCTGAACTGTAGCCGTCCCGCTAGACCAATATGTAATATACATTGTATTAGACAGGAGGACACTTAACTTCCTCCCTGGTCATCATCATATTGTGTGTTAGATGAAATATTTTGTTAACCTTCATTATTCATAAACTGTCACAAATCCAGTAATAGATAAGGTCTATTGATTTGAATAGTCGTTATTTGGTAGGGTGCAATTTAAAAAAAAAATCTTTCATAACTAAAATATATATGGACTGTTCAGTTTTAGTTATGCCTTTACCTCTCTGGACAGGAGCATAATGCATTTTGTGTATCTCTTTAGACAGGAGGACACTTAACTTCCTCCCTGGTCATCAACATATTCTGTGTTTTATAGTTATTCGTGATGTAATCATTTAAGTTCTGTTTTCTACATTTATAAATCAATAAGGAACTTAAAAAACTACAAACATTGATAATTAGAAAAGAGTTTGGTACGTTTAAAGGCAAGATAAAAAAAAGTTAGGGATGAGGGAATATTTTGGTTAACCTTCATTATTCATAAAATGTCATCATGCACTGGTTAAGGTGGTCTAAGGTCTATTTATTTAAATAGTCGTTATCTTATATGCAATTTAGAAAAAAACAGGTGCTCCGCAGGGCGCAGCTTTATACGACCGCAGAGATCGAACCCTGAACAGTTGGGGCAAGTATGGACAAAACATTCAAGCGTGATACAGCTCTGAATTTGGATTGTGATCAAATTTTTGACATTACATGGGTTTTTTTTTACACAAAACAAATGTCAAGATTTTACAAATCAATTAAAGATTTCTTCTTCAAACTTTTTAAATCTAAAATTAAATAGTTGACACAGCATAGGTTTCTGACACAGAATGAATGTGGTCTAATGAACTAAAAAGTTTTTTTTTGCCTTTGAGCAATTCACTATGCTGTTGAATATCGATGGGTTAATGCAACAATCTCGTATCTAGAAAGTTGTGACTTTTCAGAAACCGACATACAAAGTTTGAATGTAAATGTAAATTCTATTTTACTACAGAAATGTACCAAATTGACATAGATTGCAAAAATAGACTTAGTTACTATCCTTTTATAATTTGATGCTAATTGGTTGTCAGATAAAAGATATAATTGCACTTGAAATGTTTAACGGATATAGGTATTCCATAATGATTAAAATGTAATGCAGATGTTTGTGTCACAAGGTCATTACTAGTGATAACATATTTACGCCTGTGTGGTATATCATATTCTAAATGTTGTTTGATAAGCATCATTGCATTTGCAAGCAATAAGAGATTGTGGAATTTGAAAAACGAATAAATATAACTAATTATTTTTTATTTGTTTTGAATGATATACCGTGATAAATTCAAAATAACACTTGATATAATTACACATTGTTAAATAAAGAAAAACAATACATATGGTGATGTAATTACAGGGAAAACTATACATAAAATAATCACGGAATGTGAATTTTAAAATATATATTATTATTCACATACAAAATTGTTGTTTTTGACAATTTTTTTTCCAATCATTTTTTTTTTGGTTGTTTTAAAAAATTACATTATTTTAAAGAATTTATGGTAATGGATGATCTTTATTATATTTATAAGAAATACTATTATTTTCTAAACACATTATTTATAAACTAAAAAACTATTAATATATTGTGTGAAATAGTTTTCACTGAATTCTAAAGAAGAAAAGACAAAAGTTCCAATAGAAAAAGATTGGATGTTGTTACTAAAACAAAATAAAGTTATTTTAATTAAAATAATAATAGAGGAATAACGACTTATTTAAACTTTCCCTTAAGAATATTCCTTTTCTTTCCAAATTAAAAACTTTCTTATGTTTCCTTCGACATTTGTGGCAATTAGACTTTAAAAAAACCCAATGTACTTGATTACAATAAAATATAACACAGCAAAAATCAATGAATTTCCTAAGGCTACGTGAATTGAAAATGAAATGCATAATTCATTATATCAGGTTATATTATAACTGATAAACCAAAATTGTTACATTGTTTTTGTTTTGAAGACAACTGATGCAGTTTTCAGTCTTAATCATTATTCTTTTTCGGAGTCAATTTCATCTTCCTCAAAATCCGGATCTGGGAGTATATCTGGTGTTTTGCTGTCAGATTGTAATCCTTTGTAGAAACTGTGGTACTCGCTTGGAATAACACCAGTTTTACAAAGATTCAGTAAATCTTTCTTTTTAGCAGCAGATACTGTCTGTTTAGCTGTATATCTCTTAGGTATCTCCATTACATTTACGGGACGACCTTTTCTAGTCTTTTCTGTAACTCTCATTTTACGGAACGAATCGTCAAATTTATGTTTAAAGGATATATGATCTGGATCCTTCTTTTCAAATCTCAACCATCTCATTTTCAGCCATTTGATTTTTTTTCCATTGATGTCTTCCTTTCTGTACCGAAAAATCTGTTTTTGGAGTCCTTTGAAATCGTATATATCTTCAAATGTGAGAGGAACTATCAAATATGGATCCTTCCTCCTGGCCATGCGGATTACTGTCGACCATTGCTGTGGAACATAAATCTCGGTCTTTTTTTTTGCAAATTCAATGGCAGAATGCATACTGTCACATTCCATCTGAGTGTGTCCACTTTCTAGGAATTTGTGGTCAATTGTTTCGATATTAGGAAGTGTTGTAACAGCATGCATTAGGCAAGTAGCGATGAACTGATTTCTGTTCTGACCAGCACATGCATCAGAATACAAAATAACATGTTTGATGTTTCGTTGGAGTGACATGAGCTGGAGATACAAACACGTTCCAATTTCACAGGATCCACGCTTCGCATCAACTTCTGACCAAAGATAACAAGTGGCATGTTTGCTTGCAAGATTGTATATAGACAAGTTGTAACTGTTTAATTTTCTCATATAATATATCTGACTGACCAGCGAACATGGGATCTGTAGAACAGCTTGCAGGTCAAATGTTGCCACCATTGTATTCAAATTTTCTTTAGCATGGTCTTTGTCTGCTTTTTTCTCTTGTCGAGCTCTTATTTTCTTAGCTATATGTTTGTCATAATTATGTTTCTCCTCTGGTGTTAACGTTCCACTGGATGTTGCTTTCTGGTAGTTGACACAGATGTTGCATTGGTCTTTCTTTGGAATGTGGAATGAGAAGTTGTATTCCTCATTAAATATTTTTCTGTATATAGCTTGACTGACAATCTGATTGTCTGGAATATTGTCTTTGTTCTTCTCTTGGTACAATTGGTACATTCTTGAAATATTCAGTTCTGCTCCAAGGTACTTTCTATTAGAATCCTTACGCGTGTAGTGACCATCTACAACGGGAAAGGATTCTATATGACTTCTAACAGCTTTTAATGCAGCATCACTGGTTTTATTATGTGGTGTATGTCGTCCACGTTTATCTGTGCCAACAAATACACCACTACATTGGTTTTCCATGGCATTGCTGACATACGATTCCCCAATATTTAATGTATGCAGGAAAAATTTCTTGCAAACAACTTTTTTATCTCCATTAACCTCAAAGGAATATGATCTATAAATATCTCTTTTTCTTTTGGCTACCGGCACCGGCTCATTGAGGATTTCGTCAAATATGTATTTCTTAGTTGTTTTTTTCTCTCCTACATGTGAAATGATGAAATCTTTTTGTCTTTGATATGAATTCAAAGTCCAAAAGGTTTTGAAAATATTTTGCCTTTCGTCATCGCTTACTTTGATGCTGCATTTGTACTTGCAGCGAGTGCAATTAGTTGGTTTGACTGCTCTTGCTGGAACAGCTTTTCCCCTTTGTGAAGTATATTCAATTCCAGATAGTCTACGTCGTTGTCGTTTGTTCTTTTCCCATTCCTCAGGTGTTGCCTTTCTCTTTCTAGACAATTTCTTCTTAGGAGGGGTCATGTAAGTTGCTTTCTTTTTAAGGGGTGTTCCCTTACGTCTGCCTCTTTTTGGCGTTTGTTTTGAAGGTGTTGTATGTTCTAGCTGATGTGAACTACAGTTAAAATCAGAAACGTCTTCTTCCATGCTGCTTATGTTATGCTGAGACTCAAATAGTTCTTCTAATAAGGACTCTTCCAATTCTACATCAACAGCAATATCCGATTCAATGTGTGAACACGCAGGTTTGTTTATGCTATCATTTGTGGTCTGTAGGATTTCAGATACACTGAAGTTTGATTCTTGGTTATGATTTATGTCATTCTGTGCAAGTGAACTTTTTTCTTTGTCATCTGCTGTTAAACTGCCTGCTGTCCCAATTTTCATACAGCCATCGTAGTGCTCAGGCAAACTTCCATTTTCAGACATTATATATGACAAAAAAATCGGGTTTGCATCCATCAGCATTAAACTTGGAGTAATTGTTGTAATCGGTCTTGTTGTAAGGCTAGAGAAAATTTTTACAGGTTGTCCACTCCAGTTTGACAGTGCTAATGGCAAAAGATCTCCGGCTTGACTAGTCCAGTTTCCTTCTTGTCTGAGTTCTTCTATTTCAGTACGAAAGTCAATGCAAGCAATGTCATATTCAAATGAATGACAACAATGTGTGTTGGTTAAATAGCCTATGTACTCATCAATATTGTCGACTATATGGTCGCACAGAACATTTCGTAAAGCCAGTGAAGTTTCAATTGAAGAAATGTGACATAGCGCAGATACAAAGAAACAATTACCATCACCAGGAACCTTTATTCTGTCAAGACCATTAAGTAACAGCAACTCATCTAGTCGCTTTTCACAAGAACATCTCTCATTGTCATAGATTTCTTTTTCTAAAAGGCTGGTTTGCTTTGCTAATAAAATATCATTATCATCTCTTGTATTGCTTCTGTTTTTTTGTTCATTTAGTCTGTTTTCTTTATCTTCCTTTGGTCTGTCGAACGATGAAGACGATTTGTTGTTTGTTTTACTGATCTGTTGACTTTGGGTTGAAGCTGGTTTCTTATTTAATAGCCTGCGTTTTTTACTAGCAGGCTTAGGAGGGAGTCGTTTATCTAGCTTATGTCGTTTCAAGTTCCTAGTGTTGTCTTTATTTCCGTTGTTTGTCTTAGCCAATTTTTTGTTTATAATTTCCTCAAGTGTATCGTTCTCTGAGTTATCGGAATCTAATGAATTGTAATCGTCTTTGGTTGGTCTGTAAGAATCGCCGCTATCATTTGCTGATTCATCATATCTATCATTTTCATTATCATCTTCCACCATAGAAGGCAGCGTATGTGACCTGAAAAATGTCTTTAGTGGGAGGTTGTCATCACTACTAGACTCCTCACAGTCGATTTTTGTTGGTGTTTCAGCTAGATTCCTTTGTCGGGTTTTGTTTTTTGTTTTAGTCGGTTTGTGTCTTATTTTGCATTTTAAATTTGGTTTATTTAATTCGTTTCTTCTTACATCTTTTCTTAATTCTTGGTTATTTGATGTTTTCTTTGTATTTCCAGCCAAAACATTGTAATCTTGGTGTTTTATACGTCTCCTGTTTGACTTCCATCTCGTTGATAAATTATATTTTTTGTCAGTTTTCTCTTTAATATGATGGTCGGTTGATTGATCATTAGGTAGGTCTGTGCATTTGATAACATTAGCAAGTTCAGTGGTAAAGGTATCAGTGTTTTCAGTGACATCAGCCTGTTGGATACTTGATTCCGTATCAGGGTTTACAGTGACATCATCCTGTTGGATGGTTGATTCCGTATCAGGGTTTACAGTGACATCAGCCTGTTGGATGATTGATTCCGTATCAAGGTGTACATTGACATCAGCCTGTTGCATAATTGACATCGTATCAGGGTTTACAGTAACTTCAGCCTGTTGGATAGTTGATTCCGTATCAGCATTTACAATAACATCAGCCTGTTGGATAGTTGGATCAGGGTTTACAGTGGCATCAGCCTGTTGGATAGTTGATTCCGTATCAGAGTTAACAGTGACATCATCCTGTTGGATAGTTGATTCCGTATCAGGGTTTACAGTGACATCAGCCTGTTGGATAGTTGATTCCGTATCAGGGTTTACAGTGACATCATCCTGTTGGATGGTTGATTCCGTATCAGGGTTTACAGTGACATCAGCCTGTTGGATAATTGATTCCATATCATAATTTACAGTGACATCAGCCTGTTGAATTGTTGATTCTGTATCAAGGTCTACAGTGACATCAGCCTCTTGGACAGTTGATTCCCAATCAGGGTTTACAGTGACATCAGCCTGTGGGATAGTTAAAACCGTATCAGGGTTTACAGTGACATCAGCATGTTGGATAGTTGATTCCGTATCAGGATTCACAGTGACATCAGCCTGTTGGATAACTGATTCCGTATCAGGGTTTACAGTGACATCATCCTGTTGGATAGTTGATTCCGTATCAGTGTTCACAGTGACACTAGCCTGTTGGATAGTTGATTCCGTATCAGGGTTTACAGTGACATCAGCCTGTTGGATAGTTGATTCCGTATCAGGGTTTACAGTGACATCAGCCTGTTGGATAGTTGATTCCGTATCAGGGTTTACAGTGACATCAGCCTGTTGGATAATTGATTCCGTATCAGGGTTTACAGTGACACCAGACTGTTGGATAGTTGATTCCGTATCAGGGTTTACAGTGACATCAGCCTGTTGGATAGTTGATTCCGTATCAGGGTTTACAGTGACATCAGCCTGTTGGATAGTTGATTCCGTATCAGGGTTTACAGTGACATCAGCCTGTTGGATAATTGATTCCGTATCAGTGTTCACAGTGACACTAGCCTGTTGGATAGTTGATTCCGTATCAGGGTTTACAGTGACATCAGCCTGTTGGATAGTTGATTCCGTATCAGGGTTTACAGTGACATCAGCCTGTTGGATAGTTGATTCCGTATCAGGGTTTACAGTGACATCAGCCTGTTGGATAATTGATTCCGTATCAGGGTTTACAGTGACACCAGACTGTTCCGTATCAGTCTGTCCAGTTCTGTTAACACTATAAGTATTATCAATACTCACAGCTTCTACTTTTTGGTCACCACTTATTTCATCAAGTTCAATTGCATTCAAAATTTCCTCCAAGTCATCATCTGAGGACCACTGTATGTCTGCCATGTTTTGTATATCTACAACAGATTCGAAATATAATTCAGATATTTTCATTCAAACATTTTTCCTAAAATACATAATCTAGTATTATTCGATTAATTATTAAATATTACATATTTTTTTTAAATTTATATGAGATAAGCGCGTACAATTTTTTTGTATTCGAAATGCTTAAAAATAAAAAGTAAATAGATATATATATTTTCTTACATACTGATGCAGCCTATTTATCTTTGAAAAAAAACTATGTTACGATTATTTTTTGCATTTAAAAAATTATACTTAATTTGTATGTTGATTCATTTTTCAATATAATACTTTTTCCGTATTAACTTACCAAATGATACCTTTAGGCATACATTTTTTCCTTTTTTTTTCTCTTGTCTCAAATAATATAGATGCTACTGCAAAAACAAAAAAAACATGCGCTTATTGATACTAATGAAGTTATAATAAGAAAGATACAAATATTTTTCTCTTAGGAAACAGGTATAATAAAAATAAAAATGTACCGTAAATATGTTTTGTAATAATATGAATTTTATTTAAAAACGTATATTAAAATGTAAAAGTTAAGTATAATGGAATTAAAAATTAATTAATTATTTCAATATGCATTATTTTTTAACAACAATATACAAACCTTTTTTTCTAATTTGCAGTTTTTTTGCTGAATATCAAAATTCCATGTCAAAACCCATCATCAATCAAAACAATTACTTGGTTTAATCTCAGTTGATGTTTATATTATCTAATATGAGGTCATGCCAGTAACACTTAGTTGACCTTGCTTGTTTGATAACCTGCTGATATTCACATTTCTTTTACAGCTGCAAAACATTATCTGATGTTGTGGGGGAAATAGTTTTAGGTGTTGAAATAAATAAATCAAAATGTCAATTGCAATATGAAGTTAGTACTTGTTACAGTGTTGAGGCATATGAATTTTCAAACATTGTCTGTTAATAGGAATGCAACACACCTTATCGTTAGATATTTTGTTGGGGCGCTTGGTGCAAGCTATTTAATTATAAAAATAAATCGTTCATTCTAATAGTAATACTAGATAAGTCGTTCATGTTGGCAAACTTTCGTTATCAAACTTATAATAGATTGATGAACATGTCAATTAAAAATTTATTTTATAACCAATTGCTCTAAAAAATTTAGGGAATATTATTTAATACTTTAGTGTTTAAAAAATCAATAAATCTCAAAACTGCAAAATTTGCAGTTACGTGGTTGATGCATTAAACCCTCGATATGAATCCTCTCAAAAAAATGTTTGAAGAAATTTTCTTTTTATTTATGAAATCTGAAATGAGAAAAATTTAACCCCCCCCCTTTTTTTCACATCCCCGTTTCCCTTTTTCCAAAACTGATATCAATTCAAATTTCTAATGGAGTTTGCAACAATAACTACTCTTTTAAATACATCATAAAATATTAAAATGTAAAATAAAGTGCTTGTTATCACTGAATGGTAAAGATTGGTTGGTAGTAAAAGTGAATATACATTGTTTATTGTATAAAACAATAAAAAAAACTTCATCAGCAACATTTTATATTGGCAAATTTCCAATGAAGTTTTTTACATAAAGTTATTGGCAAATAAAAATAGAAAATGACATCATAGTCATGTCTGGCAAATGTCCAACATACATTATCTAAAACATTTTAGATAAGATAAGGAAAAAAAGCTTCATCAGCAACATTTTATATTGGCAAATTTCCAATGAAGTTATTTACATAAAGTTATTGGCAAATAAAAATAGAAAATGACATCATAGTCAAGTCTGGAAAATTTCCAACATATATTATCAACTCTATTCTATACAAAGAAAGATAACTCCAATTGAAAATTAATTGCTATTGCACAATATTGTGCAATTAGATATTTCTTGCTATTGTGAAATACTGTGTAATTGAAAATTTCTTGCAATTGCACAATACTTGATATGGAATCCTGATTTGGACCAACTTGAAAACTGGGCCCATAATCAAAAATCAAAGTACATATTTAGATAAAGCATATCAAATAAGCCCAAGAATTTAATTTTTGTTAAAATCAAACTTAGTTTAATTTTGGACCCTTTGGACCTTAATGTAGACCAATTTGAAAACTGGACCAAAAATTAAGAATCTACATACACAGTTAGATTTGGCATATCAAAGAACCCATTTATTCAATTTTTGATGAAATCAAACAAAGTTTAATTTTGGACCCCCATTTGGACCAACTTGAAAACTAGGCCAATAATTAAAAATCTAAGTACATTTTTAAATTCAGCATATCAAAGAACCCCAAGGATTCAATTTTTGTTAAAATCAAACTATGTTTAATTTTAGACCCTTTGGACCTTAATGTAGACCAATTTGAAAACGGGACCAAAAATTAAGAATCTACATACATAATTAGATTCGGCATATCAAAGAACCCCAGTTATTCAATTTTTGATGAAATCACACAAAGTTCAATTTTGGACCCTTTGGGCCCCTTATTCCTAAACTGTTAGGACCAAAACTCCCAAAATCAAACCCAACCTTCCTTTTATGGTCATAAACCTTGTGTTAGAATTTCATTGATTTCTATTTACTTATACTAAAGTTATTGTGCGAAAACCAAGAATAATGCTTATTTGGGCCCTTTTTTGGCCCCTAATTCCTAAACTGTTGGAACCAAAACTCCCAAAATCAATCCCAACCTTTCTTTTGTGGCCATAAACCTTGTGTCAAAATTTCATAGATTTCTGTTCACTTAAACTAAAGTTATAGTGCGAAAACCAAGAAAATGCTTATTTGGGCCCTTTTTGGCCCATAATTCCTAAAATATTGGAACCAAAACTCCAAAAATCAATCCCAACCTTCCTTTTGTGGTCATAAACCTTGTGTTAAAATTTCATTGATTTCTATTCACTTTTACTAAAGTTAGAGTGCGAAAACTAAAAGTATTCGGACGACGACGACGACGACGACGACGCAGACAAGGACGACGACGCAGACGACGACGCCAACGTGATAGCAATATACGACCAAAAAATTAAAATGTTTGCGGTCGTATAAAAAGTGCTTGTTATCACTGAATGGTAAAGATTGTTTTAATCTATCAGTTGGTAGTAAAAGTGAATATATTGGACCTTAATGTAGACCAATTTGAAAACGGGACCAAAAATTGAGAATCTACATACACAGTTAGATGCGGCATATCAAAGAACCCCAATTATTCAATTTTTGATGAAATCAAACAAAGTTTAATTTTGGACCCTTTGGGCCCTTTATTCCTAAACTGTTGGGACCAAAACTCCCAAAATCAATACCAACCTTCCTTTTATGGTCATAAACCTTGTGTTTAAATTTCATAGATTTCTATTTACTTATACTAAAGTTATGGTGCGAAAACCAAGAAAAATGCTTATTTGGGTCCCTTTTTGGCCCCTAATTCCTAAACTGTTGGGACCTAAACTCCCAAAATCAATACCAACCTTCCTTTTGTGGTAATAAACATTGTGTTTAAATTTCATTGATTTCTATTTACTTAAACTAAAGTAATTGTGCGAAAACCAAGAAAATGCTTATTTGGGCCCTTTTTGGCCCATAATTCCTAAAATGTTGGAACCAAAACTCCCAAAATCAATCCCAACCTTCCCTTTGTGGTCATAAACATTGTGTTAAAATTTCATAGATTTCTATTCACTTTTACTAAAGTTAGAGTGCGAAAACTAAAAGTATTCGGACGACGACGACGACGACGACGCAGACGACGACGCCAACGTGATAGCAATATACGACGAAAAAATTTTCAAATTTTGCGGTTGTATAAAAAAACTTTCATACTTGGAACATACCCTACTTTTTTTTTAAATATTTTTTTATGATTTGATTTTCACAGACCGGATAACACATGGTTAATTATATGATCTATTAATGCATACACACATTTCTACGAACTTGTGTGAAAAAATACATGATCTTTGTCTGCATACTAGGATTAAGTAAAATTGGATAAAATCCTGCAGATTTTGAATGTACTTTTCATTCTAATAATCTTTTCTCAAAAAGTTCAACAATAATTTGCATATTATGGTTCCGCGAAATCTGCCTTTCTTCCGTTTATCATAATCAGTTTACGCCTTTTACTTTTAAAACTAATTAATTAAATGATTGGACGTATTTTAATTTAAGACCCAGATGCTTTATACATCGAATGCCTATAGGTAGCACTTTGTAAATACAGCTGTTTCTGACAACACGCCTCTTTTGGGGAGAAATTGAATATTCATAGAAAATTAATTTTGTTTTCATACTGGTTCCCAGTTATGCTCTCTGTGTTTCATATCGCAGAGATAGAACTTCAGAATGTTACCAGTAAATAAACACGTGCATATTGTTTACATTGAAATCTGTGGTAACCTTTCATTCGAGGTAGGGGTAGTTAAGAAAATTAGTGTAAGTTTAAACTCTGAGAGGTTCAGGGCATATAAACGTTGAAAATATGCCGCACAGCCCTATATTTTGACCTTTGAAAAAAATTGTGGTGCAAATGAACTTTCAATTCTAGGATAAGATTTTTTTCAAAACTTCTTAGTAAAAGTGGTACAGTTTTAGCCGTAAAAGGAGTTCCTATGGTAAATTGCATTGTCAATATTTACAGAAATGCAACCTATAATTTAAAATTTATATGTGTGATGTGTCATAGATGGAACACATTCTACTCTACGACGGAACAACCTTTACGTTAAGACTAAAATGTACAATAGATTGAACGTCTCTTACTTTTGGACTTAGATATGTTATAGATTAAACGCCTCTCCTCAACAGGAGTCAGTCAACTGAGTTCAGTTCGTGTCCATCCTTAAACAGGAGTCAACTGTATGTTGTATATACAACTCCTTCTTGGGACAAAAGCATATTGAGTTTTGTGTCTCTCCCCAAACAGGACTTCAATACATAGTGTATAAGCCTCTCCCCCTACAAAAGACAACTGAGTCCAGTTTGTGTCCCTCCTTAAACAGGAATCAACTGTATATTGTATATACATCTCCTTCTCTGAACAAAAGCATACTAAGTGTTGTGTCTCTTCCTAAACAGGACTTTAATACATAGGCCTCTCCTCGACAGGAGTCAACTGAGTTCAGTTTGTTTCCCTCCCTAAACAGGGGTCAAATGTATATTGTATATACAACTGTTTCTCTGGACAGAAACACATTGAGTTGTGTGTCTCTCCCTTAACAGAAATTCACTATATAGTGTATAGGCCTCCCCTCGACATGGCATAAAAGTAAAATCACAAAAATACTGAACTTCGAGAAAAATTCAAAAAGGAAAGTCCTTAATCAAATGGCAAAATCGAAAGCTCAAGCACATCATACAAAATGATAACAACTGTCATACTCCTGATTTGGTACATGTATTTTATTATGTTTGAAATGGTGCAATGTTCAGTTCTAGTTATGCCTCTCCCACCCTGGACAGGATAATATTGAATGATGTGTATCTCTTCAGACAGGAGTACACTTAACTTCCTCCCTGGTCATCAACATTTTGTGTGTTTTATAATAATTCATGTTGTAATGAGTTGTGCTCTGTTTTTCTTCATTTATTAATCAATTGGAACTTAAAAAACTTCAAACTTTTATAACTAGAAAAGAGTTTGGAAGTATAAAGGTTAGATGAAAATAGGTAGGGACGATGAACTATCATGGTAATCTCATTATTCATAAACTTTCACGAATCTAGTACTAATTAAGGTCTATTTATTTAAATAGTCAATCTCTAATGATGCTTTCATAACTGGAACATTCCCTAAAAAAAGTATGATTTGATTTTCACATACCGTTTAAATATATGCTCTATTAATGCATAAACACATGTGAACGAACTTGTGTGAAAAAATACATAATCTTTGCCTGCATATTAGGATAAAATAAAATTGAATAAAATCCAGCAGATTTGGAATGTACTTTTCATTCTAATAATCTATTCTCAAAAATATCAACGATAGTTTGCGTGAAATGATTTCATGAAATCAACATTTCTTCCGTATATGTTAATCAGTTTTAGCCTTTTACATTTAAAACTTATAAATAAATAGATTGTAAAAATTTAATTGAAGACCTAAATGTGTTATGTATCTAATGCCTTTAATGTAAGATCTATATGTGTGATTTATTATAGATTGAACACATTTAACTTTACGACTAAGATATGTTATAGACTGCATTTCTTTTACTTTTACGCTAAGCTATATGATAGAGAAGTGGTATGTAGTGACTGTAACGCTTTAAATCTTATGATTAAGGTATTTTATAGATTGAACATCTTTTACTTTAAAACTCGGTACGCGGTTATTCAGCGTGCACCACATTTTTTATTGTTATTCTTCAAAGACAAACACAATATTACAGTCATTCCTTATGTTTTGTTTTGTTACATTTATAATTTATAAATTAATTGGATTATAAAACATGCAAGCTTTTTAACCACAAAAGAGTTTTATAAGAAAAACTATAAGATAAGATCTTATGGATGAGGAAATCAGTTTTGAACCTACTGTATTCATACCCTGTCTATTACATCTAGTTTTGTCACAGTTAGAAGGGTTTTTTACATGATGGTTATCTAATGTGCAATTTAGAAATAAAAGCTTTTGAACCTTAATACACTCTACTTATTTTTTTACGATCTTTTTATGATTACATTTTCACAGAGTAGTTAATGCTGTGCTCTATTTATGGATATAAATATGTGAACGAACATGTGAAAAAAATCCTTATTTTTGGCTACATATGGATATAAAAAATGAATAAAATTATGTAAATTTCGAATTTACATTTCTTTCTTTTAATTTATATAAAAAAAATAAACATAAAACATTTCGTGATACAATGTCGCTAAATAAAGGCAACAGTAGTATACCGCTGTTCAAAACTCATAAATCCATGCACAAAAAACAAATCCGGGGTAACAAACTAAATATGCCTTTCTTCCATAGATATTAAAATCATTTTAACGAACTCCCTTAAATTTTAAGACCTAGATAATGCTATTTTCGACTATTACTTCAAGAAATATATTCCATATAGATTGAGCCTTTCACATTAGAACAACGATGTGGTATAAACACCTTTAATCCTAAGACATAGGTATGATCTAAGTTGATCCCTATTTACTTCAAGTTTAAGAAGTGTTATAAATTGAACACCTTTTACTTTAAAAATAAGATATGTTATAGATTGAATGCCTTTTACTTTAAGAATAAGATATGTTATCGATTGAACACCTTTTACTTTAAGAATAAGATATGTTATCGATTGAACACCTTTTACTTTAAGAATAAGATATGTTATAGATTGAATGCCTTTTACTTTTAAAAAAATAAGACGTTTTATAGATTGAACAACTTTAACTTTAAGATCTGACACATTTTATAGATTGAACGCCTTTTGCTTTAAAACTGAGATGTGTCATTAATTGAACACCCTTTACTTAACACCTAGATGTGGTATAGATTGAACGCCTTTAACTGTAAGACTAAGATCTGTTATCAATTGAACGCCTTTTACTTTCAAAATAAGATATGTTATAGATTGAATGCCTTTTACTTTAAGACTAAGACGTTTTATAGATTGAACAACTTTAACTTTAAGATCTGACATTTGTTATAGATTGAACGCCTTTTGCTTTAAAACTAAGATGTGTTATATGTGTTAATAATTCCTTATTATATGATCAAGAATATGTAAATATTGTTAAAGATAAAAAAATTGATGTCAAGAAACAATATTGTGCACATGTTTATGATTTGGAACATATTGATGAAATTTATGATGAAAATTTACAACTCACTATAAACAAGCAATTATTTCTTGAGACTTTATTGATGGAAATCAGAGGAAAAACTATTTCATATGCAAGTTTTAAGAAAAAAGAAAAGGATAAAAAGGTTCTTAATTTACAAAGGGAAATTGATTCATTAGAAGCAAATTTTAAGGAAGAGTTAATAAATCAATTAAAAGATAAAAAACAAGAACTGGAGGATATAAGGAAAGAAAAGATGAAGGGTAAATTAATACGTTCAAGGGTAAAATGGATTGAAGAAGGAGAAAAGCCAACTAAATATTTTTGTGGTCTTGAGTCAAAAAATTTTACTAGTAAAATTATACCAAAAGTCGAAACAGAAGATGGAAGGATTATAACAAAGCAATATGATATTTTAAAAGAAACAAAAGTATTTTATGAAACATTATATAAAAATAGAGATTGTAGTTTAAATGGCTGTAAAATTAAACAGTTAGAAAATGATTTAAAAAATTAAAATTTTGAAAAATTGACAGAGGATGAAAAAAATAATTTAGAAGGGGAGATAACTATAGCTGAGGCAGGTTTAACATTACATAAAATGAAAAATAATGAATTTCCTGGATCTGACGGTTTTTCGACTGAGTTTTTTAAATTTTTTTGGAAAGATTTAAAATATTTTATTGTAGAATCTCTAAATTATGGATTTCACATTGGATCATTATCAGTCACTCAAAAACAAGGTATCATCACATGTTTGCCTAAGGATAACAAGCCACGCCATTTTCTGAAGAACTGGCGCCCCATTTCGTTATTAAATACAGTTTATAAAATTGGGTCAGGGGTGATCGCAAATAGATTTAAAAAAGTTTTAGATAAACTTATCAATTTAGATCAAACTGGCTTTATAAGTGGGCGTTATATGGGGGATAATATCCGACTTATATATGATATTTTGCAGTATACTGAAGAAAAAGATATACCTGGTTTATTACTGTTGATAGACTTTGAAAAAGCTTTTGATACAGTATCCTGGGATTTTCTTTTAGCAGTTCTGACTTTTTTCAATTTTGGGAATTCCATAATCAACTGGATAAAAGTACTTTACAATAGTATTAGCTCTGCAGCCATTCAGGGTGGAAATTTATCAGAGTTCTTTGGTATTGGACGAGGCTGTAGACAGGGTGACCCATTATCACCGTACCTTTTCATATTATGTGCAGAGATTTTGGCAATAAAGGTTAGAGGTAATACGAAAATACAGGGTATAGAAATTTCTCAAGTTGAACATAAACTATCTCAGTTTGCAGATGACACTTCACTGATTTTAGATGGAAGTGAAGAATCTATGGAAGAAGCTTTATTAGAGCTAGATTGGTATGCAAAACTTTCTGGACTAAGGATAAATTTTACAAAAACTCAAGTAGTATGGATTGGAAGTAAAAAATACAGTAGAGAAATGTTATGCCAGAACAGAGATTTATCATGGGGGTCAACTTCTTTTAGCTATTAGGGATAAACTTTGATATTGATCTTGATAAAATTTTAAACTTAAATTATACTGATAGGTATCTTCAGATAAAAAATTTGATTAATACATGGTCTAAAAGAAACTTAACAGTTATTGGTAAAATATCTGTGATTAAAACTCTTATTCTTCCAATACTTAATCATCTCTTTTTAACATTACCAAACCCAAATGCTGAGATGATTAAGAAAATTAATGATGCTATTTATTATTTTTTATGGAACTCACCAGTTCATAGAGTTAAAAAAGAAGTGTTACACATGGATTATAAGAATGGTGGTTTAAAGATGATAAATATTCATCTATTTATGATAGCTTTAAAATGTACATGGATAAGAAAATTGTTTAGTTCTAACTGTAAATGGTTAAATATTTTATTTACAAATATAGATAAAGAAAAATTGTTCAAACTAGGAAATAGTTACACAACAAATACTATTTCAAATGTCAAAAACAAATGTTGGATTGATGTATTTAAAGCATGGCAATATTTTGTAGATAAAGATATAAATTCTACATGGGAATATTTTCTTGATAGTCCATTATGGATGAATAAGAATATAAATATCAACAACAAACATGTATTTTATAGAAGTTGGTATAATAAAGGTATTGTTTTTGTAAATGATGTGATTAGTAATAGTGGCAAGTTTCTCTCCTATGGGGAAATAAAAGACAAATTTGATATTTCTGGGAATATAATGATGTATGATAGTATCATTTCAGCATTAAATAAGACTAAGAAGCTGTATTCAAGGGGAGATAATAAGCTCACAGAACCTTTTATTCCCTCTTTTGTTCAAACCATTTTAAAAAGAAAAAAGGGAACTAAAGATATATATTGGATGTTAATACCTAAAGTGGTTCCTAATGGGGAGAAAAAGTGGAATGAAATTTTGGAACTTAATGACTTGGAATGGAGAGAAATTTTCAAACTTCCTTTTGCAGTTACAGTTTAGAGTAAATCATAGAATATTAGCTACAAACAAATTTTTGTGTAAAATTAATGTCATAAATAGTCAGCTATGTAATTTTTGTAAGGAAGAAATAGAAACTATAGAACATGTACTATGGAATTGTGAAAATGTCCAGAATTTATTAGAAGAAATAGATATATGGTTTTTATCTAATGGTATAAGTATTTCATTCACCAAAAAGAATTTTTTGTTTGGTGATGTCTCACATGTATACAAGGGTGAAATTTCAAACCTGATTTTCTGTGTCTTAAACAATATATTTATAATACAAGATATTTCCAGAAAGTTTTATCAATTCATGCTGCGAAGAAAGTTCTAAAAGATCTTTATAATTTAGAGAGGTGTATAGCAGTGAGAAACAATAAGCTTGAGAGTTTCAATAAATTGTGGATTCAATTTACTCATTTGTTCGATTGTAATTAAAGTCCTATTATAATGCATATGTGAAAAACATGATAGAATGTTAATTTGTGAACTAACAAAAAAGTTACATCAAAAATATTCATCAGAAAATTATATTTATATTTATTTTCTTTTTTTTTTTCTGTGTTAATTTTTTTATTATTTTAAACTTTATTTAACTTATTTTTCCTCAAAATTTCCATTCTTAAAAAAACTATAAAAACTTAGAATGTCTGTATGTTTGTTAAACAATTATTCTAATATGATGAATACATTTATTTGTGGTCCTTATTTTTGAACTTTTATTATGTTATTTTTTAATGCAAAAAAAAAAAATGCGATATTATATTGTAACTACAGCTGATATATTTTTTTGTAAAATGAACTAACAAATACTAACACATATATATTTGCATGATCTATTACTAACATTAACGAGGCCGGGATAAGGTACCGGTATTCGATGTTTTCATTACTAACAAATGTACAGATTTCAATAAAAAATGAAAATTAAAAAAAAAAAAAAGATGTGTTATATATTGAACATCTTTTACATAAGACCTAGATGTGGTATAGATTGAACGCCTTTAACTGTAAGACCAAGACGTTTTATCAATTGAACGCCTTTTACTTAAAGACCTAAAAGGTTTTATAGATTGAACACTTTATACTATAAGACTAAGATAATAAATAGATGGAACAGCTTTCACCTTATGACTAAGTGTGTTACAAATGAAAATCCTGTTACTTCAAAGCTAAGTGGTGTTATAGATCGAACGCCTTCAACTTTATTACTAAGAAGTGTTATAGATTAAAAACCTTTTTCCTTTAAGGCTAAGAAGTGTTATAGATTGAACGCTTTTAATTTTAAAACCAAGATGTGGTATAAATTGGACGCCTTTTGCTTTAAGACCCAGATGTGTTATAGTTGGAACACCTTTTACTTTAAGGCCAAAATATCCTATATATTCAACACCTTTTACTTAAGGCCTAGATGTGTTTTAGATTGGACACCTTTTACTTTAAGGATGTACTTAGGTAAAAATTAATAAATTAAGAATTTAAAATTGATACTATAAGCTGTTAGAGCATCCATTAAGGATAAAAATATGCTAAAAATATTAATAGGTCATGGACCTCCTTTACGAAATATTTGAGATTTAAAATATGGCTGGAAAAGGCGGACTCGGACTTTTACCTTATATTTGAATTGGTATTATTTGGGTCTTAAAACAACAGAAAGAAAATCAAGAATCTTCTAAAATTTTGGCAAATGACCTTTCATGAGCTATGAAGTCTTATATGAAAAAATAAATGGGTTTTATGGAGCAAAATATTTTACATTGTATTGTATGGAAAACCACCAAGGATATAAAAAAAGAAGATGTGGTATGATTGCCAATGAGACAACTATCCACAAAAGACCAAAATGACACAGACATTAACAACTATAGGTCACCGTACGGTCTTCAACAATGAGCAAAGCCCATACCGCATAGTCAGCTATAAAAGGAGTCCGAACATTTGACACAAATTCCAAAACCTCACCTAAGGATTAATATTCTATATATTCAACGCCTTTTATTGTAAAATATAGATATATTATAGATTGAACGCTTTTTGTCGTAAGACCTACTAGTATTTGTGTTATTTGTGTTATTAATCGAACGCCTTTTACTTTAAAACCTAGATGTGTTTTAGATTGAAAGCTTTTTTTGCTTTTAGGCTAAGATGTGTTATAGATTGAAAGCTTTTTACTTTAAGACTAATATGTGACCAGCCACGACATATCCAGGCTTATGGTAGTAGAACGCCATTGTGAGAAAAACGCCGTTAACTATATGTGACTAGCCACTTCCAGGCTTAGGAGGGTACATTGTCTAAAATTTGCTTTTTGTATATTTATCTATATAATATTCCGAAACAAAACTCTCTGTCATGTTATTATGACAAATTTTATGTATTTGTTCTAATAGCAATGAAACGAGTCATTTCGAATACCGGTATGAAAATGAGACTGTTCGATGACGACTTTTATTTATTGTAGGCACTAATATATAAAATACCAAATTATTGTATTTATTGGCTCTTAGTGATGTTCAATAGCGTATTTGAATAGAATTTCAAAGAATTAAATTTACTACAATACAAACAATTCCTAGCTCTATTTTAGAACATGTAATTTAAACTTGTTGAAACAAATTTAATTTAAAATTTGTCAAAGTAAGCTTTAAGAATTCCTTTTTTTAAATTTGTCTTTTAATTTAAATTTATCATGCATGTCTCTAAACATAGTATGCGATGCGTAACAGTTTATAAGTCTTGGTGTTCTCATAGATGCATTTGATACGGTGCATTTATTATGGATATATTTAAGATCCATTTATGAAAGAAAATCTATAGAGCAGAGCTTTTTGTTTTGTTTTTTTTTTTTTTTTTGTAGCTCTATTTTAGATTATGTAATTTTAACTTGTTGAAATGAAGTTAGTTCAAAATTTGTCATTAAGCTTTAAGAATTCCTTCTTTTAATTTAGATTTATTATGCATGTCTCTATACATAGTATGCGACGCGTAACAGTGTATACGTAGGTGTTCTCTTATATGCATTTGATATGGTGCATTTATTATGGATATATTTCAGACTTCATTTATGAAAGAAAATCTATAGAGCAGAGCTTTTTGTTTGTTTTTTTGTTTTTTATATCAATTTAAAATTTAGTTTCAAATATTTTTCACTTCAAACGAAAAAGTAAAACTTCTTCAATGATGTATAGTTCGGCGTCCGCAAAAAAGAAGCCAAGGAAAGTGTTTATCTCTTCTTCCCAAATACGTATTTCATTGAATCTCGATATTTATCATGTTTATAATTTTTCTAACAATGACGTTCTACCTCCATAAGCCTGGAAATGTCATAGCGGGTCACATATGTGTTCTTTATTTGGCCTTTATTTTCATTCGAGCGGCACTGATTAGTCTTTTGTAGACGAAACGCGCGTCTGGCGCAAATTAAAATTTCAATTTGGTATCTATGATGAGTATATATATATATACAACCTCTGGGTCGATGCCACCGCTGTTGGAGTTTTTATTCCCCGAGGGTAGCACCAGCCCAGTAGTCAGCACTTCTGTGTTCAAATAAATTATCATTGATATGGTCATAATTATAAATCAACTGGTTTTTTTTGTTTTTTTTTTTTAAATAAGGTTTTTCTAACTCCGGAATAGATTACATAGCTGTATCTGGAAAACGTTTGGGAATGTTTTGTCCTCAATGCTCTTCATCTTCGAACTTCATTTAGCCTTTAATACTTTTTTTGATCCAAGCGTCATTGATGAGTCTATTATAGACGAAACGAGCGACTGGTGCAAATTCAAAATTTCCATCCTGGTATCTATGATGAGTATATTTACAACCACTGTGTTGATGCCACTGCTGATGGAGTTTTTATTCCCCAAGGGTATCACCAGTCCAGTAGTCAGCACTTCTGTGTTGAAATTTAGTATCGTTGATTTTGACAACCGGCAACATTTACATCAACGATATAGGAATACTGTACAAAGAAAAATTCAGAAAAAAACCGTCAATTTGAATATCCCGCTCAAACAGGCAAGAACAAAGGAATTCCATCATGGATATCTAGAGATCTCGAACAACTCATCTGAAAGAGAGATATGTTATATAAGAAAAAGAAAATAAATTTCATGACAAAAGAGACGCTAAGAAATACAAAACCATTAAGTGCCAGTTACAAGGCATGAGGTGTTAAAGAATCTTAATAAATCCGTTGTGTTTCTAGACGTTTAATCGTCATGATAGCTAATGCATATACAATATAACGTCACAGAGTAAAGCGTTATTATTACAACGTTACCATAGCGTAATATTTGTACTTCGCGTATTTTCCGACATTTTGTCGGCCCCTAGAATGTCGCAAAATACGCGAAGTACAAACATTACTCTATGGTAACGTCGTGATAGCTAATGCATATACAATATAACGTCACAGAGTAAAGCGTTATTGTTACAACGTTACCATAGCGTAATGTTTGTACTTCGCGTATTTTCCGACATTCTAGTGGCCGATAAAATATATGAAATATGTAACGAAAAATGAAAAGTTTAAGTTCACAATATAGATAAATGAAATTTAAAATAAATGTCCATCTGAAATAAAATAATCTAGTTTCTTAACCTTGAATGAACACACTTACAGTTTATCTTTTACTCCATTCGTGGATGTTTCTTCTGGCACACATGGTAACTTCACTAAGCGGTAATTTTCTTTACGCGTTATAGGTTCCTGTCCTGTATCTATGTGGCTTGTTGACTCCAACAGTTGATAATGTGTTTGTTCGGGCGGTCTAGGTCGCAAATTACTTAATTGATTTTATGTACGATCTACTTTGTACGAGCCATTGCGATGTGTTTCCTGGTCTTCTTTTTGCAACGGTCATACCTGAAGGTATATCATCTAGATGGTCATGTTTCCAAGGCACCTCTGCCGTGGACTTTCCTTTCTCGTTGTCAATAGCTGTGTTCTTGTATGCAATGTCGTTTACAAGAACTGCAGATTTTGACGGATGGTTGATGTTTTTATTGATTGGTCCTGATGATTGATATCCGATCTTTGACTGTACAGCGGTGGGTCCTTTTTCTCTGTGAACTTTGCCCTCGATAATGTCCCAACAGTGGTCAGCGCCTATGAGTAAGTCGATTTCAAAACGTCTGTACTTTGCACAGAATGTGCAAGTTTAAGTTCTCTTAAGTGTGGCAAGTTCCTTGTAGTCAGGGAAATATTGTTCTTAATTGGGACGGCAATTTCCGGAACAATTAGTGTTCTAATACGCACCTTTTCTCCTGTGTCTGTCTGTAGTTGTATTGTTGCAGTGTCTAAGTTACGAAATTTCTAAGATAAATCTCCGAACGCAGACAGTTGAATGCTGACATTTTCTGTTGGTTTTATTTCTAGTTTATCAGCCAAATTCTGAGTTATGAAAGAACGTTGTGCTCCCTCGTCAAATAATATGTTATATTCTACTTCTTGGTCGTTATATATAACTGGTGCAGTTGCTGTTTTCAGGAGAATGTCGTGACTATGTTGTGATGAATGCATTACTCTAGTGTCGTTTGGTATTTCCACTTCACTTCATTTATCGCTGACTGTTGTATTGTAGGCTCCGGTTTCGTACCTGAAATGACCTCTTTATCTTAACATATGCTAGGATGATGCATTCCGTTACACTTTTTGCATCGTTTAGTAGACTGGCATGCGGCCACTTGGTGTGACCCTAAACAGTTGAAACATAACTGTTTCTGTTTTTACAATTTGATTTCTAGCGTGTACGTCTGTCACTTCAGAGTACTCCGTCGGATAGTGCTCACCTGAACAAAATATACATGTACGTTTATTGTTCTTCTTATGTGTGTGTCTGTGAATTTGCTCTTGTATGAATGTGATTGCATATCCATGGACTAGTTTGCTTGGTTCCATCAAGCTGGGCTTTAAGATAGTTAAACTTTTGGATTGGCGTTAATGTGTCATTATAGTGTATAGATGACTCGAAACAATTCCAAAATGTCTGCCACTTGAGAATATCTCCATTAAAATAGGATAAGTCCAACTTTAGAATGCCTATGGTACTAATTAATTTTTGAAGATGTCGGTTCTGACGGGACTTGAAACATGACATTCTCTGACGGACGGGTATGCACTGCAGGGTCGTGAATTTAATACTGCTGGTTCATAGAATCTATTGCACATGTGTTCATATCAACTCTAGCTTCGGGTGTGAAATTATATGCGTCTGGGTTAAGTTTGCTCGTTGAAGGACCAACAGTATCATGCGAAATTATAGTATTTGTTTCAAAGGACTTAATAAATTTCCGAATTTGTCTAATTTTGCAATCAAGTAGATACATATACTCATCTGAGTCGGTGATTTCCTGCTCCAGATTTTCCTCCGATGTCTGTTCCAAAAGTCTGTTATTCAGGTCAATCAATGTTTTCTATTTCTGCGTGACGGCATCGTCAAGGGCTTTCACTTCGTCAACTTCTGTGTCTGTTTTTGACTTTAACTCGTCGAATTTCACCAGTAGCTTCGTGACGGCTCATTTGTGTCCATCACGAACTGACTTCAGCTTTGAATCAATATATATCCAAAGGTTACGGTACCATTAAATGTTGAAGATTCGTAATAAATACGCTGTGTTTTCTAAACGTTTAATCGTCGTGATAGCGAATGCATATACAATATAACCTCACAGAGTAAAGCATTATTGTTATAACGTTACCATAGAGTAATGTTTGTACTTCGCGTATTCTCCGACATGAGGTGGTCATTCTGAAAGTATTTGTAATCCATTATTAAACCACCAGAAAATAATATCATCGAAAATCGTGGCTGAAAGAAGACATTCTTGGCAAATATAAAGCACAAAGGAAGTGTGGAAGTCTCGCCACTGAAAAAAGATGTTCTGCGTGCAACACGTAGATCCTTTGAACAAAACCACAGTTCCGGTCTGATTTTGTTTATCAGGAGTTCTAAAATAGATGCGGAGCTTGTACTTAACATTATCCATCTATGTATGACGTACGCATAACCGATAATGCAAGACGAAACATGCTAAAAATTAAAAAGGCATACAAGACAGCTGGTCCAGACCAAATTACATCGAACTTGCCCCCTAAATAGCACAAATATTCAGTATCATCTTTCAAAAGTCATATGAATCTGGAAAATATCATAACACTGAAATGAACAACGTATGTCTTATTTTTACATAAAAAGGCAAAATAAAAAGCAGAAAAAAACTATCTTCCAGTATCGCTAATCTGTATAGCCTTTAAAATGATGGAACACATATTTATAATTACCAGCAACATCATGTCCCACTCAGACACACACGATATTCTACATCCTATTCAGTACAGGTTTCACAAAACAATTGTCATATGAGCTCAACTCATCGAGTTCAAAGATTACATAACAAAAAAAATCATGATGAAGGAAAGTAAATGAATTGCCTAATTGTGCACTTTGTTTTACAAAGTAAGTCGTTCACTTCTGATCCATTAACGAAGACAACTCACATCAGCAAAACAAAAACAAAATATGTGTCGGTTAGTGTATAGAAAGGTATATAATATGCAACTTAGAGCCAGGGGCTTGTCCAGAATTTATTTCAAAATAGCCTGTAGCAATTTTTGTTCTAATATCTTGATTACGATACAATGAAATCTTACCCTTGTGATCATTCATGCGTAGTTACTTAGTACATGGAAAAGTATGTACTATGGAAATTAGAAGGCAAATTCAAGCAATTTGATTGGACGAGAAGTTGTAAGTATGTGCTAACAAGATGGTACAACGCAAAGCCGAGGATCTAGGTATGTCACAAGTAAAAATACGTAAAAATCCCTTATGGTTTCGTCAATATATATGCAACATCTAGGCTAATTTCAATATGCCGAGTATCAAGAGCAGCTCGTACTGAATTTTACCAGGTTTCCCTTTGTATGACTGACATTAGGAAAATGTCATTCTATCCAAAATCATATTTCTGTGTCATTTTGTCTCTTGTAGATAGTTGTCTCATTGACAATCATAAAACATCTTCTTTTTGTAAATCACGAAGATGAGACCTTTGTAAAATGAAGGAAATGACTAAACATCGGCTATCATTTTTTTTAGATGAAAGTCTGACACGATAAGAACGGATAGTCAACCATCAACCAATATGTCAGAAGGAAAACTTATGGTAATTTTTGTTATATTTATATAATAACTAATCAACAAACTCAAATAGAAAAAGATATCCAACGATTGACCGAACACCATCACGAATTGGTAGATCTGTACGATTTTTCTGTGTCTAAACTAACTAATGACATCTTTACCACATCTTAGATTTTGATTTAACATCTCTGCCGTCTGTCTGCTAGGTGGCGAACGTGACCTATTCCCGAATATGACTGTTATACCGAGTGAGAAATTGCATTAGTATACGACGTGTCTCAGTATTTTGTTCATCCAACATTCATGTTTTTATTTTTGATGTTTCTGTTATGATTTGGGTTGAATGATGTTTTAAGTCTTACCTTTTGTAGTCCAAATAATGATAAAATTGTCTTTCAAAACCATTGTTATCGAAAATATTTTGGACTGGTATTGTAAAAATAATTGTATAAAGTTGGAAATTGTATGTTTTTCACGTAAGTTCTTCAATGTGTGTGATGTCCTGTAGTGTCTGTTGATAAAAGTTGTTTGTTGTTGTTCTGCAGATCGTATATTATGTCGACTATTATGTTATTTGTTTGTGTGTTTCTCTGTTATCAGTGCTCTTGTGTGTGTTTGTGTTGTATTTCTGTCACGTAGTGCTGTCAGTTTAGAGATATTTTATAGCATTGTCATATAAGTGGGAGGTTTGACTAGCCATAAACCCAGGTTCTAACTACCATTTTAAAATCACCAGTACAAAGTCAAGAATACGGCAATTGTTATCAGATATAAAGTTTGTATCTACGTATGTTGGCATTTGTTTTTGTTGCACTTCGGTGTTCCTGTAGTTCCTTTTTTTCCCTCTTATAGTGGAAGTGTTTCCCTCTGCTATTGCCTGTATTCATAAACGATTTGTGTTATTGCACACGAAGAATGTTACTTCTCACTTAAGTTTACACTTTTTCAGTAACGTTCGTGTTGCTCAATGTTTAGTGTTCCGTATAGGGATTTGTGAACTGATGTCCTGATATTTCTTTTTTTTTTTTTTTTTTTTTGGCAAAAACTATCAGCTAAGCTCTTAATATCGAAATAAATGCTAAACGTTACCGCCGCGTTAAGGTAAAGACAATATCAGTATTACGCCAAAAAAAGGGTCGTGCAGATTGATTTAACTTTTTATAATGTTTAATACATATGTCTTTGTGTTATTGTAATTTGGGACATTTTTGCCATTTTGTGCTTCTTTGTTACATATTTGTTGGGTTTTTTTTAGTGATTAAGATTATAAAACCATGTTTACTGCTGTATATATGACTTTTTTGCCTACTATGTGTGTTTGCTTTGTTCACACATCGTTGTCAATATAACGGGAGATTTAGCTAGCTATAACACAAGGTTCAATCCACCATTTTCTACATAAGAAAATGTCTGTAACAAGTCAGTAATATGACAGTTGTTATCCTTTCGTTTGATGTGTATGAGCTTTTGATTTTGCCATTTAATTAAGGACTTTCCATTTTGAATTTTCCACGGAATTCAGTATTTTTGGGATTTAACTTTTTGACTTTAAACATATCTTTGACGACATATATAGTCAAGATATTGTACAAGGGGCAATAAATTTAATTTTTATTTGTATACACACACTTAAAGATTCGATCAGTACAAAATTATATAATTTAAAATATGAATCGCTCAAGTCTAGAACATTGTTAATACGGTTAATACAGACATACAAGAATCTTCATTCAACAATTCAGTTAACATTAATCTACAGAACCTATGACTATTCATTCAATTTCTTTTCTTTTCTGATACACGAAATATTACTAAGTTGATATATATTTACCTGGTTGCAATAGCTTCATGTCATTTCATCTTCACGTACCTCAGGAATTATGCTTTTTTAAAAATAGATATTTTAAAATTTCAAGCGTTTTATATTATTGGCTTTCCAAAGTATCGAATTTTGGTTTTGAGTATGTATATATTTTCGTTAATAGTATAGTAATTTTTGGAGCAGTGCCAGAGATTAAGTTAAGAACTCTGAATTTTCCAAATGAATACATGATTCTTTTAACCACGTGTATGGTATGTGGGTCAAAATGTTTACTATGAATACATAGTGAAATCAAAAAAATCTTTTCAGGTTTGTGCAGACTGGCCGAATGCACATATGAAACCATAGTTGTGTTACAAGGTTTATACTAGAAGACTTTCAATGGACTGTATTGTAACGTGGTCGAGGGGAGGTCAACACCGACACAAACGGCCGGACATAGCCATCTATGGCACGACAATATATATTGTGGTAAATTCCCAGTACTAGTAACTAAAACGGTATATATCTACAAATTTTTTTAACAAATGTACATTACTTCAGGCACATTGTCACATTGACAAAGTCAGCTACAAAGTTTAAACATATAAACTTTAAATACAAGTCCTTCAGAATCTAACTGATTCAAGACTTCAAGGAAAACACATCCTTACAGTGTCACAGCTGATACACAATCTCCTAGTTGCTTGACCAACTGACCTTTATCATATAGTTTAATTACTTCATCTCTAGACACACAAAATAGGCATAACTAATTTTATTACCCTACACCCCAAGACATCGTTACTTGTCTTAATTACATCTGACAGTTCAACTTTAACTGCAGATAATAAAATTAGCCATTTGTCAAATTAGCATTGCGTCATTAATTTTCTCTGTACACAAATAAACAGTTATAAAGCCAAATTAACTAGAGGTCAATATTTACAAAATATTAAGATATTACATTGCCTCCTTTATTGAAAAACATGTGTCTCACATGTAAACAAAAAAAAACTTTAACTTATTAAAGTAAGAAAGACCACTTTTCAAAAATAAAAAAAAAAAAGATGCAATAAAAATATACAAAAGAAACCAAATTGTATCAAAAACAATTTCAACATGTTAAAAACAAAATAAATCAAACGATTCAGTCATAATCATGAAAATATGCAATGGTTATTTCAATGGTCATTTCAATGGTCATTTTAAATGTTCATAGTTTATACAGTTCTAATCAGACACGTATCTGTTGGGTGGACGTTTCACAGGATGTCCGCGACCGTATTCCATATTAGACATATCGCACTGGTAATTTTCTCTCAAGTCAATTTCAGACTCAATGTTATTTTCTTCGATTGCGGTAGCGTGAGACTCGGTGCCTCTTTGAATTACAGTTTTAATTACCATTAGCCAACTGTCAAAATCTCCATGATATCCTTTAAGTCTGTTGTAATGAACAATTCTTGGTTTTGTAGATTCTGACTTTCGAATCCGGTATACCAAGTCACTAATACTGTTTGTATATAAACAAGATAAATGTTCTTGGATGTCTTCCTCTGGCGAATCTAGAGAACAAGCTGACTCGTTTAATATTGTTACTGCTTTACATGGCATTTCAAAATTTCAAAAGTTTTTTCATACACCTTAACAGACTTATCTGTTGCTCAAATTTATCTGAAGCTTCTAACATGCTACAATCTGGAGCATAACCAATATCAATAATTTTCCCCGGAATAATCTGCTAGACAATCGGCGGAAAAACTGTTGTCTCTGACGCAGCAACCCGACAACATCTCACACCTTGTGTATTTAATACCGCACAAGATATCTGTTCTTTGATCACAGTCATTGTATTGTTAGCCATATCAATGCAACACATACTTTGTTTCATGAAGTCATAACCGATAATACAGTCTATATCTTTATCAATATCAGCTACCAACACATCGTGTGTGAGAAGTGTTCTTCCAATTTCAACATTCATTTTGCCTATTCCTCTAACTTTAAGTGCTTTACCATCAGCAAGTTTCATGTTTGTTTGTGTTGGACGCAACACCACTTTGTTTCTATCGGACAGAGAATCGTATACCTTATCGTTCAAAATTGTAACATTTGCACCTGTATCAACTAAACATTGAACGTTTGTACCTTAACATTTACCAGGAATATACATTTCTCCACCATCACTCGCAACGTTATCTGTTCTAACTCTGTCTTTTTGTTGATAATTTATGTTACTTTTGTCATCGTTAGGACAGTTTCTTCTGATATGACTTGTCTCGCTACAAGTCCAACATCCTCTTTTTGCTGTCTTATTGTTATTTTTGTTAAATCCGTGTCTATGTTGACTCATATCGCTCTTCAGAAACTGAAGCTCACGTCGAAGTTCTTCTACCACATCAGTCAGTGTTTTAATTTGACCAGACCATTCTGAACTTCCTAAAGGAGCAAAATTTCGAACACTTCAAGTTTTGTCCCTCTGTTTATCTGCAATATAAAAAGCCTCAAGCTCAACAGCCAACTTAACTGCATCATCGAGTGTCTTTGTGTGAGCTTGATGTATACGCAACCGTGTTTCCGTCATCTAATGCATCAATAAAATGATCTCGGCTCAACATCTCTTGCGGTTCTAGTTGAGCTTTGGGATATGCTTTACGGCTTAGTCTCTTGATATAATGCGCCAATTCAGGCAATTCTTGATCTTTTCTTTTATGGATATTATTAAGCTGCACACGGATCAATATCGGCTAAAACACTTTGCGCATTCCCACTTAGACTTGTCTCAAGAAAAATTGCTTTCTGACTATCCGTTCAACAATTCAATTCGGATATCATTTCAAACTGAATTGTGTAATCTTCCCAAGGAACAGAACCATCATATTTTGAGGGTGGAACAACTGGCTTTTCAATTTTCATACGCTTAGGTGAATGCGATCCTTGATTACCAAAAGGTTGGAACCCGGATGGAATCTTTGATCTTCTCGGAGTCGGAGAACTTGAAATTTCTTCCTGTAGAGCTTCATACTCTTAATTAGTTAAACGCTGAATTTCTCTTTCAGTTTCAATCATCCTAGGCGTTGAAGATGATAACACAGTTGAACTTAATCCTATTCCTGTATCCATTGACACTTTAGGTCTTGCACCTCCGAAATAGATTTCTCTATCAGAAGAATCACGTTTATCCGTTGTATAACAGTTTAATTACAGTTACTTTATTTACGCACAAGAAATATAGTTTATTCCATTTGCTATAATCCTCTCACACAAAATTATTGTAATATAACTATAAATCCACTAAATATAATTAATCCATGTTAATAATATCCCACCGCTGCCACCAAAAACATGTAACGTGATCGAGGGGAGGTCAACACCGACACAAACCGACGGACATAGCCATCTATGGCACGACAATATATATTGTGGTAAATTCCCAGTACTAGTAACTAAAACGGTATATATCTACAAGTTTTTTTAACAAATGTACATTACTTCAGGCACATTGACAAAGTCAGCTACAAAGTTTAAACATATAAACTTTAAATACAAGTCCTTCAGAATCTAACTTATTCAAGGCTTCAAGGAAAACACATCCTTACAGTGTCACAGCTGATACACAATCTCCCAGTTGCTTGACCAACTGACCTTTATCATAGAGTTTAATTACTTCATCTCTAGACACACAAAATAGGCATTACTAATTTTATTACCCTACACCCCAAGACATCGTTACTTGTCTTAATTACATCTGACAGTTCAACTTTAACTGCAGATAATAAAACTAGCCATTTGTCAAATTAGGCTTGCGTCATTAATTTTTATCTGTACACAAATAAACAGTTATAAAGCCAAATTAACTAGAGGTCAATATTTACAAAACATTAAATTATTACAATATGAATATGTTTGTCAGGCTTATTGTAAATGTGTCTGAATTTACTCTATGGATATACAAATGTTTTATCTGCTTTATTGTCCACGGGTATGAATGCTCCATATAAACTCAGTTTGGTTTATGTGATTCACGGTACGAAGGTGTAAATGCTTTTAATGAAAAAATAGTTTTTTGAATGTTCCCAGTAAAGTCTGGATTTAACCTTGATTTTAAAGCTTACTAAACCTCTCACTTGTATGACAGTCGTATAAAATTCCATTATATTAGCAACGATGTGTGAACAAAACAAACAGACATAATAGGTAAAAATATCGGAAGGTACAGCAGTCAACGTTGGGTAGTATCTTAATTACTATAAAAAATGACAGATATTTAAGCAAACATTAACCATGACACAATAACACAATCACGGGATGTTAAGTACAGAGCCACGCCACATGCAAGAAAGAAACACAAAATGGCACACAGTCAAAGGACATTAGAAAAAACGAAAGACAAGATTGCAGAAATTATCAAAGACAATAACAAAATGAAGGGATGTATAAGAACAGATAAACGGCATATGTTACCGTGAAACACAAAAAGGCATATAGAAAAAGTATATTGGCAAAAAAAAAGATAAGAACACAAAAATTATCATAGAACAATAACACAATGATGGAATGTATAAGTATAGTATCTCGTCAAAAATTCTACTAAAAGGACAGACTAAACAGTAAATGTAATATTCATAAAGACAAATAAAAGAATACTATACTTGTAGTAACGCATTATTAAGATGATAAACAGTAACCATAATCTATAATTCAAGACCATCGAGTATTATTTATGAGGTTGAACATTTATCAACAAGGTATTGGTACCTTCCGATTAATTTGTTTGAAAACAGGACGAAACGCTGTCTGACTTAGCCCTTGTTCATCAACTTTCTACTTAAGACACTGGTGACGTTTTACAAGTAGTTGTAGCATGCTCTTGAATACAGAATAAGTTGGGAAATGTATATTCCATTTTCCAAGTGAAGTTGGTATATTGCTACTAAGGTGGAGAAAATTGATAATTTCAAAATGAAAATTGTCTCGTTTGTCATCGATTCTGGTGCTGAGATGACTTTGTATGTCAAATCCGAGGTATAACTCTAAAAATGAGGCAGAGGAAGCCCTGCGTGTTGTTTCTTTAATTTCTAGGTCTGGGGGATATATTAATGTAACCAAATCAAAAAAGTTTTGAGTGTTAATGAAAAGAACATCATCAATATATCTGAATGTGAAATTAAATGACTCAGATTTTTTGGTCTTCTTGTTTTTGACAAATGTCTGAAGGAACTCCGATGCATATGAAAATAAGAAGAGGTCGACAAGAAGAGGCGCCCAATTCGTTCCCATGGGAAATGCCGACAATTTGTTGAAAAAATCTACCTCCAAATTCAACAATTATGTTGACAATAAGAAACTTCAGCAAACATTCTTTTTATTACTTTCATTTATCAATTTAATATTGAAAATGGAAACGGAGACAAGAACCTAACCAAATAGCAAAACAAAAACACAGACCATGAATGACAGAAAAAAAGAATAACAAGTAAATGTTCAAGGTTTTATTAAACAGGGCAAATGATGTATTGTACCTTCATTAAGTGTTAATGATACGGACAGGGACCATCCTCATCGTCGACATCATCATCACAGAATAATATGATTCCTCAAGCTTTTTCTTTGCTTTTCTTACCTTCTTAGTTCGTATGATATTCAAAAACATGTGTTCGTTTTACATGGATACACATCGTACTATAATTATTTGAATATTAATTTATTTGTGTCTCATCCATCGTGCTCAGATTTCGCAACTAAAAGTTAACTAAAGAACTGAAGGGTATAAACAAAATTATTTTAATATAACGATTGGATGTTGTACGAATCATCTCCTTGTATTCACATTTTTATACAGCTGTTAAATGTATAGAAATAAGACGTTTTAAGATCCATGGGGACGATCACTGATATCGGTGAATCGTAATTAAACTAAAGATTGTAAGTACCAGTAATATTGAACCAAGTTACTTCATATTGCATGCCGATTTTAACCGTAGTCTGTGCAAATAAATCCATCGAAAGCCTTGAAAGAATAGGTTTGTCTTGATAATAGCGACTTACTTTATGAGATACAACACGTCCTGTTTAGAAGGATTAAAAAGTAATCTATTCATGAGTAGAAATCCTTAGCGTTTCGAACAATTCAACGTTTTGTGAACAGTTACTATATGAATATGGTCATGTACCAATGCTATTTCATATCAATACAGAAGTGCTGACACCAAGGCTGGTGATATCCCAGGGGAGATATCCTCTAAGAGCAATGACATCAAACCCAATGGTTGTAAAATAAATCACAAGACACCAGGCATTTTATTTTATTAACCATCAATATTGGCGGTATATTTGTTTGAATCCTACTCTATCCGTTCTGACTGTAATCTCGCGAGGTTTCACGCGTGTTTAGTTTTGTGTTTATCTGTTATCATTCATTGATTATTTATCAAATACAAAAATGCACTTTCCATATTGGTCATTCTCTTTGACTGTGGAAAACCTATTTACACCATGATTAAAGTTGTCAATTGTCGAGCAATAAAACAGTTTTATTAATCCAAAACTGAAAATTATTATGTTCCACTAGGAAAATATATTGAATTTGATATATGCACTCTATAAAAGTAATGCATAATTATATTTCGATTCATTTCTACCCTTTGAACCCTTCAAATATAATGTTACTATTGCATGTATTTAATAAAAAAAAAAACAGTTCTTCCAAAAAGTTGTGACCCAGCATGATACAATGTCATGATAGTATATACCATGATAATATTTTATATTAAACGAGCTTAAAAGTTCTATTATTGTCCTGTTAATTTCTAAAATGCATGGAACCCGTGTTACTTATTGTTAATTGATCACAAATGCAACAGCATGTGCAATCTTGTTAATCTCAATCCACAGAATTATTGTGCAATGTGTGTTGCTTTCAGTTATTCCTCGACACAAAGCTTTATAATGTTTGACGAAGCACGTAAAACGCTAACCAGTAATTACTTTAAAGCAGATTAAACACTTTACACAGTTACAACATACGGTTTTGATATTGCCGTGCTCTTCGCTTAATAAATTAATGTTCAAAAAGCTTTTAGATGTTATAATCAACGATCTTATAGCCTTTCAATTTGCCTAACAAGACCTTTCTATATTAATACATGTCCTAACTTGACCAGTCAGAGTGATGAATGAAGTTCTAATGAAAAGTACTTTTTGAGGTGAATCCTGTCTTCACACAACAGAGAGCTCAACCTCGAAGTCAATTCCACATTAAAATAATATTCTAAAATTCCTGACTTCAGTCCTAAGAGAATTCCCGTTAGTTATCAAATAGATGATAAATAAGCAACTTAATGTAAACGGTTAGTGAGAAGTTATGGCTTAGGATATCAGTTTCCTGTTAGCTAAACGATCTGTAAATACATTTCCAACATACGACAATTACGTTATTGGTGATACTCAAAAAAGATGAATAATTTGTTAAGAGAGTTTAGATTAAAAACTTTTGTTAATTACTGAATGAATATACCAAGAAATTATTAACATATTGGAAGCAAAAACAGGACGTTAGGTATTTGATTCACAAAATAACAGGTAAGACTGTATACATTGTGTAATTACATTTGAAATCATACGTCATATAATTACAATATTAGATGTTTGCCTCTATTTTCATATACCTAATTTTGATATGAAGATAAAGCCTGAATATCAGAATCCTGATACGAGATGGTCTGGTTATAGATCATGGAAATATTAAACTTTATTAACTTTGTATAGCACAGTTCTTGTCCATTCGTTTTTTATGTGTTTTGTCGTTTGATCTTGCCATGTGATTATGGACTTTCCGATTGGATTTTCCTCTGAGTTCAGTATTTTTGTGATTTCACTTTTTGTATAGCAGCCTTTGGTACAAAGTTGATGATAATGACATGTTGGTTCGAATTTTGTACTTTTGTACCATGTGTGTCATGTGTGTCATGAGTGTCATGAGTGTCATGTATGGTACAATTGGTCTTCACCTCCCATCTTCTATTATGTATATTCAATAGAAGACATGACGCTCAATTTCTTACATGGCATTTCGTTATAGTCTAATCCTCAAACTTTTGGTATACTATAACACTGTATGTCCGATTTTAATTTACAGCTTTGGGTTTCATAAAGAATATTTCACAGGAAAAACGAAATGTTGAAAACAATACCCTTATTTTTATGGAATTAATTTGGGATAATTAGTTATGACGGACCTATTTTGATAGATTAGTATACATTGGATAAAAGATCAGTTTGCAATCAACGAACTCTTTTGCTAGAATAAGACATGTTGGAGAAATGGATCTTTGGTCAACTGACACACCGGTCTACTATCTAATAATAGATAGACACCTTTTCTAGAAAACAGTCTCAATGTAGAAATAGAATTATTTTCATAACAGAGTGGACAACCGCAATACATGTGTTGGAAATAATACTGAACTGTTTACCTTTTACTTGTTTGTCATTGGCTATCAATAACAGCGGTTTTACGCTCACTCAGTCTGTCACTGGCTTGCAGCGGTAATTTAAATAGAATAAAAGAGTATAGTACGTGCAAGGTGTACGAGAAGAAAAATGATAGTTTAAGTATTCAACATATAATTAAATAAAAGATTTGGTCCTATGCTAGTTATTCGTATTGTTTGATTGAGGCGTATATAACCTTTGGTGACCCCACAGTTAAAATGTCTACTATACAAACGATATGACAAGTATCGAACGTTCATCTTATCTGACTCAGAAATGGTCTTGTCTACGCTGTTATGAAAATGATTCTATACCATCAGTCAAGTTACAAGCTAGTCGATAATTAAATGAATCCAGAAGAAATGAATAAATGTAACTCGTGTATAATGATATTTTCTGAGCTTATAACGTGCAATTAATCTTCTAATAGGAATCATATTCATCAATATAAGTGCAATGACCTTTTTTTTTACATGACTATAACACTATGTTAACTCCCCCTTAATTTGACTATTTTTAAGCTATGTTGCACTATCAATGATTATTGCACGCTTAATTTTGTTCACGCTCCTCAGGGAATAATTTATTTCTATACAGCATGCAAATATGCAGTATTTTTTTCCCACGAAGTAAATGTTAATTAGTTGTGGCCTTAAAGGAACAAAAACGTCGCCATGTCACATATGACATCGTCAATAACTTGTGGTATTATAGCGTGACTTCGTCCATGTACCATACATCAGTCTGATTCAGTACTTATAGCATTGACATCATAACATTATGAAATATACACCACTCAATTCTAACTCTTAATGCATTTCATTGTTTTATTGCAATTTAGGACTTTATGTAACTTATTGGTGATTTATAAGTTTATTGTTAAATGACAGAAGTAAATTACAGAATTGAAAGCATCCTCGTAAATGTAAAACGTATATTGTTAGCATGTCTTAATTTGACAGTGCCTATATATGAAACAAATAGAGTGTAGTTTTGCTTTCATTAAGTTTGCAAACTTTTCTATTGAGAGCGGTGATTTGACGAGCATTTTCAAGCTTGGGTTGTTCTATCTGTATTTATAAATAACAGTCCTACAATCATTCGATCGTTTTGAATTCACCCTTTTCAACGAAACAGAAATAAATGAAACAAGATCGGTCTTTTCATAGCATGATGGCATGAATAATATGTTCTTGTAGCGGTTTTCCCCCATATTATGAACGTTATATATTTCTTTACCAAAGGCCCCCGTCACACTAGACCAAGACCGTGAATATCTCACTACGATCAATAAAAAATATGATGGCGGTAGGATCGTATTATGGTCGGCGTTACATGAATAAGGCCATTAATTTACACACCATTTTCCTTGAGAAAATATGCCGCCAAATGTATCAAAAATGTCAGAGGTCGTGGTACTTAAAGAAGCGGTAACAACAGGATTAGGTCGTGAAATTATCGTGGCTACGAACGACATAGAAGTATCGTAGTAACAAGCAATATATAAAACATGGTTCAGTATTAACAAATCAGTGTACTGTTAACAAGCGATATGTAAAACATTTTTCAGTATTAACAAAACAATGTACTGTTAACAACCGATATATAAAACATATTTCAGTATTAACAAAAACAATGTACTAATAACAAGCGATATATAAAACATGTTTCAGTATTAACAAATCAGATGTACTGTTAACAAGCGATATATAAAACATGTTTCAATATTAACAAAACAATGTACTAATAACAAGCGATATGTTAAACGTGTTTCAGTTTTAACAACAGAATGTACTGTTAACAAGCGATATATAAACAAGGTTCAGTATTAACAAAACAAGGTGCTCTTTACAAGCGATATATAACACATGTATCATTATTAAAAAAACAAGGAAGTGTTAACAAGCGATATGCAAACATGATTCAGTTTTAAAAAATCAAATGTACTGTTAACAAGCGATATTTAAATCGTGTTTCAGTATTAACAACAGGATGTACTAATAACAAGCGATATGTAAAACAAGGTTCAGTTTTAAATCAAAGCCTTAAAGGCTGTAAAAGCAATTGCTGTCATGTTAATGTTTGGGGACTTTTATTTTTCATCCACATATATATAATAATTAAACCTGACATGAGTGTTGTCTAGTTAGAAGTAAGAAGGTTTTAACTTTATATAAATAAAATACTTTAGCAGAAAGTCATTTTTAATATGTTTTATATTTCACAAGGAGACAACACGTTTACCAGGCTAAAGTTGGGGTCAAATATACATGTGCTGAAACATATAACTCAAAAAGAAATCATCATGGATTATCCCCTGGTAGTGTTTGTAACTGGGCAATAATTTCCTTTATTGATTTAATTTTAACAATTTTCATTATTAATTTATATTTAACCATTAACACAAATGATTAAGTTAAAACATTTCAACTTTCCAGACGCAAATGTTAAAAAACGGGAAAGAAATAAAATATCTTACAAGACATAAACATGTAAAGAATAAATATATATTTCAGCTTAATAAAAATATTTTCATAATGGTACTTTGTCATCATTTTTAAAACTAAGTTCCAAACATTATTGCTCAGTTGATATACATGTATGTCCTTCTGATGCGGTACGAGCACAGGCACTTGTTTCTATCCAAAATAGTTTTATATGGATAGCCGACCTTCCTATGGATAGAAACAAGTGCATGTGGGTACGAGATAACTATAATTCTCATGCAATCCCGAAAAGGGGGGGGTCATCACAGACAAACATGACATTAAATCGTTATCACTGATGTATTGTTTAGGGCCAGTTGAAGGACGCCTCCGGGTGCAGGAATTTTTCGCTGCATTGAAGACCTGTTGGTGACCTTCTGCTGTTGTATGTTTTTCTATCGTCGGGTTGTTGTCTCTTTGACACATTCCCCATTTCCATTCTCAATTTTATCATACGAACAAGAACAAACAGCTCTTCGTTGCTTTGACATTTATCAATTTTCAGGAAACATTGCGAAAAATGATCTTCAATATTTCGAAAACATGAGAAATTAAATTGCTAACACGGTGGACCGTCGAGTGTCAACAAACGTAGTAGACTTGTTCACTGAAAAGACGAGGATAATGGTTTCATCTGACATTTGTTATGCATTCCCAGTTTTGATCATGATATTTAAAAAGACGTACTTTTTTTCAATCTATGTAACTAGAAAATTCCAAATTGAAATATCTCTTCATCTGGACCGACTTGGCATCTACTACGTTTGGACAGGTCCATTTCATTAGTAAGGTGATCGATAAATATTACGGAGTTTGACAGAAAAGGAAAACGAACTTATTGTTATGTGTTTTCAACAAGGGTTTCGTTCCGCTAAATTATTTGCGCAAACAAAGTTTGTCTATTTTTAGATTACAGGTAATCATTTGACACTACGCATTAACCTGAGTAGTGATTTTGATTTTACGATAAATGTATGAATGAACGATAATTTTATGAATGAACAAGAGCACCTGACCTCTTAAAGAAACACAAATTAAACATATAAAACCGTATTTAATAGGAGATAATTCAGTTAAATTTTCAATACTAAATCAACAACTGAAATGAATCCATATTTTGTTGAAACATCGTACGAACGGCGGAAAACGGAATCGCAGTTATAAAAATGTACTCTTTTTCACTCGGACTTCTATGTTATTTGATAGTCAAACGGTTGACCCTTTAAATACAAAAATACATCTACAAGAACATATTCTGAAACTTCTTAAATCCACTAACGTTCTTTTAAAGTTTCAAGCTATGTATTGCATTAGAAAACATACATAGGTGTTACAGAATGACAGACCAGGAGCCTGTTTAACAAAATACTATGGCTTGATATGGGCGGAGTCTCTGATCTGGGTCACAAAGATTGCCATACGCGATAGCATAAAAGCAATTGCTTTAAAAAACAATGTACTGTTAACAAGCGATATGTAAAACGTTTTTCAGTATTAACAACAGAATGTACTAATAACAACCGATATGCAAAACAAGGTACTGTATTAACCGAACAATGTCCTGTTAACAAGCGATATGTAAAACAAGGTTCAGTATTAACAAAACAATGCATTGTTAACACGCGATATGTAAAACGAGGTTCAGTATAAACCAAAGAAAATACTGTTAACATGCAATTAAAGGAAAACTTTTAATTCAGTATATATCGTTGGTTCATTTCTCTCATATTTATTTACGTTAATTGTTTTTCTGAAAATGTCATCAATAATTTCAATGTATTAAATCGAAATTATGACGGTAAAATATACAATTTACGGACTATATTCGCAAATCTGTTTGATAATTCATTGTAACAATACCGAAACATTTGAAGGGAAAGATAAGATGTCCTAAGGTCACTGAACATGACCCCTTATGGGGTGTCTTTAGATCTTACAAGTTGCGTCTTAGTATACTAACGGAACAGAGTATTTTATTATTTGAAATATTGTAATGGCCTGACCATTAAGTATAACCACGATTGGGCTCAAGCAATAAGAGTATCAGGTGCTGACAATTTATTCTTAAACCAATCTAACAAATGGTAAAATACTGAAAAACAAATAAAATACAATTTTACAATGTGTTCAATTAGTGTTATTAAAACGAAATGTCAAAAGTAATAGATAGCACAGTCCGTTGAATCCGAGAAAATGTTGTATTTTCAAGAGCAGTTAAATTTCAAGTGTTTCACAGAGAGAATGTTCAAATATGTATAGAGTAATTTGAAGGCTTCAAAAACAATGATGTAAAGTTAACTCACTCTGTGGTTAGCCACGAATTGTGTCCTAGGTGACGTTTGAAATGAAATGTTCCTCGTGATCGTTATGACCTTGCAGTTTTCATGTAACGGATCCGTGTGAGAGAGGGAAAGGTAGCGACGGTACGATGTTTTAACGTTAAAGATGAATAATCCTCCTAGACTGGAACACATAAATAGATTAAGAATATAATCAAACGAACTATATAAACTACGGAACGGTGTAACGACTACTCCCCGTCTGATGTCTATCTGATATCACTTTTCCATAAATTTTTCGAATATGAATACAAGATTTACACAAATGAATTAATCCCAATATAAATTGAATATATACAGGTGAAATGTCCACTATTTCGTGTGAGAAATATCAGATCTCAACGATTTTTCACTATAAAGATTCCTAATAAGTACGTTCCACGTGAAACTGGGTAGGCACAGTTTCTTGTCCTTTAGAAGAAGGGTGTCTCGGACGACATTGTTGTATTCTGTAGAATGTTCTATTACTGCTGTATCGATAATGGGAACTGTTTTCTCCAACGTAGTTAGACGGCGATGACGATCGCAGATAGATCGAAGTATAACAAGAGTTAGTAGTTGGTTGTCTTCCGATTTGGCGATATGACACATCTGTGTGAGTATCACACGAAATTAGGCGTTTCGTCATGACGTTCAATCCTGCAGATCTAGTCGCTCTATCTGTAGAGTGGTGTCCTCTATGTTTGATTTTGTCGTAGTAATGTCCAAGAAAAGGTGTTACTCTGTGACGATGTCCAGATAAGACTACTGGTTCCTTTTCACTAAAATTCAAGTCAGATTTGGCAATACTGCTTCCTCCTCGGAGTAAAGGTTGCTTGCGTAAAGGCAGATTGATATTGGCAATAGGTCCTTCTATCGGAATAGGTTTGTGAATGCTACTGATTTCCACACCATGAACTTCATGTCCTGTTGATTTCGGAATGAAATTTTCTTTATCTATAGATTTTTCTATAGAAGTCAAAGATTTTGCTTTTAGTGACGCGAGTGGTGTCCCTTTAGAGGAATTCGTTCGTTTACCAGGCTTGGTACTAGGTCTTGTACATTCAAGGGATTGTATTGAATGCGATTTTGCGACCTTGGCATTCGAATGAAGGTTTTTGTCGTTAGACTGAACAACAATTGGATTTTTGTCCTTGACGGCTATTTCCGGTCTTGAGGCAAGACGTTGTTTTGATTCCGTGATTGAAACGTAAGTTATCTTTGTGTTGACTTCAATAGGAACAGTTTGCTTGTCAATGTATGTATTTCCAATTATGACCCAACCAAGTCTCAACTTTTGGGCAAATGGAGTTCGGGATGGTCCTAGGCGTTGTTCAAGGACGTGGTGTGCCTCTATAAGGTCCCTTCCAATTAGGAGTAGAATTTGACAACGTTCCTCTAGTGGTGTAATACTTCCTCTGAGTTCTGTCAGATGAGGATGATGCATTGCAACTTCAGGAGTAGGAATTTCGTCTCGATTATTGGGAATATTATTACATTCAATTAATGTAGGCAGATCAAATTGTACGTCACTATGTACAGATTTTATGACGAAATCTTTTCCTCTTTTCCCGGAAGTAGCTACTCTGCCGGAGCATGTCGTAAGAGAGTAGTTTTCAGGTTTCTCCCGAACGTTGAACAGACTGAAGAATTCAGGCGAGGCAAGAGACCGGTTGCTTTGGTCGTCAATAATGGCGTACATCCTGATAATTTTGTCTGTCTTGTCCTTGTGGTACACGTCCACAGGTAATATCTTGGCATAAGATTTCTTGCTCTTATGATCTTTGTAGATCTCTGTGCAGATCGAACTTACAGAGGTTAACTTTGTTTCAGCTGACTCTGTCTGCTCCCCGCCGTAGACTTGTGTTAGCTCCCCGCCGTAGGCTTGTCTGGGCGAGCTAAACTGGGAACTTTCAGATTGTTGTGGTCTAGTGATGTGAAGTGCTGTGGTATGTCGTTCACTTCCACACTCGTTACAACTGATACTTGCGTTGCAGTCCCGACTTCTGTGTGTGGTTGACTCACAACACTTGTAGCACACATTGTTTTGTCTTAACAGTTCCTTGCGTTCCTCGATTGGTTTGGCTCGGAATGCTCGGCATTCATTCAAGGTATGCTTTGTCTTGTGTAGGATACACAGATTTTGTTGTTGACTGCTGTCTTCAGTTTGCTGTTCAACAGCCGTCTTATGGACGTTGACTTTAGAGTACGTCTGATGTGTGAACCTTGGCGTAGAGTCTTTTGTATTTGGTGTTACTTTTGATCCAAAGATGAACCCAGGATCGTTCTTAATTTTGCTAATTTCCCTGATGAAGGCAGAGAAGTCTGTGAAAGGTGGAAAGGCAACTTCATATTTGGACTTGTATCTTGAAGCCCTTGTTATCCACTTTTCTTGGAGTCCGTACGGTAATTTTTCAACAATTGGATTTATCCCGGACGAAGAGTCAAAGTATCCTAGCAAACATCCCAGCTTGGGATTTTCCTTGTGATATTCTATTTCTGATAGGATGTCAGACAGTTCGTAGAGACGTGCGTTGTCCTTATTCGTCAATGTAGGGAATTTGGCAAGTTTACTCATGAGAGAGGCTTCCAACATTTCTGGAGCACCATACCGCTCGTCAAGCCTCTTCCATAGTCTCTGTATACCTATGGAAGGATTATTGGCGTTCGACGCTCTTATGCTAATGGCGTGTTTAGCAGACTCTGGACCGAGCCACTTGATCAGTAAATCGATCTGTTCTGAGTCAGAGACTTGTAACTCATCAGTCACGTTCTTGAAGCTTGCTTTCCAAGTATGAAAGGATTCTGCCCGATCGTTAAAGCTTGTTAATCGGGAGAAAACCAGGTCCTTGCGTAAGAGGAATCTAGTTATCTCTGATGTAAGGTTGATTTGTTGCTGGTGTGCAACAGGGATCTCTTCTATTACGTCTTGTTTTTTGTGTGAAACAGGGATCTCTTCTAAAACGTCTTGTTTTGTGCGTAAGACAGGGATGGCTTCTTTAACACCCTGTTTTTGGTGTTCAGTATGGCTCTCATCTGAAAGACCTAGTTTTTGTATGCCGGTTACTAATCCCAGATCTGGGATAAAGGTAACTTCCGGTGACTTATTATCGGAAGGCAAGACGGCAGATGTCTGTGACAGCAAGTTCGGTGCCACGGATGGCACGAACGCTGGTGCTTCGTGACTCAGCTCGATCTTAACAGGAATTTGTTTTTTTCTTTTGAGGTCCTGTTACTTCCTTAACAACAGTTGATACAGGAAGTTTATTGACGAAATCTTGCACACGCTGGAGCGGGTCTTCCTTTTCGTCAGGGAGATCGCTATACGCTTGGCTATCATCGTATTCCAGGATACGAGCCTCGGATTCTGCGGCTGCAGCTTCTCTCTGTGCTTCAAGAAGGTTAAATTTGGCTTTAAGCTCGGCCTTTTCCCGGCTTACTCGTGCGGCTTCTTGTTGCATTTGAGCCTTCCTGCGCATAGCTTCTTGTTCTAATTGCGTTTTTCTGTGAGCGGCCTCTTGTTCTAATTGCACTTTTCTCTGTGCGGCCTCATGTTTACGTTGAGCGACTTCTTGCTCCATTTCTGCCTGTTTACGACTGGCTTCCTGTTCCATTTCGGCCTTTTTGTGTGCTGCTTCCTGTTCCATTTCAGCCTATTTGCGTGCTGCTTCCTGTTCCATTTCATTTTGTCTGAACAGGGCTTGTTCTTCTAACATTGCTTCCTGTTGTAGGATAAGGGCATGTTTTTCGACAAATGCTATCTTAGACTTTGCAGCCTCTGCCTTGGCTCGCTTTCTCCGTGCCAGGCTTGACATGTCTGACACGTTAGAGCTACCGCTGTGCGAGGTTTTCTTACCCCTTGAGGTCTTTGTTTTAGTGGATTTGGCCTTTGTTAGAGCGAGGCGATGCTCGTGTAGTTTTTCCATAACTAGCTCCACTTTAGACATACGTAAATCCAAAGAGAGTTTACATGCATCAATTTCTTTTTGACTCTCCAATGTTCGGGTCCTTTTCAGAAAGTCTAGGTATTCATCTGTGAGCCTACGATAATTATTACAGGCTTTAACAAGTTTGTCCTGGACTGTTAGGAGTTGCTGGAGATCGTTAGGAGGCGTTGTTACTTCCAATAACTGGGATTCAATGTCTGCCCAGAGAGCCTCTAGTTCCTGACAGAACTTGTCACGTTTTTCAGTGAAAGCTCCTTGACCTTTTTCCGTGAGGTCACGTACTCGCCTAGCCTCGGGAGTTTCATCTGACTGTGATGTATTAGACGGATTTTCTAATAGTTCAGGGACATCTCCTTTTTGGGGCTGAATCTCTTCTTGTTGTTCCACATGACTGGGATCCATGTTGACGCAACGTTGTTGGGTTGCTGTCGAGTTCACACAAGATATGTAGTCCACTGTCAGTGTAAAGGTATGTACGTATGTACGTTGCTACGTTGTCGTTCCTTGTCTGGATATGTAAAGACAGGTTGTCAATTTACTGTACGTCAAGGGATAACGCGTACATGCAGGGCTCAACAGGTAGGTTGCTGTGTAGCTGTGGAGTGGAGTTATCTGTGAGACACAACAGGCAAGTTGTAGACTTTTTACTGTAATGGCCTGACCATTAAGTATAACCACGATTGGGCTCAAGCAATAAGAGTATCAGGTGCTGACAATTTATTCTTAAACCAATCTAACAAATGGTAAAAAGCTGAAAAACAAATAAAATACAATTTTACAATGTGTTCAATTAATGTTATTAAAACGAAATGTCAAAAGTAATAGATAGCACAGTCCGTTGAATCCGAGAAAATGTTGTACTTTCAAGAGCAGTTAAATTTCAAGTGTTTCACAGAGAGAATGTTCAGATATGTATAGAGTAATTTGAAGGCTTCAAAAACAATGTTGTAAAGTTAACTCACTCTGTGGTTAGCCACGAATTGTGTCCTAGATGACGTTTGAAATGAAATGTTCCTCGTGATCGTTATGATCTTGCAGTTTTCATGTAACGGATCCGTGTGAGAGAGGGAAAGGTAGCGACGGTACGATGTTTTAACGTTAAAGATGAATAATCCTCCTAGACTGGAACACATAAATAGATTAAGAATATAATCAAACGAACTATATAAACTACGGAACGGTGTAACAGAATAAATATCATAACATTGAAGTAGTACAAATTTACACAACAGTCAAACATGGGATTCAGAAATAAGTTCGAAAATTCTCTTATAAATCCGTTTACTGAAGAAAAAAAATAATTAACAAACGATATGACGTACCGACAGACCGTTATATTCCTTGAAATTAACTCTCAAGTTTTTGGTGGGAATCATAATAGTGTTCAGGATCCTGTAAATCAGCGTTTGTCGTTTGTTTATGTGTTACATATTTGTTTTTCGTTCATTTTTAGTACATAAATAATGCTGTTAGTTTTCTCTATTGAATTGTTTTACATTGTCATTTCGGGGCCTTTTATACCTGACTATGCGGTATGTGCTGTGTCATTTTGCTCTCTTGTTGTCTCATTGGCAATTTTTTTTAATATATTTTTGTTTGCCATCATGGCGAAGGTTGTCTTGTTCTCTACGACTAATGAGATTTAGATGTCCCCTTGATATCTTATTGTTACAAATAAGTGGACATTTATTTCAAGCTACAATAACTACACTATGGTATATATAAACACCCTCACAGACAATAATGAATTATAAACTATATTTCCTCTGCAAAGTAGAATCCATTATAATTCATCATGACTTAAAGTGTTACAGCATATAACCAGTTATTACACAGCTTTAAGTGTTTTTATTCATTTAAATGGAGGCGATTAATCTAGGATGTCTGCGGGATCCTAATATGATGTAGGAAGTTTCAAAGTATTCCTTAAATCATTTTGTACGGCGGATTCAATAATATGATCATGATACCGGAAGTAAAATATGATATATCTAACTTTTTTCTATTCATTTAAGATTGTAAATATTTAAACATAATATATGGTCTTTTAAACTTTACAATGTTGAGTCTAAAACTTTGAGGTGTGTCGTGTATGTAATCTACAATAAGTCCATTCCAGTTTGATCATACTTTACTTGTCATCCCATCAAACAATGGTTGTTCTCATGTTCAAATTAGCAAGTTAAATGGTTTAATATGATTTTCAAAGGACGAATATATCAGGAGGAACAAATCAAACATCTTGAATAATAAAATATAAAAACTGAAATGTGCAAACCCTATCAAATATTCTGGAAGCCTGGACTAGAAGATCAAGCTCCACCAGAGATTATGATTTCGTATATTTGCAATCTGTTTTCATTTCTTATTAAATATGAATAGTACACTTAAAAAGGACTGTAGAATGAATAAAAATTCTAGAAATATGTGGTTATACTTTTATACGGAGACCTGTTGACAAAGCATGATGCATCAAAATATATTTTAACTATTTATTTTTATATTGTTTTTTATTTCATACCATAACCATTTAAAGTAAATATCTCTTTTGCAAATAGATATTGCATATAACGGCTTGTTTCGAGAGAAAAAAATATTTTCTGGCGATATCAATGTTAAGTTCAAGTTAGCTGATTTCTACAGAAGTAATTAACGTGTATGCTGCGTTATGCAGATGAATACCTTATGCACGCTGCTTTCTTAGGAACTCTACTTCGTGTACGCTGCTTTCATCAGAAGCATATTCTATGAACGCTGCTTTTTTCGGAACTATACTTCGCGAACGGTGATTTTCTCAGAAGTATATTCTATGTACGCTGCTTTCTTCGGAACTATACTTCGTGTACGCTGCTTTCCTATGAACTCTACTTTGCGTACGCTGATTTCCTCAAAAGTATATTCTATGTACGCTGCTTTCTTTGGAACTATACTTCGTGTACGCTGCTTTCTTTGGAACTATACTTCGTGTACGCTGCTTTATTTGGAACTATACTTCGTGTACGCTGCTTTCTTATGAACTCTACTTTGCGTACGCTGATTTCCTCAAAAGTATATTCTATGTACGCTGCTTTCTTTGGAACTATACTTCGTGTACGCTGCTTTCTTTGGAACTATACTTCGTGTACGCTGCTTTCTTTGGAACTATACTTCGCGTACGCTGATTTCCTCAGAAGTATATTCTATGTACGCTGGCTTCTTCGGAACTATACTTCGTGTACGCTGCTTTCTTTGGAACTATACTTCGCGTACGCTGATTTCCTCAGAAGTATATTCTATGTACGCTGGCTTCTTCGGAACTATACTTCGTGTATGCTGCTTTTCTCACTAGGATACTTTTAGCACACTCCTATTTTAATTATTATTATTTGCATTGTTCAAGGAATTATTGTGATATCATTTTTCGATTATTTACTGACAATTTCATAGAATTCATAAAATGTGCCCTTGTCTGAATTTTTAGTCCCTTAACGCTATCATGATTTGTCTCATATTATATTTTTTATAATTTGTCTCTTGGGAAATCTCGTATCATCAAATACATTATTGGTATGGTTACGGTATTGTAAAACTCTTCATGTGAAGATAACAGTATTATAGTCTTTTTTGTGCAATCGATGAGTTTACTTTACAAAAGCATTTAATAAAATACCACTGGTACTTTAGTAAAACGATATTTTCTTCAATGACGTATGTAGGTTTGGAAACAAAAAAATCCGACATTAACCAACCGCAACTTCGGGTGAAAAGATTGAGTTTTAGCTTACTGGGTCAAAGGTCAAGGTCGCAACAGTGGTAAGTAGACTAAAGTTTTGGCATTTTATTTGTTTTCGGATAATAATTTTTTAGATCATTACTTTGGTCTTCATCAAACTTTGATGGAAAATAACCGCTCGAAATAAACAAAATCGACATTTATGTTTTGTTCGGTAGGTCAGTAACATTGTTTTTCCGATTTAGCAATAATCGTTGTAAATGATTGTTTAACAATGATCAGAAATTAGTTCTGTTGTCTTTAATAAAAATCATTTGCTACTCAGTTTCAAAATAAAAAGCTTACTATGAAACTAGAATATATTGATAGGGAATTAATTAAGGAATCAAAAAAGCAAAAAAATATAGAGGTCAATTTGCTTGTTTTTGAGATGTTTGCCATTGGAATTTTGTTTGGAAAATGTTCTCTCTTGATTTTTCATAGCTTTCATTTACAAGTTAAATTTCTCAAAAACTATTAAAAAACAAGTATTAGCTTTTCAAAAAGGGCTAGTCGTCTCTTAGCTGATGAAAATGGAAAGTGCTCTCGCTTTGTAGATTAATTCATTTACTAGAATAGCCACGTGTATCAATCAACAAATTGTACCACACACGTGAGGTCACACGTTATGAAGTAGTATATATTATCGTTTAACGTTGTTGTTTACGAAACCTCAGAAGATTCGGCTATTTATAGATAAAAGTTACCTGCGTACCAATTTCATGAATATGCATGATTAATGACCAGGCAAAATCTAATTGCTAAAATAAAGAGGACAAATCCGATACTCTACGGGATTGAAGGACATTTATTAGGTTTGGATTGTCCTAACCAATCAATAAACTTTGATTATTCACGTCTCGTAATATCTTCCAATCAGGTAGTAAGCAGCATTCACGCACTGACTGTCCATCGTTGAATTCTTAATATCGTCTCCATAGGCGGATCCTGGGGGTGGGGGCCTCCCCCTTTCGTGAGAAAAATTTGGTTGATTATATAGGATATCACTGATACATGACTGGAGCCCCCTCCCTTATGCAAGTCGGCGGACCCCCTTATGTAAAGTTCTGGATCCGCCACTGACATCCTTAAATAGATAGCGATCATCATCTTCAATACTCGATACATTAATTATTTGAAATACTAAGGATTTTCTTATCCCAGGCATAGATTACCTTAGACGTATTTGGCACAACTTTTTTGAAATTTGGGTCCTCAATGCTCTTCAACTTTGTACTTGTTTTGACTTTCAAACTTTTTTTATCTGAGCGTCACTGATGAGTCTTATGTAGACAAAACGAGCGTCTCGCGTATAAATTATAAGCCTGATACCTTTGATAACTATTATACAAATTAGAGTCTAGAGGAAATGTCCCAAACTCCGAACTTATAAGCACTTGACTTCCTCTTAATACACGGTTCAACCGTATGTGAAAATGATCATTTGTTGATTGCTCGACTAAGATGCGGAGTGTTCCCATCAGAAATCGAACAGGGACGTTATCCGGAATTTCCTAACTAAAGACGTTTATGTGAGATATGCAAGTCAGGCTCATGTGGAGACTCATGTTGTACTCCATTGCTAAACACATGCAACACAAAGATTTACCATGTTAACAGACTATCAAACCAAATACAACTTTGATCTTCGAGGGTGTTAGCTAGTCTGTTGGATTTGTTGATAAAACAAATAATAATTTATCCAGGAATCAAGTAGGATTTTTACAACAAATTTATACTTTCGTATATTCTTCATCAATAAAGATAATTAAAATATGTAAGGAAAATATCCCAAGTTGACTTAAATCAAGTCGACAGAAACAATATATGTACATTGTTAGAAATATATTAATTTATTTCTATGAGCTTTAAAAACAGGACAAAAAGCGAGTCTCGCCGATCTTTTCTCCTGTTTCGTAGCGAGTACAAATAACTTTAATGTTTTCCGACAAGGTACATATATTGTTTTATCCTGCAATTTACACCGGGCACTTGAAACATAGGTTGCTAAAATCCCAATTATTGTCACTTATCTAAATCTAACTAAATCGACTTAGTTTAAACGCGGACTGTGAAGTGGGCCCCATTTAATGAACTGTGACGCAACAAGAAGAATACACATTACCGGTTGCTCAATAAGGAAGAAGGGTAGCTGGAGACTTTATTTGTACAAAGCAAATTGTATTTGTGTACCTTTATTTGTAAAATAGTTGGCTGATTGAAATGATATATTTCAATATATGTCAACCCGTCAAAGACCTATGTACATATAAATCGATATGGTCATCTTCTAGGATTTTTTTAACTAAATATATAGTAAGGTTGCTGATTATATCATATTTTACTGACTTTGTAAAATGAGGTACCAAATGATTTTTCTATTCTGTCTACGCCCCTAATACGATTCCATATGACTGCCCATACATTAGTATATCTGCATGTTATTCTAAAGTTTATGTTGGTAACATGCATAAAGACCAAAATAAAACACATTTCAACCCCATGGAAACACTTGATAATATTGAAATAAAATGACTTGGAACGTTCGATAAGATAAATAATAGATGACAACGTGGTGTAACCATTATCTTGCAGCATATCCTATATGCGTATTTCCAAATACCATTAATTTGTGACGTCCCATAATGTGTCAAATGCACGAAACTGTCTACACAGGGGAAATTTGTCTACATTCGTGAGGAAGACAGGACATTTTTCAATATCAACATATCAAATACTGTATCCTAACCAGCAGTAGATTTTGAAAATGATACTAATTATGATTATCAAGTGTGTGTTGTTCGTCGGTCGTTGGATTATTCTTCTGTTGTAAGATGATTTCTTAATCTATATTTGAAGGACAATTTATAAACACTCTCAAAATAGCAGTTGAATCACGTTCTTTTAAGAAATCTGTAACGACACTGATTCGGGTGATCCGTACGTAGTTCACCAATGGTTTGTGTTTAGTCTCTGCTGTACCGAGTGTTTATGCATCCTTGTTGATATCGTCTTCCTCTTTTATCGCTCTTATTCTTGTTTCTTTTATTTTTGTTTTTAGCAAAAATTGTTGCTTTGAAATAACCAAAATCATAAATGACTCATTTTTTATCCTCGTATTTCACAAAGAAATATCACATTTCCAGGTCAACCGGAAATTCATTAACACGAACAATCAATAGCAAAATATAAATCATTAGAAGTTTGATTATCATGTAACATATATATGATATTGTGTGTGGTTGCTATATGATGCCTACGTAATCCAACCCCCACTTTTTATACATTTATATTCTCTGGTTTTTGAACAGTGAGTACTCGAGGTCATTTACTGCAAAATAATTGATACCTCTGCGCATACACCTCGAATGTCGGCGTTTTAGGAACACAACGTCCTTAATTACAACTTGTGTTTGAGTTACAAAGTATATTATATTCCTACATTTTCGTCATTTTGACTGTTATATACATATAAGAGTTGTCTCATACGACACCTGTTTATCAAGATGATAAAAAAAAAATATAGGCAACACAAAAAAAAGCCGTGGTATCCCCCAAAATAATATTAAAACATGATGAAATGTGGTATCATTCGCCTCTCTTTTCCTCCCTATTTTTAAATTTTTAAAGCTATTCTTTGATATTGATGTCGTATGTTACAGTAGTAACCACAATCCCGTTCACACTTCTTTGATATTGATGTCGTATGTTACAGTCGCAACCACAATCCCGTTCACATTTTTTTGATATTGATGTCGTATGTTACAGTAGTAACCACAATGCCGTTCACATTTCTTTGATATTGATGTCGTATATTACAGTAGTAACCACAATCCCGTTCACATTTCTTTGATATGGATGTCGTATGTTACAGTAGTAACCATGATCCCGTTCACATTTCTTTGATATGGATGTCGTATGTTACATTAGTAACCACGATCCCGTTCACATTTCTCTGATATGGATTCACATTTCTTTGATATTGATGTCGTATGTTACAGTAGTAACCACAATCCCGTTCACATTTCTTTGATATTGATGTCGTATGTTACAGTAGTAACCACAATCCCGTTCACATTTCTTTGGTATGGATGTCGTATGTTACAGTAGTAACCACAATCCCGTTCACATTTCTTTGATATTGATGTCGTATGTTACAGTAGTAACCACAATCCCGTTCACATTTCTTTGATATGGATGTCGTATGTTACAGTAGTAACCACAATCCCGTTCACATTTCTTTGATATGGATGTCGTATGTTACAGTAGTAACCACAATCCCGTTCACATTTCTTTGATATGGATGTCGTATGTTACAGTAGTAACCACAATCCCGTTCACATTTCTTTGATATTGATGTCGTATATTACAGTACTGTAGTAACCACAATCCCGTTCACATTTCTTTGATATTGATGTCGTATGTTACAGTAGTAACCACAATCCCGTTCACACTTCTTTGATATTGATGTCGTATGTTACAGTAGTAACCACAATCCCGTTCACATTTCTTTGATATTGATGTCGTATGTTACAGTAGTAACCACAATGCCGTTCACATTTCTTTGATATTGATGTCGTATATTACAGTAGTAACCACAATCCCGTTCACATTTCTTTGATATGGATGTCGTATGTTACAGTAGTAACCACGATCCCGTTCACATTTCTTTGATATGGATGTCGTATGTTACATTAGTAACCACGATCCCGTTCACATTTCTCTGATATGGATTCACATTTCTTTGATATTGATGTCGTATGTTACAGTAGTAACCACAATCCCGTTCACACTTCTTTGATATTGATGTCGTATGTTACAGTAGTAACCACAATCCCGTTCACATTTCTTTGATATTGATGTCGTATATTACAGTAGTAACCACAATCCCGTTCACACTTCTTTGATATGGATGTCGTATGTTACAGTAGTTACCACAATCCCGTTCACATTTCTTTGGTATTGATGTCGTATGTTACAGTAGTAACAATAATCCCGTTCACATTTCTTCTCCATCATATGTTATCTGTCACAACTATATATGATCTGTTTACCCTTCACGACCATATGATATCACACATCGGCGGATCCAGGGTGGGGGGACTGGGGATGGGAACCCTCCTTTCTTTTGGACAATCAATGCATTTGAATTGGAGCATATAGTTGGAACCCCCTTTTTTTAAATGGCTGAATCCGCCCCTGTCACATGATATCACCTAGTTTTTTCTTACATGTAAATACTACTGGACGAACAATGTTCTGTGGAAAACTTGTCCACTCGCTTACTGGGCATTCTTCTATATTTCAAACTTGTATATACTATTGGACGAACAATGTTCTGTCGCCTATTGGGCATTATTCATCATTTCGTACAAGCATAAAAAAAACTTGGCGAACACTGTTGTGAGAAAAACATACTAGCTAACATACTAGATTTTTTTTTTAAACCACGTATCCTCAGTCCTTAAAATTTTATTACATGGATAAATGACTCAGAATGAAGCATGTTTTCCTTTTCCTTTCATTTATTATCATTTGAAATATATAAAAAAAAAAAGAAGTCTTAGAGTACAGCCGAAGAAATTTCGACCTTATATTGGTGACTGACAAACTTAATATCGCCTTAAATCACTTCGTTATTCTCCTTAAATACAAACACTAAACATGGCGGGTCTGAGGAGATAAACAAAATATAAAATGGTATTTTGATAGACAATGGTCCTTAATTATGTACTTCCGACGTAGTAATAAAGCGTTTTAGCACTGCGTATCCCTTACCATTTACATAATTATGTCATATTTACAAGGCAATTTATTTATTTTTTCTGAATTCAGTGAAAGTCATTTTCAGACAACGCTAGAGTACTTAATGGAATCTGCATATGGAGAATTGCACATATTTAATGGCAGATGACTTTTTATGCTTATGCATCTATGAAATTGTTTCGATATATACAATAATTGGTAAATCTGTATATGTCTTACGTCCAAAGACGACTTCTCTCTCAATACTAAAGTACATTGTTTTGATACAGCCAGGAAGAATTTGTATCTCCCAAATAAATCATTGGTTCGTTATCCTCATATCTCACGAAACTGTTCTCATAAACATGTAGCAGAGTTATTATCAATTTTTGAATAGGGCGCTCTTTAAATTTTCGTTATAACTATTAATCGTCTATTCCAATATCTTCACAACTTCCTTTCGTGATTATCGTTCGTGTATTCCAATAATTGCACAAGGGAGTTAAAGGGCTGTGGGATAAAACTATAAGGAGTCAGTTGAATATGAGTTAAAGGGGCACTAGCTGTCAAATTCATGGTCACTGATTTGAACTCAAATTATCATATTTATATCAATGTAAATCATTTATCCAAATTGATAAAAGTCTAGAATGAACAATTTACAGGACATGGGCTCGATAATATGTAGCTTCTTTGTGTGTGTTTTTTACTCAAGACGCCATCAACTATTGAGTTGACCCCCGAAGTCCTCCGATGACCATGTAAGCGATGTAAACATAAATTTAGATATAGACTAAGAGAACTTGTGCAATTGGATTTTTCCAGGTCTGTTTGATTTCATAGTATAGATTGAAAATATATGTTTATAATCGTTTTTACCTGTATAAGAAAGCTTTTTTGTAGGTCGAATCAGTCAATCAAATTTTTTACCTTTGTTTCACTTTCAATGTTGACATTCTGTTCCTTTAAATAATTTTACATGCATATTCATGTGTTAATTATCTCTAGCTAAGGGGTTGAGTTGAAGTGCACATGAATACGGCTCCAATGTGGACGAATTATTCACTTGCAAGTGAATAATTCATCATCAATATTTCTAAGCTTATTTTGACAAAATTGAACCATGTAGGCTGCTAAAAGCAAAGAATTATTTGACTATTTCAGTCATTAATGATTGAACAAAGGTATGTTGGGTAAATTCCAATGAGTCAGTTCAATATGAGTTAAAGGGCTGGGGAATAAACTTTAACGAGTCAGATAAATATGCGTCAAATAGGTGTTTGTTTAAATAAACTTCAATGAGACAGTCGAATATAAGTTAAAGGGATGACAGGATAACTTCAATTGGTGAGCAGTCGAATATAAGTTGAAGTGATGACAGGATAACTTCAATTGGTGAGACAGTCGAATATAAGTTGAAGGGATGACAGGATAACTTCAATTGGTCAGGTAAAAGGTTGTGTGTTAGTCAGTTGGTGTAAGTAAAAGGGCTGTGGGTTAAATTTACTTGGTCAATTAAATATGAGCTAATGGGCTGTGGGTTAACTTCAATATGTCAGTTGAATATGAGTACAAGGGCTGATGGGTATTCTTCAATGTGTCAATTGAATATAATTTAAAGGGCTGTGGATTATTTAATATGTCAGTTGAAAATGAGTAAAGGGCTGTAGTTTAATCTTTAACGAGTCAGTTAAAAATGAATTAAATGGTTTCGGGTTAAACTTCAATGAGTGAATTGAATATGAGTTAAAGGGGCGTGATTTAAATTTTTATAAGTAAGTTGAATATGATTTAAATGGCTGTCAGGTAAAGCACAAATAGCCAGTTGAATGAAGTTAAAGGGCTGTCGTGTAAAGCTCAAACTATCAGTTGAATATAAGTTAAAGGGCTGGTGGTAAACTTCAATTTGAAAGTTGAATATTAGTTAAACAACTAAGACATAACTCTCATTGGGTCATTTTATATTGGTTAAAGTCTGTATTGGTCAACGTCATTGAGTCAATTGAATATCAGTTCAATGGATTTGGGGGAACCTCAATGAGTCAGTCAAATTGAAGGTAAAGGACTGTGCTATAAAAACCTCAATTATTCGAGTGAATATGGGTAACAGGACTGTGGGGGTAAACCTCCATTAAAGGGCTGTTAGGTGAAGTTCAGTGAGTCAGTTAAATATGAGTCAATTGGCTGTTTATGTAAATTTCAATGAATCAATTGAATGCGAGTCAAAGGACTGTGTGGCTTACTTTATATTTACTGGTTTTGCTTTGCCTTGTAGGTCGTATGGTTATCTGTAAATGTGTGTGTGGCTTACTATACTTTACATTTACTGGTTTTGCTTTGCCTTGTAGGTCGTATGGTTATCTGTAAATGTGTGTGTGGCTTACTATACTTTACATTTACTGGTTTTGCTTTGCCTTGTAGGTCGTATGGTTATCTGTAAATGTGTGTGTGGCTTACTATACTTTACATTTACTGGTTTTGCTTTGCCTTGTAGGTCGTATGGTTACCTGTAAATGTGTGTGTGGCTTACTATACTTTACATTTACCGG